>NW_026018916.1:3787289-3854937 GCF_020466585.1 Dendroctonus ponderosae
TTTTTGTTAGTCAAAGTTTAAATTTCTCTGCGGTCAATATCGGATAGCTCAGACGCTAAAAAGTGTACGGTGTTATAGTCTGATGTCTTCTGAGTATGTACCTACTTTAGATCTTTAGGCGTCTATTTCTCTTAAGCCATCCGATAGATATTAATATTTCTATACCGGTCACATTTTCCACGCGAAATTTACTTCAAACCTTTTTTTGCGGAGAAAATGTCTGGCAAAAGGCTGCGAAATTTGTTAACATTTTTGTTTTGTTTTGTTTTGTTCCTTGATGGAACTGTTGCAAACCGTGACAATAACATGAAAACAAAAATGCGACCGGTGAAAAATAATAATTTAAATCCGTCTATCGATTGAGAAAATATTCAGGGTATTAAATGGGCAATGGAGACAATTCACAGTAAATTTGCAACATTTTGCAATTTATTTATCTAAATGACTTTGGCAATGTGCGTTCGTTTCCAGGAATCTATCTATAAAAGGTCTATGACAACGGTAAGCACTAAAAACAATGTAAATAGCAGAAAATCAACTGATTGTTCACATTTCATCACCCATTTTCCTGCTGAATGGACAGCATTCATGCTTCGTGATCTCTGCCGATTAGATCATTGCATTTGATGATTAGTAATCAGGTGCGAAATTCCTGAGCCACTGTTAGCACACAATGGGTTAGGTGAGGAGTGGACTGTAAGATGTGTAACTGATTAGTGAGATTGCGTCCTAATTGACTGGCTTGAGCTCTTCAAGGCACTAATTTGGAATGGTTTAGGTTTCAACTGCAAAAGTGTTAAAATGTGGGTATTCTAGACGTTGGTTGATTGATTTTGCAGTCAACTTTCCAATGCCTGGATGCTGGAATCTTTTCAGTAAATATGAATAATTCCTCCAAGAAAGTTGAGTGTTTTATATTAGTTAACTGTTTTTGAACTAATATTTTCGCCAAGAACCATTCAATTCTGTTGTAAATGTTGGTGAGGCCGATTTTGTGCCGCTACGGCGATTCTTGTAAAATTAGTCGGGCATTTGCGTATGAAATGTCGACGGCTGTAGCGGCAGTTTCGGCTGGTTGCCCACCTCGCTCCCGAATTCTCCATTCTCTTCTCGTGTTGTTATTTTCTGTCCCTGGAATATGCAAAATCCAGAAATATGGATGTAAATGCGCATATGGACGCATACGGGCACCGACGCCGGAGGGCCCTTTTTTATTTATACCAAGCTAATTTGGGTCCGAATTGCCGACAGGTTTTCCGAGCAAAACAACCTGGTAAAGTAGCCGCTTTTCATGTAACAACGAACATTGCGTTGTCGAAGATCTGGACAAAATTGGTGGGATCTCAAGCTTAGAAAATTTAGAGGCACAAGAACTGGAGCTCTTGGGAACATCAACCCAATTTGTGTAAGCGATTAGCGAAGGAATCGGAAAATTGGTTTAGCTCGTTTTTTACCTAAGGGCAATAGCAACTGGTGTAGACTTAGGACTTTTTCGAGGACAAATCCCGGTCTGTTACACTAACATTTCTTTACAAATTGCTTGTTGGGTATTTCGCCTCAAAATTTTAAATAATAACAAAAAAAATTAAAACCGTGAAATTTCGGGACTTCCCAAGAACCCTAAATTTGAATATATAACTATCAAAAGAAAAAGCAAAGAATTTTCTTAGACAGACTAGAGTTGATTCCCCTGCATACGCAGATAGTAAATATATGAACCTTATGAACTTGTGCTGTTCAATAGTAAATGGTAATTGTTGAAAACAGTTTTGTTGAAACAGTGAAAAAAAATATGTGATAATTTGCAAAAAATAAATATTTCCAGCAAATATTTTATAGACTTGTAAGGGACAAGTCTATAAAATATTTGCTCTTCTGTTCAATTATTCTGATTCTTAATTAATTTTAGATTTCTGATATTCGTCTCTTATATTTCTTAGAATCTGTTTGTTCAAGCCTTTTGTTTTTTTAAGAGGTTACAGTTTTTATAAATCCATATAGTGTTTTTATAGGAAAGTCGTTGTTTATACAGGGTGTCCCGAAATTGTTGGTCAACAGAGCTAAAAATAAAACCAGTACTTTATAATTTGTTTCTTAACTGGCTCCCAATGGAATTATTGGTTATTATGTTTGATCAAATAAATTTAAAAACAAATAAATAAACCCAACAAGCAGTTTGCAAAAAAATGAATCCGCCTCAACAATATAGAACTTATCTACAATATAGGAATTGTTTTTGGACTGCAAATGCCGGTAGTACGCACAACTTGATGGGTAAAGTTTGGAAGCTTCTCAAAAATTAGTGAATGGATGGATTTGTGTTAAATTTTCAGTGTCTGTAGCTACTTTAGTCTGCTTCACTCTGTATTAATCGCTACTGGCTCTTGTCTTTAGAGACGCAATAACGATTTTTTTCTTCAAGCGCAACTATCAGTTTACGAAACTGAATTTGGTGGGTCACGATTGGAAGCTTCTTGAAAATTTCCGAATCAAATAATTTGATTGACATTTTTGGACTTTTTAGCTTTAACTTTAGTCCGTTCCCCTGTGTATCAGCTGCAACTCCTTATAGTTTGGGTTAGTTTCGAAGCTTCTCAAGAATTCGTGAATGGATGGATTGGGGTGAAATTTATGAATGGGCTTGTAGCCACTTTAGTCCGCTTCACTCTGTATTAGTCGGAACTGGTCTTTGTCATAAAAAGTACAAATTGTACAAGTGTCTCGTTTGAGTTTGAAGTTGCTTCGGAGGTAAATTCCAGTTTTCTACACTTAACTTACCAGTTAATGCTTGGAGGCTTCGTAAAAATTAGTGAGTTCGTTGCTACTTGAACATCTTAAACCTCTTGCGAATTAGCATCAAATAAAACATTGCTTATTTCACCCACAAAACATATTTCGAGAGTCTGTTCGACCAGTTTAGATAAATCTGAGCTCACGGTGGGTTTGTTTTGGGGAGCGCGAGCAAAAAACAAAGAAAATAGATATAGATGTTCGTATCCGTTAAATCTCCGAGGCTTTAGTCGAAAAACCTGCGCTACTAAAACTTAAAAGAAACAGTCCCCATAGGCTGGAAAGACTACAATTTTACGATTTGGCCGGTAAAAGTTTCCGAGCACGTCCTTTGCCAGGCATTATCGTAAAAAAGTCGGGCTGGGCTGACTGGAAATATTCTTCTCCGGCCACACAAATATAGAGGTTAGCGTTATGGTTTTTGTCTGGTTTTCTATGGGAAAAATCACGTAAACGCCATGGGGTATAACTGCGGCCGGTTTTTACGCTGTTCGTCCAGCCCCCGGATCGGATCCCCACGGCAATTATTGTCTTAGTTTAGCTTAATCAGGTCTTAATATTTATGCAAGTTTCACCGGATCTGGGCTTGCAATGGTTAGTAGCATAAGCAATTAATTAACTACGTTTCCTGCATTCGGTCGCCTACTTCTATATTACTAGATCAGTTGCATTTGCCCACCCAAAAGTTGATCTCACATCTTATGCAACAACGTCCCTAAACCGAACCCAATTTCATATTCCGCCCATGTATGGCAAACATTCTTAAGTGCCGCCTTAATATAATAATTAAAACATGTACATTAGAACACTGAGGCTTAATTGCCGCTGTTTGCGTATTAATTTTGCGCATAATTGAAACAGTCCTGCATAATTCGGGGTCATCAGACTTACGTTTCCCTGCTCGAATGCCTAATGCCGTTGCATTCTAATCAAGGTGAAATTAATTGAATGCGAAGATAATTTTGTTGCTCGCCTGCCGTCTTTTTCACTGGAATCTTGATTAGGCAACAAGAGGTGAAAATCACAATTTCTACTCAGGCGTTTTTTTTCTGTTTTTCTTTCGTGAAATTTGGATTTTTTTTTCTTTGCAAAGCGATAATCAGAAATGCATTAGAATCCAAGTGCTCCTTCCAGAATTCATCATTCTGTCATTTTGACACGCAAATCGGGCCTTGATTGAGTACGGCGGCAATTTTAACAGCAGATATTTGTGAGAGAGTTTAGAATTGAGGGTCTGAGACCATGAAACTTTGTGGAGAAAATGTCGATTTGTTGAAAATAGTGAACATAGGAACATATAGGAGCTTAAAGTGAAGTCTAGTTATAATGCCAGTTAAATTAGGAATCTAGTGACTTTCTTCCTCTGATTGAAATTGTCCTGAAAATTCCGATTTTGCATTGTTCTTTTATAAACTGATTGGCGGTTGTGATTGCAGCGCTTCAAAAAGGGTAAAGCCCCAATTTCCGACCCATTTTTTACACCAAAAATTAATTCCTTAAATACTCTCTGGAAAGATGAGACTGTTAAATTTTCTTGCAAAAAGGTCATTTGGATTGTTTGGATATTTGCAACCGATTCGAAGATATGACGTGTTCAAACTGTTCAGCACCTTAAAAGGGGTGAAGGCCTATTGCAAACTTTTTGTTCCCCGAAAGACAGCAAAAATGCTGGTGAAATGATCCTTATGAGTTATGGGAGATTTTCGACTCTTTGAAAGGGGCAAACTATCTACATTTTTTTGTCTTAAAAATTATTTCGTTAAATGTTTTTTCGAAAGGGTCATTAGGATATTCTGAACAGTTTCAAAGTTAGTTAGAGTTATGATGATTTCAAACATTTTTTTCAACAAGTTTTGTTACACCAAAAGTAAGTCCGCAAATTGTCTTTCCAAAAAGGTCATTTGAATTTATTGGATATTTTGAACCTGTTCGAAGATATCACGGTTTTAAGCTCTCCAACAATTGAAAGGGGCGAAATCCCTAATTTGTCCCTAATTTTTTTATCGTAAAACTTAGACCGTTAACTCTTTTCAAAAAGGTTCCTATCATAGTTGCAATTTTTAAACAAGTTTTTACTCCAAAGCGATCTGAAAAAATGGAAAATTTTGAGGGTTTGTCTGGAGCCATAGTCTGCTCTTATCGCTTAGAATTTAGTTAGGAAAGTTACATCTTAAAAAATTGGCTTAAAAACCTCGATTTTTTTCCGGTCATCACTCATGCACACCTTTAACTAAAATTCAGATAGCTGTAGGACACATTTTCTTTTAAACACCCAGTAAATTCGCTGGCGAGTTGCGGAAAATGTAAATATTACTTTCGTTTACATTTTAGATGCTAAAACAATCAAGCGTTATGATGAAATTCGATCTGAACTTAAGAGGTTTTTAAAAATTAACACATTCTCTGTCGTAGAGCATCAAATTTTCTTTGATTTAATATCCAAAAATATTCTTGTCGAGTAAGTTATCGACTACTGAAAAATAATCTGAAGAAATTGAGTAGCAGCGGCAAGTTTTTTAAAACCCATCGTCTGTAACTCAACTGCTTCCATAGAGGAAAAGGTAAAATCGCATTCAAACAGATTATGGTGCCTCGAAATCCTTCTCTAGGCCCCTCCAGACACCAATCCGACGACTAATAATTGCAAAGCACTCTTAAATCGACTCTGACAAATGTCCCCTCACCAATCCACTGCTTAGATTCCACATCGAAATCGAGTTTTTCTTGCGTTTCGTTCGCTTTTTCTTCTACTGCTTGATCAAATGTGAGCTTTAATGGATTTAAGGCTGACGGACGAAGCGATTGTTAAATGCAAATCGACGTTGATCGTATGGAGAGGAGGAGAAGGCACGTGTCCGGGATGTTGCTGCTAAATTATTGGGGGCTTATTGGCAAATTCCCTTTTTTTATCATCATCAGTTTTGTGCCGAATCGAATTGTTTGACAATTGCGTTCGGAAAAGTCGCGAAACAGTTTAAACTGCAATAACTCCCCAGATGTCCACCTTATGGAAACTTGAAAACGATGTTCAACTGAGCGAAAGTTATGAAAAGTCTGGATAAATTCGGTGAGTTGATCATACAAAGAGGTCGTTCCAAATTGACCAAAAAGGAACACACCCAAGGAATCGGGGAAGCTGGCTGGTGCATTAAAAGCCGTATTCCTGCGAGAACTGTGCCGTAATATTTAGAGTGTATAGAGCCTCTATGTCAGAAAGTTTTGGGGCTGAAGCCGGAGGGTTGCAGGAGTCGGGATTAGAAAAGCGGTTTAGCTCGGGTGTATGTGGAACAAAATTGCGGATGTTGTTAAGGGAGCAGCGCAATTCCTCAAAAGCCAAATTTACAGTATTTTCGTTTTTCTTTTCTTCTTTGTTGTTTTGTTACTCAAACTGCCTAAATTTACACACTCCAAAGCCGCCGGGTAATACATTGTTTAATCTTTCTAGTTGCAGCGTGCTTTTACCAGGAAATGCGTTCACTTACTGCGCTATAAATTGTTTGTTTGGCTCGGAGAACCAGTCGGCAATGTGTGTATTTTTTTCGGCAACTTATTAGCTGTGAAAGACGCAATTAAAACATAATTTCTCATTAACTCGTTAGCGCCGCTGCTGTTTACTCTTGTTATGCTCTCAACACCAGTGGGCAGGTATGCATTTATTAACTCAGGCTGGGAAAGGATATTTTTTCTGGCCAAAAAATAAAGAAAGCTTTACAAAATGATGTTCCGCTTTTGAATCAATGTGGAAATGATTCCTGCACATTGAAACAAAATTATTCATTTCGCGTCGCCAATGGAGAACTTATAAATAGTTTCTGTTTTCCAAGCTTTTCATTTTCAACTCCATCGTGTGAATGTTATTTTTCGTGTAATTTCTTCTTCAATTGATTTCCTTTGCAATTTTTTCAGTGGTGTTGTTCTGGATGTACTCGATTAAGGGTACATTTTGCCGCATCATCAGAATCGCGCTCCGTCAGTGTTAAACTTCTTCCGATACTCTCTCTTTTGATTCTTCTTATAACAATGTTCTCGTGCAACATTAAAGGAATCGCATTTTTTTTATTCAACTTCATGATGGGCAACAACTCAACGTTTCCGTTGCGTAGTAGATTTCATAATGTTTTTGTTTAAAGAATCCACAGATTAGTTTATAAAATAATCTCATTCTTGTCCTGATGGTGACTCCACGTGACTGCTGTGTTATAAAGGAAAATACAGTGTTTCAAAATTGGGTTGCTATGCTAAAATAGATGAACAGAATACCTCCATCTCTTGAAATTTGATGTCAAGTTAACTGATTTGATGCGAACAAAAATCATGGTGGATGAGCTGCAAAGTTGTCGATTTTCCTTTCACTTAATTCATTCGGATTTCCATGAATTATCCCGTAAAGAAATCTACAATTTTTGTGTTTTTTTCAGGAGCAATACAGCTTGATCGAGCCAGAACGCTGCCTAATCGATAGACGGGGCTGATCTTAATTTTCAAAAGAGGGCCAAACACCGGGAAGGTAAGTAATTTGAAAAACTCCTTCATTCACCATGGTTTAAACACTCCTCTTATTAAGTGATATTTCCATTATTTTATTTGCGTTTTAAAAATATGCGACCCATATTTGTTTTAACGAGTATTGGAGTAAGCGAGGTTCTGCATGTAAGAGATGATGATTCTAGTCTACAAAATACGCAGCCAAGTAACAAGTTTGTTAAAGATTCTTGGGCAAAAAAAACCAAATTGGCAGACACCTGAATGTCTAAGAAAAGAAGGATGTTGAAGATTTGTAACGAGCCAAAAACGAATCATCAGAAAAAATATATCGGAACCATAATCAGTCGATGAAGCACAGCTGCAGTATAAACAACTCGCAGAAAATTGCAATTTTCTGTTGATCTGGTAAAGGACTGGAATATTTCGTTAGGGCTAAAACTATGCCGCGAAAAAACATTATATCATTTAAATGGATTAATCACTTTGACTTTAAGCCAGTTATTGTTTTGTCGTAACAAACAAATAGACCATGTTAATCGAAGGAAGTTTAGATTACACTTTGTACAATTTAGTACTTTGCAACCAGGATTTCTAAAGCTGGTCCTAAAGCTTAAAAATTGCTAAAGAAATTAGCATTTTTTAAGCGAAAGATTGGCGGTGTTTCAAAAATTAAAACTCCCCAAGTTCCTTTACATTTTTAATCACTTTAAACGAATTGAACGTATCTGAAACACGCAGGTGATTAACGTCTAATCAATAAAAAGGCAGTAGAGGTATTATGGAAAAAATAACAATATATTACATTACTATTATTATAATTATTATTTTACATTATTGCTTTTGAATGATATAGCATCGAATAAGATCGATACTGAGAACAAGTTCAAGTTGTAACTGGGATATGTTGCGTTCAGACATTAATTCTACTTTATTATATAGGGGTTTAACACAAGTATAATAATACTGAGAAAGAGACAAAAATAATTTACTTAAACTGTTAAAAATCTATAGCTGTGGCATTGACTAGGTTTGTGGGAAAATGACGGATCCGACGAAATGAATCCGTAATTTTATAACAAACGAGGAAAATTGAGCCCGACTACACTTACTGTTCTGAGTACAATATTAAACGAGATTGAAAAAAGAATAATGTAACTGAAAGGTCGGCTCAATATGAGCTAGTTATACTTAAATTCCTACGTATTACTGAAGCGTTTTCTACTAAAAAAAAATATAATCTTAAGAACCATCAACCGCAAGTTTCCTGGTGATAAGGAAATCACAAGGGAAACCACGGCGGGTCATGTTTTTCGAATTTCCAGTTATTTACATTTAGACTAAAGCTAGTATGTCAGAGTAAGCGGTTTCTCTAATAATAAAAACCTAAGATCAGTCTCATTTTAAAAACTATTCTTCCTAAGAAAAAGAACTATGATTGCGGACAATTAATCAAATACAAAAAAAACCCCCCTAATTTAATAGTTAGACCCAAGTAGCTTTCAATACTGTTCACGATCGTCACGAAACGAAATGGTCGGCTTTTTATACGCAAAAAACCACCATTTTATTTCGATCGCACGATGAGGCAATTTCCAATGGCAAAGAAACTGTCCTCCATCCCAGATCTAGTAGACGTAGATTTGCTTCAGCTGCGGCTTCAGCTCAGCCGGAATGGTGTAAACATCCGTTGGTGATTTCTTCTTCACCAAACGCCTCCATTTTCCACCCAGATTTTTTCGAAAACCTCTCACGAAACCCGGCCTGTCGGTGTTTTGTACAATGTTTTTCTGAAACAAAATTAGACAATTTAGTAAAAGTGATCCTGAGTTGAACTGCTAGTTTTATAAGGTGCTTGTTGTAAAATTCCCAGGCATTTCTCGTTAATATCAATTCCAAGAGTCGTTACCCCATGTGTCAGTGGCTTCGCTATTCTATCCCGAGAAGAAATAACAGAAAAACGATGGTTTGCAAGGTCACATTATGTGGCAAAGCAGCCATTTGCTGAGCCTTTTTGTTCAGCCAGGTCAACGGCACATTTATATGATCGAACAGAGGCGTGCAAATGAGGCTTGTGAGAGATCGTTCGCTATGATCAATGCCAATCAACTAGTTCTTTCAAGCGCTCCTACTATGCATCACAGATAGATGGATGTTGTGGCTGAAGAAAAAGTGCGGCGATTGAACAACTGAAACCAGTCCAAGCTGATGTTCGGACGAGAAGCCAAACGGCCGCCTATGTTTAGGCAGGTTATTGATCCTGCGAAGCCAAAGAGGGTCTTGTTGCATCCACCACCCCGAAATAGGGTCGTTAATGATATTCTGTTTTGATCATCTCATGGCTCCATCACATTCTAGCTCGCACACCAAAGCCTCGTTTTGTCGCCTTTTCGGTTGTTACCAAAGTATGGAAACTCTCTAGCCTACTTTCTCTCTTATATATAGGTGCCTTTTTATTAATAACATAAAGAGAAATTTTTTGCTTACAATCGTCGTTGCAAAACCTCACCGTGAAAGGCCGTTCCAAATACACGTTTTTAGAGGTCTTTGCTGGTAGAAATCCGTCGATTCGCGGCTACGATAAATAATTAAACCGGAAGTGCGCCCAATGTTTTCGTTGAAGACCTGAGGTTACATGCCAAGAGCGTTTTACCGGAAATTGGTGATGTTTCCGGAAATAAATCGTCCCATTTGAATAATGGTGTTTGCGGTAGTAACTGATTTAATGCGTTTTTCTGCGTCGGGACATTTCACCGTTTGCCATGAACGTTTTGTACAGTTGTTACTGAATTTGCAACCTTGGCCACGGCTTTTCATCTTAACAGTGCCAGTAATTGTCTCAGAGTTTACCTCTAGAGCTCTATTGTGTAGTCCGATGCATTCGTAACTTGCACAAAGTTTCAAATTTGCAATTTCAATCATGTTTGAAAGTAGCAGTTCTCTGATAAATCACCCTGTATGTAATCGCAGAAAACGCGGCCTGAAGACGAGTATAGGCCAAGTGACGAAACGACTGATCATGTTCTTCGGTTCCCAAACACAAAGGATGTAACAAGTTATTTCTGATGTTTGCCTGACCTCGTTGGGTATTCATATAGGTTTAGCATCAAGGCATTTGGTATGTTGTAACGGTTATTTCCTTGAAACCCTGACGGTACCGTATGTATGTATGTGTGGGATTCGAACACCACTGGTTGGTCGCATGCAATCAATGGCGTCTGGTTTTGGTTGGTTACAAAAATTCAGCCAGTGGAAGACGCCAGCATAATGAGAAAGTATCCACGATGCGAACAGGAAACATATGTCACACTTGGGAGCTTTCTATGGTTATTTTTAGGTCAATTTTCCCGTACCAGAATGATAATCAGCGCGTATTTCTGGCCTGGTGCTGATAAGGCAGTTGTAGTAAGAACGAGTACACACCAAAGCCGATAAAACTGATGTATTTGAACAACTCTTCACATTTGATGTAACGCGCTACAATTGCGAAAACAATTAGGAATTTTTGAAACCGTCCTGAATTTCGGGATTTATGGATTTTTTTGGAACCAGAGCAACCAACTAGATTAGCAACAAAATGCAACGGCTGTCGTCAATTTGGGTCAACAACAACCGATTGACTGACTCATTTGCCAATCTGAAAGTTCGATATTACGTAAATCGAATAGATAAGTGTGGTAACGACATTTTCACAACAGCTTCAATTCGAAAATAGCACCGAAAAGTGCTAAAATTAGCAATTCGGCGGCTCGCACCGATCCAAAGAAATAAACTTATTTTATTTTTAACACCGTTTAACTTATGAAGAACATGCTCGTTTCTCAATGTCGATACAGTTATTATTGTTCGAAATGAATTATTCGTTTTACGTCCTTTAGTTAGATTACACACCTTTGCGCGGAATTACGTAAAAATAAAAACAGCACTAACCGAACCACGCAATGCGATTAATCAGTTAATAACCAATGGATGTTGCTGAGTTTTTAAGGAAGCAAATTATTCACCTCTTGATTAATGCGCAGCGTGTTTATCGTCGTCCAATGTCTGGCCTTGTTTTTTCACAAAATTGCATTCAAATTGTATACAAATCATTCGAATTAAAATTCTACACTTTTGTTACTTGGCTTCAACTTTTATAACAAAAAAATAGGTTTAAAAAACTTGATGTAATCCGTATCGAGCAAAACCGACTTAAGTTTTTAAAAACGTAAAAATCCTTCCGCAAACATTGAGACACTTTTGTGATCGTTAAATTCGAACTTTCGAGTTTGTCGGGTTTAATTCTACATCTACACTTTTGTTACTTGGCTTCAACTTTAACAACAAAAAAATAGGTTTAAAAAACTTGATGTAATCCGTATCGAGCAAAACCGACTTAAGTTTTTAAAAACGTAAAAATCCTTCCGCAAACATTGACGCAAACTTTCGTGATCATTAAATTCGAACTTTCGAGTTTGTCGGGTTTTACCGCCGTCCTCCGTTTCTCCCAGATGTTGCAAACTGAAGATGCAAGCTAGTGGTGCTTGCGAAACGTCAGGAAGAAATTATATTCTACCACGGCCGAGAAGTCCAAAAACTCTCCAGTAAAGCTCTTACAAGCTTGAAGTGCAAAATGACAGCAAAACCGACTGATTCCCACAAGTGTCAAAAAGCTGTCAAGCTTCATGTCATTGTCAGTCAGACTGACAACAAATGTCACAGTGAGATTTAGACAACGTTATTCGCAACTCGAACTAAATACGAGTGCAGACCATTAGAAGTCGCGTTTGAGGTCATGAACTATCGAAATCTCCATAAAAGAAAAAATAACTGTGAAAAACTTTGACTGCAATAATGACAACTTTCTGTCGTTACGCAAAGTGAATTATTCTTTCTCAATAGCGCCGCGCGAAATGAGTGGGTGCCCAAGAAAAAACCCCCCAAATGCAACCTCCCCCTTTCGGTTCTATTGGTCGATTGGTTAGCAAATGATCACCAACCTGTTCGCTATTGTACAACATCCGGTCGGCAGGCTGTGGGGGGAAAGCCCACAGAAACTGCCCTCGGTACGCCAATGGATCGTTCGGTTCGGCACGTTGGGGTTGGGTGGCTGCTACGGGGGTGGTTCCATTCGTAGTTACAGTTGTGGGCACCGCAGTGGTCTGTAATACTACGGTTGTCGTAGCATCAGGTACGGGGTGAACAGAGTTTGAATGTTCTTCGCGCTTGCGAAGTTTGCTGCAACAAAACGGACATGTTCAGTCCACCTGTTTCTCAATGGTTGCATGGCACCGCTCCCGAGTTTGTAAATGCCCAAATTAAATCCTACTCAGTTAATTCAAATTTGGAGTTTTTCATAAATGTTGGTAACCAGAAATCTTGATCAGCTTTCTACTTGATCTGATTCGTTCAACTTCACGCGTTAACAGGCTAGTAATCAGTAATTAAATGTGGTCCTTCGATCTTCAGAAGTTTTCCACATTATACAAACATGTGTTTGGCTCAAAACGATTGCTTTATCCGCACAGAATAAATAGAAATTGGACGACAATGCTCTGGGTTTGCTGTGGCTCTCCAGTGGCGTACTAACAAGCTAATGCCTGTTAAAAAATCGATGTTTCAAAGTCCGCATTATGGTGATTGACAAGGCGCCCTCTGATCATCTAAAGCGCTTCAGGGAGGATCTTTATGGTGGACAAATATACAAAGTACAAGCGCATTTTACAGGGAGTATTAGTATGTTGTGCAGCATTTTATTCAGGGAATCACGCTTTTGTTCACTTGCTCCACCTATCATTTTTCTAAACTGTTGCGCTTGGTTGGTTTTGATTGAAGTTTAGAGTGTTTAAATCGCCAAATGGTACTAACCTACGGACCAGTCTAATGGCAATCATTGTACCATTCGAACCCACCATCTTAGTGTCCGTGGGGTTCTTCGAGAATCCAAAGATAGCTATTTTGAAGCTGTTTTTCGTACGGGTTGCAGGAAGAAATGTATAACAGGAGATTCTGTGGTCGAAAAGCACTTGAGGATTTCTTTGTTGCACAATTCACTTAGGATGAGCGGGCAAATATCACAGTCCACTTTAGTGCTAGTTGCAGTTGCTCGATAGGAGATCACACGAATCAGTCAGACGATGCGATTAACTTAGTTAATAGGAGATAGTTTAGTTTAGTTTAGACTTAGTTTACTAGTAGAGAGTCTTTGGTAACTTCGGTACACGAATTCGCGCACACAAAAGAGAAAAATGACTAGAATCGATTTCGCGGTTTGAAACCAGAACGGTGTCGTGGTGGCTAAAAACCGTCGAAATTTTGCCGAAACACAGCTAAACAGTTCGCTATGCGACAACTTTCAGCCATACTCTGTACAACTGAGCGATCAGATACAGAATATCGGTTGGCCGCTCGGTATGCGCGCTATTATATACGGTTGGTCTGTGACGTCGATTGCTCGTATAGTCAATCCCCATACTATGAGAAGTAGTAGAACGGCAAGGGGATCAGGGGAACCGAGGAGGAGAGCGGTAAAGGCAAGCGCCTGGTCTATGGGTTGGGTATGGGAGTGTTGCCCGTTCACAAGATTGCCAACTTTTCAGGTGGAATTTGCAAAAATCCGGCTCTTTTGAAATCAAATAACACGAATTTCCATTTTAAACCTTTTCCCGTCATTAACCAGTCAAAAAAGTCCTTTTCGTACCAGAACTTATTTGTCCTTTTCTGTTTTGTGAAATCCTACTAATCATGTTTCAAGCGGTGTAATTCATAAATTCTTTAGTCTCGTAGGTAGTGACTTCCAGAGCTCTTTATAAGGTCGTTTTTATTAACCCCATTTGCCAGCAATTTCGAAATTGTGAAACAACGAAAGGAAAACATGTTTGTTTTTCATTGCCTTCTGGCCAATTCCCGGGAATAGAAGCTGCGATTTTAACAATCTCTAATTTGGTCTGTTTTCGTGGCCAGTTGATTGCTTTTCAGAAACTGTTTTCGAAAATGTCCAAACAGGCCAGTGCAAATAATTTTTTTGAAAAAAAATTATAACAGAGAAAGAAAAAATAAAATTTAAACACGAAAACACCGGAAATAAACACTCGGTTTAACAAAAATAAACCACCAAGTCACATAGACCACTTAAAGTAGACATTACAACGATTAAAATGACCACTTTCGAAATACAAAAAAAGATCAAGACAATTGTTCGTGGAAAATAAGGGTAGTTTTTTCGAAAAATGTACATAACTCGAAAATTAGTTGCCCCCTGAACTACGAAAAACTCATGCTTATTCAGCACCAAAAAAGAGATACAAATTTTCATGTAAATCAAATCATTTATGCGCGAGCAAAAAATTAAATACTGAAAAATGGCTTTTTTGCCATTTCCATGGTTAACTTGAAGTTATGCCAAAACGTACCTAAATGCAAACTGTTTTTTATTTTTGTATTATCCACCACCATCATGTCATTGAACATTTTCCACCAGATGGTAATGTTTCGCCGCAACTCGCAAAACCCATTTTCACCCCCTAAACTGCATCCCCATTTCAATGTTTTCGCGTTTAAATTGCCGTTTCATTTTCCTTGCTTGTTAATATTTTTTTTTACCAGATGAAAATTCGTATCGGCACTAGCCTAAAAGCTCAAAAGAAGGGTTTTCGATCACAATTGGTTTGCCTTGTGGCCGGCATCAGTTTTGAGGAGCTAAAAAGGACCGGGATGACCATTTAAAATCTTCTGGACTATTGTGATGTCATTTCAGTCCACAAAAGTATACCCCTAGCAAATAAAAACCCTGTGAAGTGCCCAATCGTACAACATGGCATTAGAGTTAATGAAAATGAATCAAAAAACCGTTGCCTGGGTAAAAACAGAACGCGGTTGGCCGACAATCTGTCGGCGATACGAGGAAAACCCATTGTGATAAAACGCCAGTAGTCGGGTTTAGAAGAAACGACGGGTTAAACCGACCGAAAAATTGTTGGAAAACAAGAAAAAAAACATGTTGATTGCTTATGATTTCCTTCGAGCCAGTTCCCGGGATTAGAAGCTGTTACCTGCGACTTTAACGATCGCCGATGTCTTGTCCGTTTTCAATGGTCAGTTGATTGCTTGACAGAAACCTTTTTCGAAAATACCCAAAGCTCCTAGAAAGGTTTTCGGTTATCAAGGCTTTGTTCACGGTTCGGAAGGGCAGCAACATGAACTACTGAAGATGTAAATAATAACCCTGACCTAAATTTCGCATCTTTAATGCAATGTGAATCTAACGAGAAATTGAAAAAAAGACGAAGTTTTTGCAGTTACCTTGGCGTTTCTAACCTGCGGAGCCTTTGCCCCAAAAAAGGAGATTCCTCACTAAATACCATCGAGTCTTTATGGCGTTTTATTTGACATTGTTCGAATAGGTGCATACCAGGAGGTTGAGCCAAAAATACTAATACTTCTAGTAGATTGTTATTTTGCGGAATAAAATTCTTCTTCTAAAAAGCCAAACTCATCCTGACGAGATTTTTTGCTGCTTTCGTAAAACACCTAAACTAGATATTAATAGATGAGTATAAACAGAAAACACGCCTATACTGAAGAATCATCAACATCCCATACATAAGCCATCAATCTGCAAAACTGAAAACATGCACTCAGCAAACAATATATTTACGTCAAAACCGAGCTTCTGTTTATGATTTTTGTTAATTTTACCAAGTAATTACGAACGCATTAGCCCAACCTAAACGATCCGAAATTCTTTTTGGGTATTACATGAGAGTGCATCGATACCCATTGGGAATTTGTCGGCAAAATGAAAAACAATGACGATTAGCTGTTACCTAAATGTACTAATAGCATATTGAATTGATTACTAAATAATGCGTTGTTAAGTGACAGGCAATCGGGTTTTCCTAAATATAACTGAGTTAAAAAGTGTCCAGTTCCATTATCTTGGAAGATTTGGCGGCCAAGTGTCGCAATTGGAGCCACCCAAACAAAAAAGTCGCTTAACGGCAAGCGAAAATAGATTTTGGCACGTTCACCGACCAGACTTGGTACGCTTTTATTTTTCCAAAAAAGTTGCATAAGTTCACTTTCTTTATCCATTACGTAGGTTTTCGTGTCGCATTTTCATGTTGAGCTGAGTTCAGTTTCGAATGTCGCTTATTTTCTAGTCCTTCACGGTAAAGCTTGCTTAGAGGAAACTTACATCAATGCTTCGATCAATTGAATGTCGTAAAGACTGATCTTTTCCAGTTTTCTTCGCATCACTTTTCTGAACCTTCTTTCTGATCGAACGTATGAATCCATGACACCAAAACACTCTCGCTCTGCACCCCAAACTGAGCAACCGAAAGCCAGTTTAGTTTAGTTAAGGCAATCTACTTCTACGTCATTAGGAAGGTATCAAGTAAGCGACGTCTTTTTTACGGTTAATTAATTTATTGGCTTATTGACGATTTCAATTTAATTCGCTAAGTACATTTTTGGCAAGATACACATAGGAAAACGGCTAATCCATAGCTATTATTTCAAAGTTGACTCGTTAATTCTCGATTATTTACTGCATTTCCAACGGCTTAAAACACGTTAAATCAACATGGGGGGCCTACATGGGATCCACGTATTTAATGCAATGCAAAAAAAGTTATTGGAATATTCCAAACAGTCAGTCTCAGAGGTGACGAAAATCCACATTTTTCTGTTTTCCAAGCATTTCCAAACTTTACAAGATTAGTTAGATAATTTTATATTTTTCAAATCGATTGTTCAAGTTAAGCTAGCACATTAATATGTGTTAATATATAAGATGGTTGAGCTTTAATCGATCAGAATCCATACAGGATTGTACTTGCTTAAACCAGAGATCAAGTTAAGAGTTTTTTGCGGCCTGTGCTGAAAACTGAAGCGTTTTCGGGCTTTCAGACCGTCCTGGAAAATAATGTCTTCCTTACGTTTTACTCGAGTGACTGAAAAAAAAACAATGACAAAACTCATCAGTTCACTGTTTTGACTGTTATTACTTTGTGGAAGCATAATTTTTTTAAAGAAAAAGTGTTTTATTGGAAAATTAAGCAGTGCTGCCAATTAGTGAAGTTTTCCAAAACCACATTAATAATTTCCGGTTGAATCAGCAGATTTATTCACTTTGGATGGTCTAGACGTGGTTACTCTGAGTCACTAAGTAAACCATTTTATCTGTTATGTCCATAATAATAACGAATTTTAATATTAAAATTCGTACTCACTATAGGCAATAAAGTTCTATCCAGATCTGCCGGTTGTAAACGTTGTAACGTTGTTCAAGTTTAGGAATCATTTGTAATTTTTGATTGTATGACTGACAAATGGATTAGCTGGAAATATTTAAAAAGGTCATAAACAGTACAATAAACGGTAAATTTTCATGTAATTTAAAATGACTTAATGAGCTAATTTTAACATTGTTTGCTCGCGTACTAGAAGTTTCAGTCACTGACTCATCTTGTTAATTCCGATCATTTCCAGTATCTCAGGGTCCATCAATGACTTAATCATTAACAGTACTATTTCGTCTTTTGGGTCCAAAACTCGTACACGACCAACGAAAATATACAGAAATTCGAAACAACTTGTTTTTCACGTATATTCAAATGAGTGCTGATCTATCCCAACATTTTTTACAGTATTTCTACCACTCGCTCACACACAAACACACCAACCAACAATTATTAGGCTTTGCATTTTAGCCGCTTGACTCAGTCGGTTGTGTAAGAATTTATCTTTGCCTGGCATTGATCTCGTTTCGCATTATGCAATGGATTCTGTGCGACTGTAATTTGACGAAAATGCACCCACGTTTTCGAAAAATAACACACAACCAAGCGAGTTTTGTTGTCAATTCCTTTTCCACTCTATGTGTAGAATAATCCAAGCCAGCTTTGAATGTTAATTGATTATTGATTGTCGTTGGTTGCCTCAATTTAGGACTGAACGCGCTGGTTCAAATATGGCAAAGTCTCCTTAAGTGAAAGTTCCAAAAACAATCAGTTGGTTGGAACAAGTTAGACGTAATATCACGACATATTCAAATAACTTTGGCGCAGATTGTCGCATGCACTGAATTTCAGAAAGAGGATTTGCCAAAGATGATCGGGCGTTTTCTCCAAATTTTTTAACACTCTTAAGAAGCTGATATTGAATTCTTAGAAACATGTATAGAACCTGAAAATTGGTCCACTAGGTGCGAATGCATGCAAGTCACTTTTGAAATTTGTCATCGCAAAACATTTCTTACATTTCTTTTGGATTTCTCTGCAATTTGGCCACCACCTTGCACAATTTCTTCAGTTGTTCGATCAGCACAACATCGGCCCTCACGTACACTGGCGACTGGCAATAGTCTTCCATTTTTTCCGAAGAAACGAAACAATTGCAAAAAGTGATCGTCTTGAGCGAATAATCAAAGCAAAACTGAGTCCCGCCAGATTTTCGCTGTGCGTTTTTATACCAATATCGCTAATTTGGATGTTTGCATTTTTTATATATCTAATCTCAGGTTGGTGAGTTTTAAATTATGGTTACCGCGCAACCGATAATTCCTGTTATGATTTGTGGTATCAAAAGCGCGCAAAAAACGTACACATTCAAGGTTTCTCATTGTTGAAACTAGTTGGGGTGTGACGGATGTCAACCAGGTGATCTCGACCCTTAAACTGGTCTTCAATCCGAAAGAAGTTCAAATTTACTGTGTATTTATTGATTAGCAACGATCGACCGCTAATCTGATTCGTTATAAATTGCCATTTAAACAATTAGTCATGTTTGATTTAATCATTGTTCGCAGATTTCGCAGCAGCACTCCATTTTTATGAACTTGAAAATCCCGGCCGTTTTGTTTTCGTTAATTGCTGACGTTAATCCGCAATTATTGCTATTACAAAACATGCGAGCCCACGCATCTATGTACTATACTACTGTTCATAGCATTTAATGGCTCATAAAGTCAAAAATAATTTTTTGTCAATTTCAATTTGCTTATTATTGACGTGGAACAGGCAAATAGAATCGTGTTTCCACACGCGAAACAAATCGGAACGGCGGCGATTAAAAACAAATTCGATTTGATATTGAAAATCAATATTACCTACGTAAGCGAAACGCCAATACGTAAAACTTCTTCGATGTTGAGATGTTTTAGAACCGGTGTGAGCAGCCTTTTTAATCAACGGGCCAATTTAAATTTTAAAATTTTTTGGCAGGCCGCATTTAAAGTAACACCCATTAATAATTTACAAAACTTTATATTGTTGTTCGTGTTTTGTATCGTAATGCTTTTTTATGATATATACTTTTAATGTCGACCTAGTCTCTGAGCATATTAAGCATACAGCTTTATATTTGACGGAAGTGAAAAAGATATCAAATTTCCGCTTTTTTTTCTTGAAAATGCCCAGGCTCATCCGCAACCTTAATTTTATAACAGTACATTGATAGGAGAAAGTCGATATCATAAATTCAATTTTTTGAATAGCCTGGTGGTATCTTTGAGCCCGGGATGAAGAGCCTCTTTCCGCCCATATTTCTTCCTCCATTCCTATCTTTGCTCATTTTCAATTTGCTTTTCGGAAATATAATTTGTATCTTTCATTCGACAGAAATCTTGAATTTCAGACGCTTTGTTAGTTTATTCAGTTTATCGATCAAATTTCTGCGATTATATTTCTAATAGAAGATATTGTTGTTGATAAATGGATAAGTTGGGCGAAATTGAAAGTGAACGTGTCCGCGTAACGCACTATATTAACTATTGTGTTGTGTTATCCACTCGATCTTTGATATTTTGCCTTTTACACTTTTTAAAATTCATTTCTTTACGGTATTAAATAACTCAAGTTGTCGCCTTATCTAATCCCTAATTTATCTCCCATAGCTACAATATGGTCGTTTTGTTTCTGTCGAATGCTTGTTTGAAGTTTGAAGACCAATAAGCATTTTTATGGATTTTGTCTTCGACCGCTCATCAAAAGTGTATGCCTCTAAATGCATTAGGATTATTTTTCCAGCTTTTATCGGTACCTAATAGTTGATCACTTTTTCGGCAAGGACTAAATAGAAATAAGACGAGAAGGAAGTACGCCGCGACAAATTTCCTCTAAAAGACTGATTAAGGATTATTTCATCCCGTCAACTGATAGGAAGCGATCACAAACAAATTAAATCGGTAACATACACGCACAAAATGAACCGAAAACAATAGATCTCATAGCACTAATAAATTGAAGGGAAACGATAAATAGACGTTCAGAAGATTACAGAGCACTGAACAAAAAATAGCAAAGAACATAAGGAGAGCCCGAAAGTCGGGGTTATAAAAAGTGTGCCTGATACTCCTTAAGAAAGTGTTTCAGTCAATAAAACGCAGGCGTCTTGAGGTTAGACAAGATCAGTTGAAATATTTACCGGGCCAGATCAAATTCCAAGATACTAAAGCTAAATTTGCACAATTTCGCGATAATCAAAAACAAACCATACCGCTAAACTGTATACTGGAAGCATTTGGCAACCTACTACAGAAGCAAAGGTGCAAAAGTTAACAGCAATGTTTTGACGAAAATTTTCAGGAAAACCCACAAAACCTCAGTTTACGCTATTTCCAATAAAATCGTGTACATGGGTAGTTCATTCAAATATCGATGATTTTGCGGTAAACCTTGACGATACACCTTAATCTTAATGGCGCGATAAAACTTTATTGTTGCGGCTTGAAGCTACAAAACCAGTAAAAATGCAAGGACTTGTTCTCTATTTTATTATTTTCTTCACCCTGAAAATGGATTGAAATTATTTGTTTTTGAAAAATATTACCGCACAGTTTATTTTCATAGCAGTGAAAGCACCTTGAAGATATTTCCTAAATTTAATCATCTGCCTTATATCATAAAATCAAGGATTTCAAACATAAAAAAGGCTGTATTTCTGGCTTCAATACTTCAATAGTACCAGTATTGTAGTGGAGCCTTTTACCACTACGATTACCTCCATCTGAGGAACACCGATATGATGTCAGGGTCTTATTTGCTCGCAGGCCTTTCGACTTGCTCATTTACTTTAGAAAAATCCAATACAGGCGTTTCACTTTCATTGTTCGCAATGTGGGTATGACCTATATTCTGAATTTAAAACATTATGAACCAATAGTGCTTCATGATCTATAGAAGGCAAAAAAGTGAGACGTTCTCAACCTATAAAAAAGGTTGCAAAGCAAAGGAGCCTTTGCTTCCCGGATCCACCAATTAATCTGATAACAGCTTTTTTAATGGCGATTATAAGTAGGTGATTAAAAAGTTGGTTTATCTATCGAGTCGTTGGCTTTCCTACTTCAGTAATCCAGTAATAATCTTTAAATAAGCAGCAGAAAATGGCAACATGACTTGTTCTCCAAATGGGCAGAAAAATGTCTTCTGTTATCTCCGGATTAATTAGCTCTGGATTAATTAGCTTCTAAAAGTATTTCGAAATATTTGAACAGACTGAAACTTCCGAAAAACGGGGATTTAAAATGATACTTAAGTTATTACTAAAGTATTCCTGCAACACGAGCAGCTAGTTGTTACGAAGCTTAACAATTTAATCGTAATAATCTGAATCAAGTTTTACCAATTCCATTCAATCTTATCACTAGAGCAAATAGGAATCTAATCGCTTTATCAATAGGAATAGGTCAAGTTAAGTTCTAGCTAATGATAACATTAAGGGCGACCTACTCACTTTACTTGATTGGAAACGAACCGGAAACAACCCCTCCACACTGAACAGAAAAATATCGTTTTACAAATATTGCAAAGTTTCCACACTTTCACTGGATGAAACCTGTACTTTTTCACCACCATTTTAGGGTGGCAACCCAACTTGACCTGCTCGACATGCGACACTCGAGAATTTGTTTGTCAAATGGTTGAGATTTTTCAGCATCGTTCAAGCGCTATTTTAAGAAGGTTTTTGTGATAACAGTGAGGATTCGTTTGACGACATACAACTGGAGATTATGGAAAAATCAACAGCTGAATTTAGTTAATTTCAATTAGCAGTAATGAAGTCACAATCTAATGAGTTTTGCATTCATTCACAAACTTACTGAGGATTACTGAGGAGCAGTTCAAACCTTTTTCCGATTTATTGGCTACTAAGTTGGGCCAATTACTTGACTTAAAGCATGTTGGAAAGTATTGCGGGTCGTGAAATGCTCAAAATCTGTGCTGTATGTAAAAATTTTAGCAAATTAATAAAGAAATTTAGTCGCTTCTTTGGAAGAATAAGCAAAGAACTTTACCGCTGACCATGTGCTAACACACAACATTACCAACACAAAACAACAAAACTAAAGTATTGAAATTTATATTGCTTTGACTGAAATTGTGCCAATTTATTGCGAGAACAATATCCAAGTGCAAAGTCGACGACACCTTCAATAGTTGACACCTTTCATTGGCCAATAAATCGGGAAAAAGTGCGTAGTGTAATACCGGCTCGACAAAACTGCCATTTGTGGAACCCGAACAAATTAAAGTAATTTTGGGTTATTATATTTTGAGCTTTAACGTTGCTAAGAAAATGACCCATGGCGCAAAGAGTCCTAAACATCTACATCGATACGAGCTCGTTACTAAGGAAACAAGGGGATTTGCTAACGTGAGATTTAGTGAGGTGAGGTTGATTTCCACCATGCACATACTTTTTTGGACATCATTCAATGTCTTGAGAAGAATATTTTTGTAAAGTAAAAGTGTAATTTGCAAAACAGCTTCCAAAGTCACGCATATTTGCTCAACGAAATGTTTCAGCCGTTAAATAATCGCTCGTCACACTGTTAGGTAAAATAAAAAATGTACAAACAAAATAGTGTCAGGCCAGCTACTGGTATAATTTGTAAGATTCGCGTGACAAATGCGCAAATCCTTTTGATCTGATAAATTCACTTTGATCTTTGGCTCTAGTCATAAAACGTTTACGACTCTCTTGCGTCCTAGACAGTTTTGATAGGTCGTAAATCACATTCTCAAAACTGTCCTTTCTTATCGCGGTTTGACAATTTATATTTTATTTTTATTAGCGGCAAAAATGTCTATTGACCTCTGGGACGAAAAATCGGCTTAAGATTCGTAATTTTCTAAGCTTTTTATTGTCGATTGAATAATGTTTAATCCGTCGCCGTACTTCGACAGTAAATCATTAAATTTGTGTCTTTTCAGAAAAACAGATCATTCATCATGAGTTAAGTATTAAAAAGCAAGGCGGTGTTCATGAATCAGGTGGAAGCAAATGACGCCAAAAAGTAACAAAGTGCGCATAAACATTTACCGACAAGGAACGTCCTGATATTGGAGACATACACTAAACAAAAGGTGCAAAATGAATCAGTAAACCCTGACTGTGTGCTTTCGAAATTCAATCGGAAACCAGCGCGTGATGCTTTTTCGTTTAGTGTTTGCCAATTAATTTTTTTTTCTATTAAGTTGGTACATTTACCTGAAGTTGACACAAAACACCGGGGTCTTACTGGGCATCGCTTCACTCCACTAAAGAAAATGACGTCTTCGAAGTGAAACAATGACCGGAAACTATATAATATTTTTTAAATTCCAGATTTTTACCAACATTGTAATTTCAATCTGAACCCACTAATCTGACTAATTCCGGTTCATTAAAAATCGCTTAAGCGGTGCTATGTATCCAGTTGATGACTTTACTTGAAAATATTCCATATCTTGTCCTAAGTAATTGGTTAATTAGCATCCAAGTCCACAACTAATGATAATGAATAATAACAAAAGCAAAGACTGGTGCTAAGGACCAGTTTTCTGCGCTTATTGCTTGATTTTCTATGCTACTTTAAATACAGCCTCCAACGGTAATTTTTCAGAAATAATAAAGTTTTTTATGCCATCTGCTATTGGAAAGCAAACAAACTGAGATTTCGCCGATGCCTCCACGCTGTCCACGCATGTAATAAAATCGCTACTTAAAACTAAGTGACAGGTAAAAATGAAGGCAATTTCGAATGGAAAGCAATAAATCTCTGCCCGCTGCAGGCCTTGGTTTACCCTGAAAGTGTATCGATACACCATGCGATCTTATGTAAAGCTTTTTATTGTCACGACTTATGGATACGAGCACCTACATGTTGTGTCACAGTGAGTGAATTACATCCGCGAATAGAGCCTTCAGCATGCAACATAATTTTTGTTCGGTTTTGTCAAGGAATATTACAAGGATCGGTTAGGTTAGTCCCAACCTCACAAGAGACTCCGATTGGAATCTTCAACGCTTTACTGCTGAATTAACTGGATGAAAATTGTCTGACGCAATGCTTGCAGCAAATGCTTGATGACTTAAAAGGTCGGTGTTAAGTGAGGAATTTATTCTCGACAGTTTACGGTAATGGCATTTTGGGAACTTTCACTCCTTTCACTGGAATTAGATACCATCGTACGGCTTATGGTAAATTACGCAACTTTCAGTCTATCAATCAATCAAGCAGGTACCCCAAATTTTCAGGAGAAAATTGAAAACAGCGTCATTATTCGCTCATTTGGACTTGATTTTTTCATTTCCCGCTCAAGAATTTTTAATAAATTCTGCTCTCTTCTGAAATTTCTGCTTAGTTCGTATCCCAAATATTTATACAATTATATTTCGTTCTCGTTGCAACATCCCATATTGTAAATCTTCACTTTTTCTATTATAAAACGTTTTCAATTAGTGGCGATCGAAACCAGACCGAGCAAGTGAAAACCGGCCGCGTTTAAGTGAATTTCTGCGTGCTAAGTTATCCGCTGGACTGAAATTAATTGCCAGTGCAATTAGTCGGCTAAAGGATGGGCAATTAATTGGCAATCGGACAATTAAATGTCCTTCACATGAAACGTGGGAAAAAAATGACGGGGCTGAACCTTTGAGCTGCGCTATTGAGGGTTTAGGAACTACTCCGCTGCAGACTGGGGCTTCTTGGGGTCATTAGCATCCTAAGGCTTTTCCAATGCTAATGAAATCAGAAACTTGCGGTTTACTTTTCGCATCTCGTTAAAGTTCCAGCTGGCAAAAAGCAACCATACTTACATAAACTGAGCTGCTTCTGACATTAACACTCAACACATATTCTTACTTAGCCGAAACACACGCTACTAATTGTCATTCATTAGAGCTATTTGCATAAACCGAGCGACTAATATTCATCAAGCGGTGAGCATTTTCGCATAAGATCACCTCAAAGGCGTTCTTCGGCCAATTAAAGGCTTTTGAACCTGTACAACCATTTCCATGGATGCACTCGATGCTTGCATGCAGCTGAGTTGTTCAGTACATTGTTGAATTGTTACAATCAGGTGCTTTATGACTGTATAATCTTACGGGTTTTTCCCATAACTCTCTGGGCCATTAAAAGCTATTTAGCTCTCACACACTCTTCACGTGACTGGGAAAAGTTAATTAATAGTGATGACGGACCTTGGCTGACGAAAGATCTTCGCTTGTGCAGAGAAAAACCAGCACATTGTGCTCATATACAATACTATTTCGACAAAGTATTATTCTTCCATTTTGTATACCTGACTTGAACATGTGAAAGTTCTTGAAAAATCAGGGCTTTAAAGCGCTGACCAACCACCAKCAAGGGACTTTGAAACATGCGAGCTAATAAATCGATTTTCCAGYTTTGGGGCGTTTTCAAACAAATGGCGATTAAAAGAAATGATGAACAAAATACTCGATAGTTTTACTTACTTTATCGTAATAGCCAGGAGGATAATRATGACAGCCACCAGTAACATCGCCACACACACGCCACTGATCATGTACAAACTTTCGTTTGGAGCATCTGAAAAAAAAAATAAATGGTCATTTTTTCCACCTAGATTGAAGCAATGGCAAGTTGTCATTATAATTATATTTCCAATTAAATGATTAATTTGGAAAATTTTTTGAACGGGATGATGCCCATTATGAATCACCCTGTRTATGCCATCTAAGTAACACTAAACAAAGTTTCTCAGTTTGACTGTTTATTTCAAGCACTTGTGTGCGATCCTGGTAGATTAAATCGTCGACTCTACTAATCAAGAGGTATTATAGGGCTAATGTGGTCACCTTGGCAACCAGGTGGAATTATAGGGGGAATGATCAATAAACGCATATGACTCTAATGGTAAAACTTGTTTGAATGGCGTTTCAAGTCAGTGAAAGGTCGATGAAAATGTAATGGAAATGATTGAACATTTGAACCTCGACAAAATTAATAGGTGCTCATTACCATGAAACATGTTGATCAATTCCAATTCCACCTTCATTGCAAACTGCAAAACAACCTTTGTTCTTTCGTTTACATTGGATCAATTATACGTGTGAATTGTTTTGGTATTGGGGCCGTTTTAAGGTCCGGGGATATTGCTAATTGTTGCTGCCCCCTTCGTTCAATTTCCCCAGTGTTTCCATGTGGCAAAAATACTCGCTGAACGGATGTGAAAGTTCAATGCCAACAACGTGTGTTATCATCGTCGTGTGTGTTGTATGTGTGTGTGTGTGTGTGTGTGTGTGCGGGCTTGTGTGGGGCAATCAATTTTATGTTCTTCCAAATGAATATCGAATGGCTATTAAATTAATCGCAATTAATATTTTTGCAATAAAGTAAGTGCCAGAGCTGGTGTATGTTGACCTGTGGCTAATTTTAGCAATAGCTGGCATGTGTCCCTTTTTGCAGCCCACGTGGACTAGGATTTACATTTATTTCAGCCGGTAGTTTGCTATCCTTGCCGGCAATTGATCTAAATCTAATATTTTCACAATCACCCGCAAGTGCAAATAAATGAAATAATTGTAAATACAAACAGGAACATATTTCCCGGCCTCACTCTGAGCAAGGCAACGCCGATCCTGACCACTATCACTGTCTGTACAACAAAAGGCCAAATTTATTTGAATTGAATCTATAAATCTCGTTAATTTATCGCAGACTTCCATGTGTATTCGACCCAGATCGACAAAGCCGTTCAGTCTGGCAGAGAAAGGAAAAACTGATGCGCCATGTGCGTTGCAACAGTTTCCAGAAAGATTCTAGATAAGTAAGTTGGACAGCGTCCAACGAGACCAATAAGCTTTTGGTAATTTATGCGCTCCAGACAACCGTTTGGATTGACGATGTTTTTTGGGTGTCATGGGTTTATGGGGCTTCGAGTGGTCGCGTGACAATGATTATTAGACGTTTTATTTCTGAAATGTCTGTGGAAACGATTAGCAAAAGAACAATGCATTTTTCCACGTTTTTGGATTATTTAAAGCAACTGTTGGCGAAATAATTTGCAACTCGAACGTCGTGAACTTTTTGCGTATTTGTCCTGCAATGTGCGCTTACCATTTAAATTGCACCATGCTGCCGTATTTTTTGCTCTTACGCTCAAACCACATCAGATTTAAACTACGCTTTTTATCGCCATGCATGCAACCGCTCTCAACCTGCGGAAACCCAAATCGACGACTTTCTTATGCAATAATAACAATCGCACACCATGCAGTTGATTTCAAGGAAATTTGCAAAAAATCGAAGAAAGTCCACAACGAGGATACACCAATAATAAACGAGCTTTTTCGAAAATTCGCTACGTTGTAAACCGCTAATAATAATAAGTTTTATATTTAGAAGCGCGGTGGCTAAGTAATAAGCTCTTTGAGGAACAGAAGTCAATTCTCTTAGGAAAATATACAAGTGCTATAAAAGAAACACAGCTGTCCGGAGATAGCGGTCGATTTAATGTCGGAGAAAAATGCAAATTATGAAATATGTTCAATGGAAACCAAAGAAATGGAGAATATGCAGCAGATTAATGGATTAATTAAAGTAATTATTGAAAAAAATATTCAAAACAATGCCGTCAAATTCGCTGGTGTTTCTGGAAAATTCTCCAAACGTAATTTTAACAAACAAATGCAAGATGTTTTTCCGCTGCAATTAACGCATGTACGTCATTAAACGTGTCCAAAACGAAAAATTGCGTTTATTTTCAAACAACCGCGGAACTAAATAAATTATGGTTTTGACGTAAATCCGTTTTGGATTTACCGCCGTTTACATGTTAATTAAATGAGCAACTTTGAACCGCTTGTAAATCAGCCTTGTTTTTTCATTTTAGCGTAATTGCAAAAAACACACAAAGAGTTTCAAGATGCGGAACCAGAAATCGTCGATCAATTTACAAAAAAAAATAACCAACTTGGGAGAAGAAAATTGGAAGAACTCAGGCCTGGCATTGAATGGAAAATTAATCGGATTCAAACCAAGAGCCTCAGCATTTTTTTCACAGCTGCTATAACTATTGAAAAGAGGCTTCTGGCAAGCTAGAATATTTCTAACAGCGCGAACTCATCGGCTATACAGGCCAATTGGCAAACCGATATCCATTATACATCAAAACTGGAAAGAGTCAACAAACAGAAAAAGGAAGTTTACCGCAACATAAACCATATCCAGAATTATGGCCGTGCCGTGTTTATATAGGTAGAGTGAAAAATTGGGATAATCAAGTTCGTATCCCACTGGGCGATGTTGATAATTATACCTCTCGGTGTTTACCTAGGACTTGCAACTTGGCAACATTTATCCACCACTAATAGAGCGCTCATTTTCCACTGGATTCATCCAGGTTTATCAACATTTTCAGCTCTAAACTGATCAACCAACGATCGGCTGGTATTCGTGATTCGTTTGCTCATCAGGCGAAATTCATTTTGAAACGGTTCACGGTCGCAGTTGTCGGTCAAGTGTCTAGCCGTTAGAATTTTAATGGGCTTGGGTCGAAAATCGCCAACATCAAAAAAGATCTAAACGTATAATTAAAGGAGTTGGAGGAATTTGGGATTAGAAAATTTGACAGGATGTTTACCAAACCAACAGCCCTCTAAATACGGATTGCTGATTAAAACGTCCATATTTGCGCCAAAAATAACATCCAGCGATTAACCAACATATTTTTGCTCTTTGGCCGCGTAATGGTTGTTTATTTGATTAGCCGATATTAGGTTTGCTTATGATAAGTGAACACACCCCTGTCAATGATGCATTAAATTACACGAAAAACACAGTATGATTAGTTAAATTGAGTGTGTTTATCAGGGCACTAAATAACATTTGCGTCTATATATAATAATATTTATCCAAAGTTTCCCTGCCCCGGACGGGATAAACAAATGAAAATAAGAAAAGTTATAGTAAAACATACAAGTTTCTGTTGATAGAGTTAATATTTGCCTTATAATGCCCCTTAATATATATGATTACTTTACAAAGAAAGGAGTGTAAGGCCCAAGGTGTAATAACATGGCCAAAGCCTAGTGGCGATTATAATCAAATTTGTCAAACGATCCTAAAAGATTCTAATGGACAATCAAGGCCGCAGCCGTTTTCAATAACTTTGGCAATTTTCATGTTCAATCACAACTGGAACTATTTCGAAAATAGGTTCCAAAAATACCTGGATGGAATTATATAATGGAAAGTCAAAGGTTGGAGCCATCGAAGAATCCGAAACGCTTTTTATACAGCGAGACCGAATTAAATTAATTGCATTTTCCCCGCAACAAAAATAGATTTTCCTATTTTTAAACCGTGTAATATGAATCTGGAAAAAAGGTGCGCTCCTTTTAATTAAATTAAAAAGTGAGTACCTATATCAAGTTGATATGGGCGATGCTGATTCTTTCATAACAGCAGAACTTTGTCGCCGGCTAATCTTGATTGGCTATTACCTAATTAATCGACTTTTTTCGGAATAATTGTCGCAAAAATATCTGCTCTTGACAACCGAAGCTATTTTTACCATAAACAACACTTTTAATACCGCTAGAGTGCTTGTCAAACAAACCGATATATTATGTGACTTGCAATAAACATACTTTTACGCTCAGAGTAAATTTGTATAATATTTATCTTGTCTTTATGTTATTACTGAATCTCTTTTGCATGCGATCATTTTGATATATTTTTATACAAATCCAATTTTCACTCCAACAAACTAGCTAACTTAATAAATATGCAAGGACTGAAATGAGCAACACCAGATTGCTCAGATTCAGGTGTTTTTCCAAACTAATGCAAGTAAAATTCCATTGGAAGTAACTTTTCTCAATAAACACCTTATTACAAATTGCTCTTACATTAATTTTCCTCCATACAACTGATGTTCGTATAAACAATTGAGATTTTCAGTTAATAATACTATCATCGAATGCGCTGATGGGTAGACATGGGCAAACTAATGAAAAATCATCCAACACTGTTTTTTCTAACAAAGTAAGTGTTAAGAAGTGATTCCTATTTATTTAATAAACCATTGAGTAGTGGCAATGTTGCACAGAAAATGAACAATTACAAATTACAATCCCTTGGTTGACCATGCTGGTCGTAAACTTTCATAAACTTGGCACGAAAACTGTCTCTTTGTTCCATTATTTGTAAATATCTGCAAACATTTAACAAAGCGCTTTAATATTGCATTGTCGTTTTCTCGAAACTACAACTTTCAACAATATTTACAATTTTCCTTGATTAATCTCTCATTATTCAGTTCGGCAAGTCCAAAACCGAAAAATAAGCCATTTAATCTTCTTCCTGGCCAACCTAAATATTTAAAAAATTATTCCCCTGTGTACCAAGAATTGAAGGTAAACCTGGCGAAAGACGCTCGAACCTGGGCAGCATCATAAAATATAAAAGTTTATTTTTCCGAAAAATATTTAGAGCAATGGGGAATTTTCCGAAAATAATTCATTTAGTACCTAAATTCAAATCAAAACAACTTGAGTTAAGTAACACCCTGTATAGTGTCTAGAGGGCATTCAACAGAGCCACAATGGCAAAAGACGTTCAAAGTTTAAACCCTTTTGGTTCCCTGAAACAGTTCACACGGGAAGAGGATAAGAATCGATAAACACCAATTTAGGGAAGTAAACCGGCTTTTATAATTTTCCGCACTTTAAAGCTGCGTCTGGGTGGAACTAGATGGAAAGTTTAAAACTAGAAATTTAAAAAACCTGGTGGACTTCAGCAGATCAGCATCCGCAAAGACGCTCAAATTTGGAGGTCACCGTACCTAAAGTCTGGTATGTGCGGCGGTCTCGGGGTTTTTAACCTACAAATGCCCTCTTTTGGCTTCGTGTCGTGATTTATACGTCTATTTCGGTGCTTTGAAGCTTTCAGAGTTAGAGTCCACGAGGCGTAAGCTCAAAAAATCCTTCCAGAAGTTTACAGTTTTTTTTCGGCAAATTTCGAGCGTCCAAATGACCGAGATTCGATGCAGCAAATGGTACGAAAAGAAAGACAGTTGCCAAAGGGCAAGTTTTTCCAGTTCCAAAACAAGAAACTTAGTGGCTTTGCTGCCAAGGTGCTTGAACCTGCTCGGCCAGGTCTTTTGACTCGCCGAAGAGATGTTAGATTAGACCGAACTGTCTGCTAAAAACTGTTAGCGTAGATCAAAGATAAAGGCTTCAGCTTGGTTTTAAACTTTCGAACATCCGAGCCTGCAAACTCTTCGTTGACGTCAAAAAGTCGGTTTACCCCATTCATACCATTTAATAACACTTCAAACAGTTTATCTTTTAATATCTGGATGTATAAACTATTCCTGGAGTAATAAGGATTTTCTACGCAGCAATTATACAGCTACAATTTTATGACTGATATTAATGAATATACATACACCTGGGTCTCGTACGATAACCCATTTCCGCTTATTTTATTAATCTGGATCGAATCGGATAGTTTGAGCGGTTGCGTTGATACTTGAACTGGCTATCTCAAATTTATTGCCACTCTTCTGGTGAAGTTTACGTACGAATTTTGTTTAATTTGATAGAATTTGTGCGAAAATAGGATAAATAATGATAAGAGGGTTTAAGGGCCAATTACATAGACAAGTAGAATCAAGTGAAACGGCGCGTGTAGACTACAAAACGGACATGCCAGGATTAAAAATACTCTTTTTGGTTAAAAAGTTTCGACCCTTTATAGCCTGTGTGAAAGTAAAGAGACGAAATGTCTCCCATTTTTGAAGGAAAAGTGGAGTTTAAATCCAGGCATGTGCGTTTTGTGGTCGACAAGCCCCGTTTTGTTTTTCCAGCCCTAGTCAAAATATTGGGCAATTTGCCGATTTGGCCAAAAAGCGTGTGATTCGTAATGGGTCTGGACCCCCTTTTAAACTTGTCTAACTCAAAAAATTATATCTTAATCACACTTGCATTAATTTGCAGCTAATTTCTAGAATCACTCCAGATTCAGGTAATTACGACTTCAGTTAGCAGCCATCAAAAAATGTATTTTCTCCTCAAACACTTTTATGAGAAAACAGGCATTATTGCTTTTAGCTAATGTCTTTACAAATCATCAATCTATTCGCCACTTTGCTTCAATCGGTTAAGGCAATGTTGTATTTTTTGTCATTTGCACGTGAACCATTCAGGCGCTTGTTCGACGTCAAAGCCAAAAAAAAATGGATTGCTAATCGAGCTGCTATATAAATCAATTACTTTCTAACGATATCGGCATTGGTCAATTGTATTGTTGTCGCAGGGTTTCACGGAAAAATCCCTCAAGGAAAGCGCCTAGGAGAGAACTGATTAGTTCCTCATTTTCTCATCTCGACCTTCTGTTTAATACTAATCAATTACCGATGGCAAATGAGTTTTCGAGGACTAATAAGGATGAAATACCAACGGAAAAAATGCTGATTGTAAAAACAGTTAAGGAAAAACTGATTTTATTATTGCAGATAGTGTGAATGGCGTCAAGCTTTGTCGGTGAATGAAACATTAAGAAATTCGTTATCGCCCTCAATTGATATAACATTGCTATATGTTTGAACTTTTGACAAAAAAGAAGAAACGCAGACATATGGATTAGAGAAAATATTCGACACTTTGCCGAAGTAGCATGCACGTCAATACGATAAGAGATAAACAGACTTTGTTGAAATTTGATTGACAATATCCTGTATATAACTAACAATGTGTGTATATAAAATGTGACAAAACAATACAGCCCTTCACATTTCCATCTCAAAACCGACCCAATTTCTATTCAATTCCTCCCTCTTTTATTAACTCCCAAGGCGTCAAGAGGATTTAAAACCAATTAGTTGATATACAACAACAATGATTTATTAGCGTGGGTATCCTTTAATGCCAACCGCCAGAGACAAGTCGAAATTCAATGAGTGTTATATAACAATTAAACCTTAAATGTTGCTAATTTATTGTGGATTCAACGCGTCCAAGTTTTTATTGCCTCCAGACCCAGACAGATCTTAACTGGACACTGGTGAATGGCATGATGGAAAGTTTAGGGAGACATCCATGTTTGCTTTACTTCTTAGCGTAAGCGGGCTATTTAATTAGCGGTTTTAACGACGAATTATTACTTAGAACATCGAAATCGGTCTTTTTTTCGGAACATTTCTTGGCATATTTAATTTATGCATCATTAATTAACACTTCTTATGCAGGACACCTCGTAATTTAAGCGACTTTTCGGTAATTGACTCGACTGTCATCGCGTCTACATGCTGAGGGGTGAGAGCAAAAAAGCGATCACCATGGAAACAGGGTCTTTTTGTCTCACCCTCTGATCGGCTTGATATACCATGTCTGATCGTAAGTAAAGTGTTGTTGCAATAAGAAAATCACGTGGGACCATAAACTACCGGCGTTAATAATTGCGAATACAGAAAATCTTTAAATAGTACATTTGCACAATTTATGCAGTCGTAAAATCGGCAGATTGGCTCTTATCTCGGACCTATTTATTCGAGTTTCCAAACAGCAAATTGAAAACAATTGCAAATGCATGATTTTTGGTATCGAAATCACGCAACCAGCACATGAGGCAAGTTGAACAGTTGAACGGTCGTTTGCTTTTTCCTACACGCGCCTTCACTATAGACACAACTTTTCATCATTTTTTTCGCATAAGTTGGCAGGAAACCCGATACTATTGTTTAATTGTCCTGCCAAACGGACAGAGATGTATATTTAGACTGTAGACTAAATAGACAAAGCAAAGTTGTATTTGCAGTTTTATTGTCCAAACTGGTTTAAACGCAATTTGAGTGGGATGAAGTCCGTGAGTTTTTTGTTGGGCTGAGTTCCTTCTGAACCACTCACGGCCCAATTTATTAATGAAAAACTGTGTCTTATTGTACGCAAAGCTCCTGCTGTAAAATTACTCATTCCATGAAATGCTGCTCAGCTGCAAAGCTAGTTGAATTAAGCAATGATAGATTAAAGCAATTAATCGGGCGAGCAAACAAATTATATGGTTTATGTTGATTAATACCAGCAGATAATAAATTAGCAATTTCCCACATGAACTGACCCTCATGCGCCAACAAACACCACGTTGTAACAACTACGAACAAGGAATGTTGTACATGCGTTACGTAATTAGACATACGGTTGTTCGTAATGCGACTTGTGACTCACTTTTGGGATGCTTTATCCATATGTTCGGATTTCAAGTAATAACCGACACGTTTTGTTCATAGCGATTTTATTTATAACGTCGCGATATTGGATGCTCTATTACGACCTCGGGTTCAAAACGCTGTTACAAACGATGACCTTAGTCCTTACAAAGTAGATAAGAAGGATATGGCAGTGGGGAGTTCTCGACGAATGTCCTTCATAAATTGCTGATTTTTTCGTTTCTAAGCAGAAAAAATGTGGATGCGTTAGCTAAAACGTGAACTCCGGTCAGGATGCTCAGGTGTTTCAAGGCTCTCGAGTATTTTATGGACTTTGGAAAGCTTCATCGTTTCACTAGATTATTTTTGAGTTTTTTTGAAATTAGGAATTTTTAATTTGCTACTCTGAATTGAAAGGAATTGACGATATATGGTCAAATAGGCGATAATCTCCACTCGGAGATCGCAATCTCCTCAACAAACCGTAGACAATCCAAACTCGTGCCCAAGTCGTCAACCTTCTAAAAGAACATTTACCTTTTAATTGAAAACATGGAAATACCCCCTATTAATCATCCAGCACAAACGAAATCCCTGTGTCATGTTTCTTAATTGGAATCACATTGCTCTGATCGTCCGTTCATTTGCATCTCAACTTGTTCTTTGTTCAGTACCAGCAGCCAGTAGAGAAAAAAGACGAAAACCCGATCAAAACTGCAAAAAACATTCGCTTTTGGTCGTGACAAAGAAATCGTGTCAGTAGGTAACGGGTACAAGTTGAAGCAATTTTGGACAAGGCCCAGTGTTGATGATGTTGATGACATTCAAGCGATCTTTCTCAATTCAGTCGTTTTTCTTGGAGAGTGCGCTTGAATAGAAACCGTTCTGGAACTGGCGCCATTATCAACCGAATTATTGCAGGATTTTTACCAAACAATAATTGAAAGGTGAGATGTTCACGGGGCCAGATCGTGGCTTGTGCTGTGGTAACGGAACGTTGCGATTGTAGAACACTGGAACCTGTTTTTGGTACCGGTTCTAAACGGCACTTAGGACTTTTACTTTCGTCGCCGATATCAACTGCTACTTAAGCAAAAAAGGAACAGCTACATACAAAATCTTTATCGTATGCTTGATTTTTCAGCTGTTTCTGGATTCTTTATCACATGGGTTTTTTGTTGTAGCCCTGAATGCTTAAGCAGAACTTGAGAACAGAAAAACACAAATGCATATTTCTCCAAAAAAAATGCTGAAAGGTGAAATCTACGCCCCTAAGTTTCTTTAATAGTTGAGATGCTGATAGCAGCATCTTATGTCTGTAGCACTTCATTGTTTCACCTGAGCCAAATTAAAATTTTGATTAAAAGCGACTTAATTTTGTATTCAATCGAAATTGCAGTGCAGCTTCAGTGGATAAAATAAATTTGATCCTGAGTTTTCAAATAAAGTGAAAATCATCGTAAAAATTGAAACAATTTTTGTAATTTCAGGTACACGATAAAGTAGTTTTGTCCCCAACTACCCGCACTGTATAGGAACTTTTTCTGGACAAAACATTTTCAAACTCATGGTTCTTGCAATGTTCACTTGACAAACAGTGTTCCAGTCTATTTCAGTGGTAACTAGTGATTACATTTTCCCTCATTATTAGGCGCTATTATCAGCAAAAGATAACCATTTCAGTTGTATTCAATTGGCCCCTAAAGCTAATTTTAGGTAAAAAGCCTCGTTCTAGTGATAACCCGTGAAATTAGGCAGATTAGGATAAAGGAGCAACGCAAAAATCACAGAACTACCAACATTTCGTTTGACGGCCATCTATATGGGTTGATGATGGTTCAAGCTGCAAACACATGCGGTTGTTTATGCAGTTGAGATAATTGCTTCGGCTGTCCTGAAACTTGCAACAAACTCAATTTTCTACTGTTTACCATCGTGTACTATAGAGATAAAGTGAGAAGATAAAAAGAAATTGCTCTAAAACGATTCGGCAATAGTTTCGCTCGCCGATTTTGATACAATTTATACGTATTTCCGAGAGGAAAACCAGTCCAATTAGATCGCGAGAAAATGCTCCAGTTTGCCCGCATCGTTGCCTGCCAAATTGCAACACTCCGTCCTCAGAGACCCAACCTAGAAAAAGAACCGCGCACGTCACATTGACGTCATTCGAACAAGGATTGCATCGAATGGGTGCACGAAAATAAGCGGGAACCAAAATATACATGTGTCAAATTGAAAACTATAATTAAATCAAATCGGGGTTAAGCGCAGCATTAAAAACGGGCCGCAGAAGAGTTACGAATGCCCAACCTGACTGATAGAGTAAATGGAATCGGTTAAGGCCGATCTTTAAACTGCAGTATGACAAATCCACGAATTTGTGATAAAAGTAGAGGTACCCCCCGAACCAGATCCTGTTCTCGTCCAAAAATTCAACTTTTTCGCATTTTTGTCTGGCGAATAAGCCAAAGATAAGCGACACAAGTTCAGTTTATAAAACAGTGGCCATAAAAATTCATGGGAGGGATCTGGATTCGGCTGCCGTCTATTTCACTTTGGCCAATCAAAATACACAGCCAAACATCCCATCAAAGTCCACACTGTTTTATTTATAATCAAAGTGTGTTAACTTATATAAAAAAAAATCCCAAGTGGCCAATAATTTGCGAATTGATATTTGCACAGATGCCCACAGTCGATTGATGCGCTGGCATAAAAATGTCGATTTTCGTGCGCTTTTGATTCATTACGTGTTGATTTTAAAGGAGCACTCACTCGATTCAAGGACGTGAAAAAGTTCAAATTTCCTAAAAAAAATTCGAAAAATGTGTTGTGCGCTCGACGCAGTTTGTGGTTGATCAGAGTTATGGAAGCTTTACAAAGCTGAAGATAAACCCCCAAAAAACAGTCAAAACTGGAAAATATATGCACCCAGCTGTCGAATGTCGCAGAATATCAACGTAAAACCAACAACAGTAGAGAAGAAAGAAAACGACGTTAAATAAAAACTATGGAGAAACTGCAAAATACGAGTACTAAACATTTGAATTAAGACAGTCAACGCTGTGCCGAAAACCTGACATTCGTAAAGGCGAGATTTTGAGAAATCAGACTCAATCAACTTTTCAATTCTGCAAAAAACTCCCGTTTTTGACCTGGATTTGGAAAGATACCCCATGTAGTCACATGGGGCGATCTGAAGAATGTTTCAATTTTCAAACTTTCCTCGCCCATAGAAAGTTGCTTAAAAACCCGAAAACAACCCCAAAAACGTCCAGTTAAAGATACTTTCAAAGCTCGTCGAAAAACTGTAAAAGGAAGAAAATTAATTCGATTCATTTTGGATATCGCCATAAAACAAACAATCGCAAACTTTTGAGAAAGTGTGGCATACTGATCTGTGCGTAAAATATTGAAAGTTTAACTATTTCGAAAGAAACCGGCTGATACTTTCATAATTTCAAAACAAACTTGATGAAAAACATCAGACACTAACAGTGAACATTAATGAAACGTATTGCATCAATCAATCAACTCCCGTTCCGTCTTGCGATGATTCGCAAAATTCGCAAAAACACTAAAGCAAAAAACAGCCTTTTCTAATGCGTTCGCAGAATTTCCCAGTGAATGAAACACCTACAAATCAAATTTACGGTAATAAACAGGCACCGTTGATGTGTATCCAGTTAATTAGTTCGAGCAAACAGCAAAAAGAGTGATAAAACCCGTTAATTTTTTTCGCGAATTCCTCGAATGTTCTAGTCGCAATGATCCTCGTGACTCTCGTTTCCCGTTTACTTAAATAGGAAGTTTTTGGGACATTGAGTCAGCATTTACAAATTAAATGCACTGGAATTTCTCCCAAGCCATTGATGAGTTTGAGACGAACCTCCAATGCCGTCAAATTTAATCTGATTAATTCATATCACGCCCTTGGATATTACTGGAGAACATTTACGGCTACTCCACATAAAAGGCAATGGTCACAACCTTCGCTATTAATAACATGGACAACATGGAATATTAAGTCGTTTATTTTCGACTTGCGCCTATTTTTAACGCCTTTTAGGTGAGCTCGGCCTTATCCATTTCCGGGACAAAGCTGATATGCCCGGCAAGATATTCCTTGGGTCCTGGCGTTTTTTCCTGTGACGGTTACCAAAGCACCAACCTTGATTTAAAACCTTTGATTATATTAATAAACAATTTTTTTACTCATAAAAACGTGTTATTAACTGGCTTTTCCTTCGTATCGGCTAAACAGTTAATGATGTAACAAAAAAACCAACAAAACTGTTGTTTGCGCAAGGTAATTTTAGAATCTTCCAACACCCTAATAATTTATAGACGTGCAAGTAGATGATTGCTGATCTCTTTGTACTTGTATCAAAAATTTGCCATTTGATGGCGTCCAATCTGCCTTTACACACCTTGCAAAATAAAAAAATCAGCTTTGTTTCTTGAGGTCAGGCTGAATGGCACGATTAAGATTTACAATAATTACCGTTCAATTAGCATGGAAATTGCGGATTTCTAATAATTCAATTGACTCATCAGTAAATTTAAACCATCTAAAAGCAGAGATGGATTTTTTTATTTGCTAAGCTCAAACCAGATTTTTCCTGCTTAAAATGAGTCACTTCGTTTGGCAATATCGGCGCCAATTTTCAACCACATTGGAGGTTTTAAAGCGTGGATGATATAGAAAAGAAAATGCCACCGTTTTTACGTGAAAGCTGTTCATTTTCAGTTGGTTTTTATCAACATTTACAAGTTCTTATATTTTTCCTTTTCTGGGTTTCAGTCAAAATGTGAAGTGAAGTCCTTCACAACCTTTTGCGGTTTTCGGCTAACGCTGGAGAAAGTGGTAAAACAACTTGTAAATGTTAAAAACAACTGAAAATAAACTACCTTCACCTTAGAATGAATGGTGGCATTTTCTTCCTCATTTAAAAATAGCGACGTTAATATGCAATTTTCGATTGATATCGTTACAGCCTTGATGGGAAGAATGGTCGTTTAAAATTCAGACCGCCCGATATGAATTGCGAATTGGTACATTCCGGTAGTTTTGGAGGTTTGCGTTGTTATAACATGGAAAAAATCAGGAAGCACTGTTTCAAGGCCCCATTTGAAACCGCTTTACAAGTTCGATTGTCTGACAGACACTGTTGTGTACTGATGATAATGAATAAACCCACTTTTTTCGATTCTTAACGAGATTGTAGCTTTGGAGGTGATTGGACTGCTCGTAAACTGGCCTTATATAAATTGGAAACTGTTTGCAACCGAGTGCATAGGCACCTTTAAGGCAGCTAATAAGAAATTTATTGCAAAATTAGCCGATAATTGCAACGTCAAGATAGCGGGAACTGGTGCAATTCATATGCTAGCTCTAATGCTAACTTTTTATTCATTTATTTAAACATTACATCATGCTTGACGATTAAGTGTTACACCTATACGGTGCTAATCATAATCAGGAAACAGCCGACTTATTTGGCAAAGTGTTTGGTCTAATTGATGTGTTTAATGATCCAATTTTAGTCATGTCTTTCTTTCTCCGACTAGCAACAGACAGCTGATTGTTCTAGTGCGTAGTTGCAAATGACTCAGAAATCAACAGTGTTTTAAAGAATCTCAACATTCAAGGACTTTTGGAAACGTTCAATTATCACCTATCCATCAACTCGTTTTAAGCAAACCACTGTCTATCAGTAGTGGTGCGATAAATCAATAAATAAAAAAACCTCGAGCCTATAAAACACCCCATTACATCATGCCAACCGCACGAAGCACGTGTAGAAACCCCTTTACCTTTTCCAGATTGGATCGAAGCCGATTCTTCCTGTTAAATATGAATAAAGGTCGATTGAGGGTTGAAATGACGCAACTCCACGAAGTTCAAGGATTTGAATGTTGGAACTTTCGGTTTCTATTTGGGGAATTGGCCAAATGAAGCCCACGCGCCCAACTCAAGTGTGCCTCCATCAGCCCCGGAAAAAAAACCTTGGGACTATTAATAGGTGCGATGGACATGTTTAGTTTGGTCAATAAACAGTGAACTTTCAGAACGAACATAATAAAACGATTGGAGAAAGCCAAACAAACCAGACAATAATAATTACCAAATGAACTTCCTTCCCTGAAATCGATCCCATAAAGTAACTGAGTAACGCGATGATTCAACTAGCCGCAGTGTTTTCATGCGCTTTAGAATCGATTTTTTCCAAAACAAAAATAACTAGACGAGCAACACCAGGCTAATTGATGTTTCTTTGAAATTTATTATTGTTTGAAATCGAAAAAAACACGGTTTAGATCAATTGAAAACAACAGCTATGGCTCTTAATGATAAGTGGATGAAAGCGTATCCATTACGAATTACGAGCTTGCGAAATGGGACGAATAACTATCCACCACTGGAAGGACAAAAAGTCGATTAAAAATGACAAAATTGTCCCTAATTATGAGTTCTTCGTTACCGCGACCTCGTTAAATGAACGACCGAACCCAACCAGGTCTTTGACGAAGTCGTTGAACGTTCGAGTAACATTAACATGGCATGGCGCCTCATGTAAGGCCGATGCCCAAGGAAATCCTGCCTTTTTCCTGCTGCAATGTCGGTCTGATATGATTGATACTGACGCCTTTAACGAGCCAAAACTACTGATTTGTTCAATTCGAATTTTCAGTTATCATTGAGTTTTTCATTGTTTATAGGCCGGATTTGCCTACTTCAAGAGTGACACTTGTATATTTATTTTTCCATTGAAAATTCACTTCAACTGTGGCAATTTGGAGGATAAACCGTATCCAGACGAGAAGTTAATCCAGCAAGATTATCACCTGATCAAAGCCAGTGCCGGACTTTGTTTGCAAGTCAAACCAACATGATTTTTTGTGTGGTTTTGCGCGTGTTGCTTTGATCGTTTGAAGCAAATATCCAAAACTTCCTGAGCCAAAGGGCCGATGAATTGGAAATTAAAAATTGCAAACACTTACCCAGATGTGATAAATCGGATACATCGGAATCTGAAACAAATCAAAAAATTAACTACAGGAAAATCGCAATGAGCAAATGAAATAATACAAAACTCCACGAAACAAGTGGGCAAGGAACGATCCAGGCAGTCATTTTTGGTTTCGGAACAATGTCGCATCCAGAAACTGAGATAAACATCAGGTCCTGGATCGTTCGATAATTTTATTGGCAACTGTCGAGCCGATTCGATCGTCTAGCCAAATTAGTAGACATTTGCGAAAATATTCTTGGCACACGGGATTGAAGCGCATTTAATAAATATGTTATCGAAAAACGATATTATGATCTACGTGACACGTCTGCGGCACAAACACGGAAACGTTCCAAAATGACCAATTTCCAAAAAATGTTTACCAGTCATGTGATCACATCGCCTTCGACTTGAAAAACAATATTTTTGAACAGGCACCACATATTTTCAAACCGAAGTATTTGTTTATCAGGTATAATTTACAGAGTGACAATTTACAGAGAATCCGAGAAAAAATTATCGGAACTTTTTCGGTAATAAGTATCATTCTCAATTCTAACATTTTAAATGGCCAGCCACTACTTGTGAAAGCTCGTTTGAAAGCCTGAGCTTGTAAAAAACATTGTTTCAGGGTTATTTTTTAATTTAAATTGCCTGCAATTTTGCAATCGTAAAGCAAATTCGAAGAGCTCGTTGTCTTGCCACCCAGTAGATTGCAGTTTGAGAACAAACCACCCATAAAAAAGACCTCGTTTAAACCGAATAATCGTTCACTATTAAATAGGATTCAAGTGAAATAATTGCTGTATGCGCTTCATCAGATTTTTGCACAAACACTCTGAAATTCGTTGTAAATTGATTGTTTCATCTGCGCTGCACTTTGGAAAAAACACCAATTGAAAATCAGTATATTCCTATTAATGATCGAGCGATTTCCTTGACTCCTAATTGAAAAATTAATTGTCGGTATGGTCGAGAAGTGCCGCATAATGTTGCGATTATAATTGATTTTAAACGCATCAACTAAACGACTACAATATCGGTCAATTGGCCTCATATATCAACTGCAAACCGATCATGTGATTCATGCACACTTCTTAATGGGCATCAATTTTTCAATTTCACTAATTGAACTCGATTGCGTAAGTGCAGGATTGTGGAAAAGTTTTCCAGTCTAACTTAACGTTGTTTTCTCGTAAAATATATTTTTAAAACCACCTTGTACCAAAATACAAAGTAGATTGGCTAGAATTGACTACGCCATTACATTTTCAAGCGCAATTGGGACTTTTCCAACAATTTTTTGAGACGGCACATATAAAGGTGCAATAGACAGTGGCGTCACAACCAGGCCCAAATATCCACCGTGTATTTTTATTCATCGTCATCAAAGTGAATTGGCTCCAATGGACCGATACGACTTAAATTTACATTTGGAAAAAAACATTTTGCTATTAATTATATCAAAGAATCGGTCTTTTTGTATTGAAGTGTGCAATTTTTGGTCTTTTTCAAGCCTTCAAAGGTACATTTAGCCAAATTCCATCCAGTGTGTACACACTCATTCCTATTATTATACTATTAATTATATGGCGATTTTGTTAATTAGAGAAATTTCTGTTTTCTACAGATAAACCTGCAGTTATCCCGCAGCACATTCCGCCTCCCACCTAGTGAAAGTGCAGTTTGAACTGGACACAACTGGACGTTTCCAATTCCCTACCTACAAACATGTTTATAAGCTGGCGAATTAAATACACATTAAACTAAGAAAACGCTTTCGCTTGATTCAATTCAAAGCAAACAATTGGGTTGTTTGTACGCCAGTAAAAAAACTAATTTTTCCCGAAAAGCATCTAAAATAGCATGAGAAACAATTGTTATTGGGATTATTTTCGGATGTTTTGGCAAAAGTTCCACCGACCTGGAACAAGAAAAGTGTCACATGATGTTTCCTTGAAAAATAATGACGTCCAATGACGGTATAACAACAGCAATTTTGAGACACCACGACGTTTTTTGGAACGGTGTTGAATAACCGATTGTTTCACACAAAATTAAGGGCATTAATAATTTGAAACAAATTTTCCACGAGAAATTGAGAACACTTAAACCTCCTAACTGAAAAGTAAAGAATATTTTCACACGTGTGCTATACATATAGGTAGTGCTTCCGACCTAGAAAGCCTCCCAATATGATTGTTTAATTTGTTTGGGGCTATAATCAGAGGTATAGAAAGGGTCGATTAAAAATAACAAAAGCTCAAAATTGGCTTTAAATCGTTCGAAAAGGTCGATTATTTCGGATCTCACTGCGTTTTTTTAGTGAGTTTTTCAATTTATTGCTTTTGTGAGAATATTATGATGTACAAGTTGAAGCATTTGATGTGTTTTGAAAACATCTACCTCTACCCTCACGAAATTTTCGATCAAAAATCAAAATTTCACATGTATTTTTTTTTGAGCGAGATTGCTGCCGATCGCTAACGCTCAAAAACCGCTTAAACTCGGCAAAAATGTGTTTTTTCAATGAGCCCGTTGCGATCCTCGCTTCCTTGTGATGCAAATTTTACGAGAATTGATATTTTTTAGCTCCTAAAGATGCATATGTGAGTGCGATCAAATTAGGATTTTAATTGATTTGTCCCTCGTAGATGTTCTTGAGTTCAATCCTCTGCTGTCTCAACTTTGAGTGTTTGGATTCTTCTGAATTTAGTAAGGAAGACACATGCTGAACATCAGAAATCGATTTTTTTATTCAACAACGTTACATGGTAGTTCCCCAGATAATCCAAACCATCTAATTCGCTTGAAAATGTTATTTTTAACCACTTTTTTTAATCTCGTCCATCGTTTTACACGTTCATGACAAAACCGACTGAACTGACGTCGTTTGAGGTGAGTCACTACGAAAAATCGATATTTTCATAGCGAAAAATCTCGAACAAATCGAATAAAATGTCCAGTTAACGTGCATAATCTAAATAATATTGAAAATTCGACCGTTTTCTAAATAATCACTTTTGGAAAGGCGATGATTTTAACATTGGACAGGCTAAGAGGCAATTTATTGAACTTCTAGTTGCAAAATTATGATGGCCATTGGCCTTACCAGCAAATCCCGTTAATAGCTAGTCTGGTAAACATTTCAACGACAGAACGCTAAATTTGACGGGATTTTCGATATTTTTAGGAATGAAAACGATTAACTTGAGTCATAAAGCTGAATGCAACGAACAGCTCAAGGTTCCGCTCAGCTCTTACTATTCGCAATAATTCCTAAATCGTGCAAACGCAAAAAAATTCACAAAAACTACGAAAAATATTAGAACTTTTACGGCTTTAAACTAGTAAAAGACGTTAGTTCAAACTAGTTGTTCTATCAAAGATCTACTAATTGAAAATCATCACAACTTACATGGTGTAAAATAGTTCATACCTGTCGACATCTGAAAACAATGCAGAAAAAGTAATTGAATAACCAATTCAACAAAGTAAATGTCTGATTACAAATTACCAGTCCATGGTAACTAATTCATCTGCTCATATTCGCTTAGCCAATGGATTTACAAAAATGAAAATCCACGCCGCTATTCATTTTCTGATACCTCTGAACCCCACAAATCAGGGCTCGTCGACAAAAGCGGTTCAAAATGCCCTACCAGAAGAACAGAAGAAACGGACTTTAAATACGAGCTAAAGAGTTTGGAGTGAGGATATTAAAAGGCCAGATGGGCTGCAGGAAGAGCAATTTATTTATTATTGATTTAGGACTCTTATCATAATAAAAATAATCGTAATCGCATTTCTTCAGTGCGTACTACGGCGGAGTTCCACAGCTAGTACCCATTTACTAAAATGCCACATCAGCCAAACAGCTTGCTTGCGAGTCTAATGATCGCAGTAAGCTCAATAATCAAAAAGGAAAAAAAGAGAACTGTAGTAACGTTACGAGTTAAGTTGAACTCGTTTCTTTTATATAAACAAATTGAATATTTTGACAAACACCCTCACCTTGTATCTAGAACTGCAAATATAGGGGCACAATCACTCGACTGTTCAACTTCTCGAAGAGATTACCAAAGCTTTACTGACTTCATTTTTCAAATATCGGAACAAACCACCCCCTAAAACTTTCGCATCCTTGCAAAGAAGGTCCGTTTAGGCACAGCCCGAAACAGGTAGTTTACAAACACTGCTCGGGACGTAATTTTTCATTGTCCACAATATGTGTGAGTGCCTTATTGTTAACACATAGTTTTGGAACCAATAACGCAGGTAGGAATATAATAGGGATGACACGAAATATTTGTCACAGGTATTTTGGAACAGATATCCATATGGAACAGTTGGTATCTGTTATCGATATTTAAAATAATATGTGATTTGAAATAACAGGGCTCGCCAGGGTGGCCATTCGTACGGTAATTTGGGCAATTGTACGGTGTAGGTCCCGAACGCGTTACCGTACCCCAATTGTACGGTATTTTGGTTATTTTTGTAAGGTATTGTACGGTAAATATCACGAGACCTTGCTTTTAACCACTGTGAAGACTCTTTTCATGCAGGGGCGGATCCAGCTTTAAAGTCAGGGGAGGTTATGTAGAATAAATACAGTCTTCTTGTCTATGAAATTAGAAAAATTATCGTCGTTTTGTGCAAGGGTGGCGCAAGATTACTGCAAAATTTCGTGTTTTCCGTCCCGTTTTGCATGTTTCTCGGAAGCAAAATGAGCAACAACGCTCGTTTTTACATCATACCAGAGATAACTAAATGGCCTTTATTCGAAGTTTCTCAAGAACCATTCAAGCCACAGAATTCGTTTTGGCATCGTTGGATAGAGAATTGAAAAGTCGATTCAGTCCTAACAACGTGAGTGAGGAAATTCGAATAGTTTTGGCCCAGAAAGCGAAATTTGAATATCAGACACTTAGGTGCAAGATTATGCACATGTTTTTCGAAGTTTCTCAAGAACCATTTGAGCCACAGAATTCGTTTTTGCATCGTTGGATAGAGAATTGAAAACACGATTCAGTCGTAACAACGTGAGTGAGGAAAATCGAATAGTTTTAGCCCAGAAAGCGAAATTTGAATATCAAACACTTAGGTTCAAGATCATGCCAAAATTTCATGTTTCCGTCCCATTTTTGCTCATTTCTCGGAGGCAAAATGAGCAAGAACGCTCATTTGTACATCATTCTAGAGAGAAATAAATGGCCTTCTTAGAAAGTGAATGATCGATAAGGAAATGTTGGCAGTTTTCTCAACAAATGCTTGAATTCAAGAAGTTTTAGATTTGCGTGGTTTTTTTTTTAGTTGCAAAATCCACTTGAACATGACGCTGCTTTTTTCCAGGTTTCTCAAGAACCATTCGAGCTAGAGAATTCGCTTTGGTACCGTTGGATAGAGAATGGAATGCCGCCCTTGCCTGATACTATTTTGTTCAACGCTCTATATGCTTGACATGAGCACAAAACAAGAGAGTAGAAACCTCCCATATCTTATTTGGTCTAAAGGATTTAGGAGTTTCAATAAATAATCGCTTCCAACACTAGTTGAATCGATAAAAATCGCTAAAAGAAATCGAACCTTGCATCATGCGAGCTCCCTACCAATCGCGGCTAAACCCGGCTAAACTAGGTTTATATGCAACCAGGTTACTAGGTGCCTGTTATTAAGCGAAAAAGTACCAGCACACTAATCTGACCAGTACCAGTACAAATGTTGCACATTCATTGTGTGTGAAATGTGCTCCGTTCATATCATACAAAAGCAAGGCGAACCCAACACGAGGTTGAGACTGATCGCCTACTGTCTATTACAACTTGCAACGGTACTGTTTTGTTTATTATTTTGCTGTTTATTTATAATTTGTTGCTATGCAAGCCAAACTCTAATAGGTCACGCAAGGCAGGAGCGTCATCAACCTGTTGCTTGGAGCTTGGGAAAATCCTTGCAAAAGGGGTTTTCCTTTATTTACTGCCGTGACACTTCAGCAGGATTTACTACTAATCTTCCACACTCAAAACCGTCAAGTTGGATCGTCAACAATTGGGAAAATTTGTTTTGTTAAAGTCGTCCTCAAATGTTAAGTGCGAAGAACCGAGCGGGTGATTTAAAATTGCGTAATCCAAACAGTTGAGGATATTAAAGGCTAAAAAGACTACCAACGAAACGCGGAGGGCTAGAAATGTTTTTAAGTGTATATTGACTGACTTGCTACCAAGTCGCTTTGCATTGCTTTATAGATAAAAGTGAATTTTTTTTTTAACTAAAACACGCCGACGGGCCGTGGGCGACATCTGCTCTTTGAGAGCCTAACTACAACTAGAGTAATCAGGAGATAGAAACCCAATCTACGGTTTGTTCAAGACATACTGGAGACATCTAGGCTTCATCGCGCGAACTACTAAGGAGCAGGCTGCAGGAAAAGTACGGCTGTATAAAGTCGGTAATATTAGCGGTTGCAATATAGATGGCGACACAATTTTGCGTTCGCCATCCAACCAGCACCGGATTCACCAATAATATTTAGTGGATGCGCGTCAAATATATGGAAAATATTAGCGATAAAACAGTAAACTGTTGAACAGTTTCCAATGAATCGTAAGAGCATATGAGATTGTTTTTTGGTTCAATCAAAAATATTCCTGAATTTTCTCAAAAGAATATTTCTCAAAACTAAATTTTCTGTTTTATACCAAGAAACTTCTGCTAGACACTGGCATTTTTAAAACTCAAACCCATTTCATAATTCTCATTTTTTAGCAAAAATTGAGGACTAGCTTCAGAAATTTTGCAATTTAAGATAACCAAAAATAACCTTCAGTTGCCAGATTGCTAAATTAAGAAAAAAAAAAACGACTTACCAGTGTCGTTAGGGAATCCCTGTACTGGTTCGTCACTGTAGCCCTCCCCTTCATTAGACATAGCTGAAAGAAAAACAGGAATTATTAGATTATTAATCTTAATTAGAGTAATAATTAAAATCTTCAATTTCGTCTATAAAGTCATAGAAAATGTATACAGGGTGTTCACCTTCAAGATACTGCCTAAATGACTTTTAAATCATCATTGGCACTTAGTTTTTTTTAACTTTATGATATAAACTCACTGTATTCACATGAGAAATACAGCCATAGCTTGAAATTATTAAGTTTTTTACCTTCGAAAATGCAACCTACTCGTGTTTGCCAAACATCAGCAAAAAAGAAGTTTGAAGCAATATCCGGGAAATCTTAAATCTTTCCATTTCCACTCCCGACCAAGAATAAATTTTGCTGAAAACTATCCATATAATTCATATTCGAAGTATCTCGCATCTTTCGGCTGACACCCTGTAGAATCGATCGAGCTAAGCATATCTGCTCACTTATTACCACACAGTTTGCCAAAATGTACATCGTTTAGAGACTTTTATATTCGTGTTATTTTCGCTGTTGTAATTTTCCGGTTATGACCAGTCGGATAATTATTGACAAATCGGCATTTTATGCAAATGATCTCTCCAGAATTTACATAAATATGCTTACAAGTGTCACTTGAGTATTCAAGAGTTTATGGTCATGGTGCGAGTCGCCTTTGGGCCTCCACAGCCAAGTTAAATGCTAATAAATTGTAAGAAACTGTTAGATTTTTATTTAAAAAAAACTAATTTTTCAACTGAAAATCAACCTACTTTATATTTCCGACGATGACATCATGGAAAAACTCTGCTAACATTACTAGCCATAATTTAAATGACTAAAACAATATACTTGTGCTAGGAATCAATCATTATCAATTTTTTGGTACTTTAATGAGTTAATTTAGTATCGCACACAGATATTGTGCACGCGCACTCTTGAACAGTAAACAAGATAAACTATATAAAACATCAGACACATCATGGCCCTAACCTTTTATATAAAGGCTATATGGGTCATTGACAAAATAAAAACACTAATATCAAAATCAGGCTTTTTTAATATTTGTAAAACTTACAAAACGCACCTTGAGTGGGCAAACAATGCAAACTCAACTCTTGATAGTGTCTGAATAAAATAACTGTGTTTATCTGAAAATAAATATTGTCTGTTTGCTTACGAGAATGGTAAATTAACCAACTGCATGCGTAATGTCTAAAGGAGAACAGTAGCAGCTGCGTCTGTTCATTGTTTTTATATTGGTTCTTATTTGATCTCTTTCAGTTTTTATTTGCAAGCACGCAAACATCTCAAACCTAGTTGTTCATCTGTTTAGGCAGCCAAAAAAGTCTACGATATAAAATGCAAAATTTAGTTCAAACTCTAATAAATTGACAAAAATCAATGTGCTTCTAGAATATTGCTTCATTCCCGCGCTACTTGCCAGATATTAGGCATTTGAGCATTTACACATATAAAACCTTAATAGTTTTATAACTCATGTTTAAGTATAATTGGCATTATTTATTTATTTATTTATTTGGATTTTTTATGGATTTAGAGTAACATGCTTTGGGTGGGCCTAATTGTTAAAAGAATCAAAATGAACTAATTTTAAACGATAAAAGGTGATTATAAAAATATTAAATAAACATTACGTAAACGAGCTAGAAATGAGCAGAAGACAATCCACCATTGCCGGAAGAACGATTTCATTCTATGACTCCTTGGTATTCCGCAGACGCGTTTTCCTCTATCTGCTCTGGAAATAAATTATCTATGTATTCTTATCAGCGTTTTAATTTTTACTTCATTTTGGTCTCCTTTATGATGTTTCCTTGTTTGTCTAAAAGTATGTTCGATTTCTTCATTCTTTCAACTCCTGCTAGTTCATTGATCTTTTTGTGTAAATTAAAATTGTCGTATTTACTTAAAAATCTGATAACATATCTTTTTACTTCTCTCATTTTGCTTCTTATTTCACTTTGAAGTTGTTTCCTAGCCATCTTACAGCACTTTACTAGATGGAAGCAGATGATTTAGTGGATGCATTTTAAATTATAAAAATTTCCGGCTTGACTAAACAAGATAATACGTACATTTACAGAAATTCTCCTTGATTCCCTGAGACACCATTCATTCGTATCCGATCAATTTGAACTTGAACAATAATATTAGGAGCTAGTTCCGATTGAAACGACAGCATAGGAATGGCAATACTTAAAATCAGGGTTATTTTGCAAAAGTCATCGGGTCAAGTTTGCCTTCATTGTCTTTGGAGCGACTAATTGTGAGGACATTTTTTCCTAATTGATAGACTATTTCCTGGTTGGCAATTCAGTGTGTTTATGAATTAAACATCAGCACTGGTTTGGAATTTTCCCAAAAATGTTGCACACTCACTACAGTAGAAGAGTCTCATGATTTAATGTTGCTAAACTAATTACATATTTGTATTGCCATTTATCAGACATGTAATCATTTACAAACCAAAACCTAAGTAAAGAAGATATATTTATAAACTATTACAAAGAAAAATGTCATAACAGTTATTTACACTTAGTTATAATTTACAAACGTTTTTCGCAGGCACCCAATCCTAGAAGCGCGTTGAATGGAAAACGAAGAAGATTTAATTCTAGCACTAATTTACATTTTTGTATGCAGCTAGAACCGCACCTTAGAAGACCACAAGCATGTTTTTAATATAGCAATCCTTCCTTGATTGAATTGTTTAGAAGAACGTTAGAACCAAATTCCTATCAACGGCAGCCGAAAAACCCAAAATGCCGGATAATTTTTTATTTTTTCCTCTGAAGATGCATGCTAGCATCAGGATCAAATTCCTATCGACAACGGAAGAAGCCAAAAATCTCCACTTCTTTCCGGCCGATAGCCGCCTAAACCTTAACTACATATTTCATAATCGTTTCTTTGTTATTTGAATAGGTGGATTGTTAAAACAATGTCTTGCATATCCGTATTCATATACTGCATAAATGAATAGCGCGCAGAAGCCTTGAATTAAATATCGAAATAACGCGGATTACTTCCGCTGAATTATGTCGGTATAATTTATGCAGTAATTACGGTTTAGCCTATTAAATACTAATTGTTTTCTGAAATTTATTTAAATTGCCACACATTAATCAGATAAATCTGTGTGTGTGTGCGGGGGGCTAAAAAGGAAATAAAAATTGCCTTGTTTCCTGATTTTGAAATTCTGGTTCGGTAATCAAATGAGTTGAAAACCGAGTAAACAGACGTAATCTTCATTTTTTTGCGAATAAGCACACAATGATTTGATGCTTTTATGGTCTAATTGTTTATAACGACAGTTAATGATAAATCTTTCGAAAACGTGATAGAACCGTGTTGAGTATGTTTAAGAGTCGCTAAACATATCCCGAGTTAATTTCATGCAAATTCCATAACTGATGGTTAATGGTTATTTATCAGACTTTATTCCGTCACGGCATTACTAACTAATAGCCTGAAAGTAATCGAAGAAAACTCATTAAACGCCCATGATGCGGTGAAATAACCAACGGCAAACAGCTATAATTTCATCAGCAATTAATTCTACGTTTCCATTCCTCAACTTGTTCCTGGCTTCCTTTCTCGGACTCTTTAAAGGCCCTAAAATTAAATTTCTGTTTGCTAATTCTCCATCTGTCATTAGCCACGATAATTGGTTGTTATCATTAAACCATTTTTTTGCCGTAAACTAGATAAAATTACAATTGGCCATTCAAGGTGAGTTATAAATAAAACACTGTTACAAATTGTTATAGCACGAAAGAGAATAAAACTTCATCATCAGACAAACAATGCATCGACCTTGCCAGCTGCGACTTGATATATTCTATATACCTAAGTAGTTTGAAAATTGATTAATTCATTATTTAGGTTTTTTGGTCTAGTTCTAGTTCTTTGGGACGGTTAAAATGCCAAAAGCCAACTTGCGCAGCTATTTTTAGATCTGTTTGGACTTTGAGCGAAATTCCAGAAAGTATGAACATAATTTAAGGAAAAATTTTTATTTACAGATAATTGCATAAAAAATCGATTAGCAAATCCTGGTGCTTTACGACATCTGATTTATACTGTTGCATCTGTTGACAACAATAAAAGGTGGTTCAATAATCACACATTAATAAAGATAAAAATGGAAAGCAGGTAATTTAATATGCTTGATATACCAGGGGACAATTGAACTTAAATGACTGGGAAAGTGAACTTTCAAATCACTTTTCCCCAACTTTACACTAACAAGGCCCACTTTTGCCCAAAACGTTTCGCACAAAACATCCCAATAAACAAGAAAAACTCTTCTTGCTTCGCCTGCAACAGCATGTTTCAATTCAACGCCGAGTTTCGATGGCTTTTATTTGTCATTAAGCCTTGGTAAATATCTGCGGGTTTTTTTCTATCCATTGATTTTTCCACTTTCGGCAATGTCACTGCCACTGAACGGAAGTACCTTAAACGCGCTACTGTCACCTGAATGCTTATGGGAAATTAATATGTGACTGTTTTTGATTTATTGTCGACAGGAGGTTGAATAGCTGAAATTTCGTGCCAAACCGACCTTGGTGTATGCAGTTCGCACTAGCGAGAAAATTGAAGAATTCATGATGGGAAATCGTGCTAAATCAAGGCTGTGAAACCCACAAAACCACGTGAAAACGATTTGCATAATCGGCTGATTAATTCCAAACAAGTTAAACCGGAGTATTCATTTCAAATCCTGGATATCCAGTAGATCCTATAGGGTTGCTCTGCATATGATCCGGTCGGTTTCGTTCAGCCGACTGGCTAATTGGTCGAAAGTTGATTGTCCCAATAAGCTAAATGACACCGCTAATAATTCGAAAGAATTAATTACATATTGGGACAGTGAAATTCCCCGAACGAACTAAAGACCCAACCCAGTTTTCGCATGTCTGACCAGATAACCGAAAATGCTAAAGAATGTCGGATGGTCGCTCCTTAGAAAATGTCTGCGTGACAGAAAACGTGGTAATTGATTCGAACCGGCCAGAAAGAAGTATATGTAGGTGAAAACAATGAAGAAATGATTTTGCCTTCCTGCAGCTCTAAAAAAACCGAAAGTGAACTGAAAAAATAACTTTCCATATCTTAAATATCAAAAAGTCTTTCAAATCAATAGTTATGCCATCGTGGCCATCTGAAGAGAAACGTCAGGAAGCTTCCCCATTTTACCTCTAGAAATTACAGACTTAGAAAAGCCCATTAAACGTTAAATCAAAATTAATCCCGCCAATGACGTCGCAATCATAAAGTGGATTAGAACCAAATCCCCCGATAATCTTCAGGTTTACAACTTTCAATCACGAATTTTGCTTAAAAACTTTAGAAAAAACCAACCGTTTTCGAGAAAAATAACCATTTAGAAAAACACTACAAATTATCAGACTCCTGCTAGGTAGTACCTACAACCTTACAATGTTCCATCGCGAATTTGGCTTAAAAACTTTTGAAAAAATCAGCCGCTTTCGAGAGAAATAACCAGGAACATCGATGTATTTGAGTTCAATAATAATCGCCCTCTCATTAAAAAAAACTACAAATTATCAAACTCCTGCTAGGTAGTACCTACAACTTTACAACGTTCCATCGCGAATTTGGCTTAAAAACTTTTGAAAAAATCAGCCGTTTTCGAGAGAAATAACCAGGAACATCGATGTATTTGAGTTCAAGAATAATCGCCCTCTCATTAAAAAAAACTACAAATTATCAAACTCCTGCTAATAACTTCAACAGGCTTTCAAGGAAACAACAATTCAATTTCCCAACTAGATGCCCGGTGTCAATTAGCGTCCGAAACATCCACATAATGTGAACCGACAATTACCATTAAAATTAATTAAAACAATGACAAAAAAAACGCATCTACAATGGGAAGTCTAAAGCCAAAAATTAATCACAATGAAACTGGCATCCAGTTAACAAAATACTGTTTGAAAAAACGAGTGCCATTTAAATGTTAATTAGAAAAGTGCAAACGAGGTAATTGAGTTGGAGTTGGATTTTGCTGTTTGTCGCTAAGTTGACAACTATTGTAAATATTTACGTTTGAACACCAGAAAACCGTAGTTAATCAACAGATAGGCCGCAAAACAACATCTACGTTAGTTTACTTTATTTGAGTAATAATGTAGACGCAGATAGGTGTTTCCTGTGATTTGAAAACATATTCGTCATTAATTATCTGCGTCAGTGGTCAACTTGTTTACTTCCACTTTTTACTGAAGTAATAAAATAATTCAAAATTTGAAATAATATTCCGAACCACTGTGTAGACATCGGGAACTAAATATTAAGCTCTGCAGGTGCAAATATGCGAAAAACATGCTGCTAAAATTGATAACAAATTCATTTAGAAACCGCCGGTTGAGATCAAGTGTACCCAATCATTATCATCGGGAATTAAAAACAAATTAGTTTTATGCGGGCTCAAAAAAATCGTGTTGTGATATCTTTGAGATGATTTATTGAAATTCCTCAAGCAACGCAGAACAAATCACGTACGCGGCATCAGGAGTAGGTATTTGGCACATATCAGTCGAAATCCTCAGGGAATTAGAGTAGGATATTTTACTCTGCGACCTAATTAAACTTCAGACAATAATTCGCTAATTTATCCGCAAAGTTCACCCAATTTTCGTTGTAAAGTCTTTAATTCTGCGCGTCTCAACTGCTGTTGAAAAATGCACCCTAAATTAACTATAGTCTGTTTCAAGCGATTTGACAGTGACGTCATATTGAAATTTACTCAAGTCCGAGATTGGTTCCAAAAATGCGCTTTTGACGTGGGAAACGTTCCACGGAAATCATTATTATTCTATATTACGTTCGGACATCACTGAGCAATGCAAAATAAGTTTTTCAATGCAATGCAAAATGCAAATATCAACACCTACCGTCATTCAACCGGTAAAAAGTTTATTGAAAAACTACTTTTGGACAAAAGGAGCAGCTGTGAAACAGAAATGTTGAAAATGCGTAAAACTTTCCACTACACAAGAGAAGAAAAACAAGATTTAAACTGCAAATTTTCCGAATAAATGCTGAAAAGATAAAACATTAAAGAACTGTTGACACTCTACTCCTATTGGAATTCTTGCCAATTTTATTATATTCGAGTCATAATTCTTTTGCGGCTGAAGTTGAAGTACCAGAATTAAACACAGGGCGTGTGGAAATTCAATTTGATGAGTTGATGATCATGGAAAAAATATTTAAATCTACGCATTGGCCGAAGCTTAATTATTCTAGGCTGCAATAGCAAAATTTGTGTCTGATTTCTCAAGAATTCGTGCGAGTGTTTTCAAAATTGTTTAAAAATATGTGAATGTAGTTAATATTCTTATTCTTCATGGATATGAACGACACGCACAATTCCGCTCAATTAAATTTTAAGTCCTTCAAATCATTTCATTACGTAAGCAAACCGAAAATGTTCAATAAAAATATGCATTTTTTATCGAGAAATGCTGATTTATCACAAGTTTCCAACGAAAGCTTTGAAATGGGCAAAAGTTCCCTTGAGACTTTAAGACTAAGATTTCCGAGCTTTTTCCTGGGCTCCGCGCTTTCCGAGCTTGAGCGTCTCTCTGTGATTTGAAAGATTTTGTTGAATCAGATAATATTTTCATAGCACGGTTTTATGAAAGTTTTCTCAAAAACTCTTATTTTTTATTGTTGATCAATTAAACATTCGTCTTAGTACTGCCTGATGCAAGTGCGGAAATTTTATTTTTCTCTGCAAAAGCCAATTAATTTTCTACAAGAGCAGTCGGCAATATGGTTTTTCACTGATTTTAAGCTGCAAAAGTGAGATAAAATTTGGAATTAAAAATTAAATGTAAACAACTAATTGAGAAAATAAATCAGTTGCATTATTAACTTGCCTCCATTGTGCCTGGCGTTAACTGTGAGCGTTAAAATGTGACATTTTCGTGGTGGTAAAGCTGCATTTAGATTATGAAGAAAATGGAAGAAGGTCTAAGGGATGGTGGTGAAAATATGAGCAAAATGAACAGCTGTTCGCCCCACAATATTGCTTAGGAATTTACCACTTAAGAAGTAACACGTACACAAATGCATGGGTAAATTGAAATGATAACTTGAATGAATTCACAACTGCCGACACACGCCAGAGAAATAAAATCAATCATTTTAATAATCTTCCATACATGCGCAAATTGTAACAATTTGATGAAAGACTTACGAAATAACATAAAATTTTCGTCGCTCGGTGGACCAGCAACAGAAAAAAAAACGACAATAATTGCATCACTGCAAAAAAACATGATTAGAACCGATGAGTATCGGATAAAACCCGAAAGATTCGATCTCCATTCATTAAAAACTCGTTGTCGATAGTGAAGCCAATACACGGTTCATAAACACGCCCGACTCTCCAAACACCTGAGCAGGAATGGCCTTGACATTGTGGTTAAGATGTTACGTAAAGGTCTCTCCTTTCGGCATAGTCGGTTTCTTCTAGTCTTGCCCAAGTCCCATTAGACAGCTGCCTTTTAAATTTCAACAATTCAATGTTTTCACTACCAAATTGGACTGGCCAAACGGGTTTCCATGGTGCGACACAGTTGTCCCAATGTCAATCATGTCACTTCCGTGCTTGTTCAGGAAACTGCTGAAGAAACTGAAGAAAAGCATCAGCAACAGAAGGCCGATATCGAAATGGCTGCTCCGCCTGCCCAGGGGCCTGTTTCCTAATTATCGGGTGTTAGTCAACAGTGTTATCGTCGAATCCAATCGACGAACTCTGCATTTCATCAGTGATGACCCTTTGGAAGTGAGTGAAGAGTCGTTTTCCAGTGGCAACGACTTCCAGCTCCAAACCCAGGACGAAATGGGAAGAAATTGCTGCAAACATTGTCGCCAACTGTGCAACCCCACAGGGCGTTTGACTAATCGCCCCATCAGGACTCTCCCTATTCTTACAAATCATTCAACACCCATCCGGGCTTGGTTAGAAAATGTGGATGTCGCTGACATACCACCGCCCCCACCAATGCCCTCCAGTGGAGACGAAATTAAAAATCACACTCCTTTAAGAAGGTTCACTGTTTCAGACATTCGATCTGTCCAGGTAAAACATCGCAAAAGAAATGGAAAAGTAAATTAAAAAGCTTGTTAAGTTAAGGCCCACATCGACCAAGCTCGACCTGCCCAAAACCCCAGACGTTCACGATATGATGGCTGTTTTACGAAGACGGTTTGCAGCCATCCATTCGCCCATGGTTGACAGCGTAGTCCGGGTAAGCAGCGACTCTGAAGAAGACACTTTCGGGTTTCACTGGGATGTTTCCAGGTTGTCATAAAAAATGAAAAACTGTACCTAAACCATATCTATGTTCTACTAGTTAAGCTGCATTAAATACCAAAAAAAGAGATTTGAGCATTTTTTTAAACCCAGCTCTAAAAGGAGTTTTCAGGGGAACCCTGAAGGAAAATTAAATAATACTAACCGGGGAACCCCTGTAACATAAAGGCGGTCGGGTGCTGCAGTTTTCCTCACCGACGTCAACCTATTGCCATGGAAACCGATAAAACACCAACAAAACGAGCGAAATACCAGGGCGGGTGCATAACTAATTATCTAGCCTTCAATGGATTTGACTACAAGCAACAAGATTTCCATATAAACTCCCTGAGGCACACAGGGTGGCCCAACTTGAAAATGTGCAACTCAAAGCATCCAACTGCAAAGCAAATGCGCCTCGTATCACTAATATCTTAATAACACTGGCAAGTAAAAGCCATGAAGCAACATATGTTCACGCGAATAGTTTTACGCTGATTTAATTAGCTAAAAATCGTTACGTAACCAATCAGGCACTTTCTTCGAGAAAGTTCCGGATGTCAAACGCATGTTCACTTCAGATGCATTTTACTTTTAAAAGACACGATAATGCAGAAGGAACAGTGAAAATAATTGAACAGCTTGTTCGGAAATCAGGTGAGGTGAAATGACGGTCCCCGGAGTGCCGACAAACGCCAGATCGGTCTCCGAAAAACAAGTTGAAGAATTTAATGAATGAACGAGAGAACGGGTCACGTAAGGGCTTCAGGAATTCACCGGTCAACGCTTCTTTAATAGCCCTTAAGAATGTGAGAAATTACCGGCATTTGGTTCAAAAAACGGTTTTGTGTTGGCAATTTTAAACGTTTTACCGAGCCGTTTTTAAGCAAATATCTAGAGAATTGGCGAAGAATGTAAGCAGCCCAATTCCGACAGAAAATCCTAATTATCGGAACTTCCGCTTTCCCATTTACATATCACGGTCCAAAGTTGAACCAGCAATTAATTACCTACACAATTTGATGGTAAAAATCCCACGTAATCATACCAGTAGGTACGAAATAACGACAAAACAAATTTGTTACACTAGTAATCAGTCGCAATAACTAAATTATTAGAATAAGGATGCAAAAAAGCTGAAAACCTTCCAGTAATTCTCCACAGTCAACATTTCTCAATTCCATGAAAAAAAAACTGAGGAAATCACCCAGATATATACGCCCCAGGATGATCAATAAAGGTTGACATCAGTTGCTGTTGTTGTCTATTTTTATTTAAAACTAATGATTGCAGATTGATTGAATTGAAAATTAGACACTCCCAAGAAACGAGAGCAACTTGTACTTGCAAATCAGCAAGTTAATTATGGACTTGATGGTTGTTCTGAGTCACAGCTCACATTAGTGAATTTCATTTGCGCACTGAGTCTAATGATCATTTTCCTTTACCATTGGGCTGCTCATTCGCATAACAATAGATCATAGCAGAATTAGTCACAGGATCGTCTATCATTGTCAGTCCGGCAAACAAATAGTTTATTGTTCTAAACACACCATTTTACTGTGTGAAATCGCACCTTTTAGCCCATAAATATTAATTTATCTGTACTGAAACCACAAATGACTTCTGCTGAATTAAGACCAAAAAAGATACCAGCGCAGGTAGGTACTCAGTGACATCATCATCCTACTCTATATGCCTTTTATGATAATGACGTCCCCCACGCGAATAGTCTGAAGGATAATCCTTGCGATAACGCCAAAAAACAATCAAGAATCAATGAACTAAAGAAGGTAGAAAGATGTTTTGAAAAAAAGTCAAATAACTGCCGCTTTAAGGCTAGGAAAACTATGACTTAAAATGCACCCATAAAGCTTCATCAAACCAATTAATTGCCAAAAAACCGAATTCGTCCACGTTCAGATTAGATAATGATACAATATTATAAGCGGGCACCAAAGCAGAATGTCAACGAGCTTATTAATGTCATGTGATGAACGTAATAAAAACCAAATGACGCTACTTAAACCCAAAGTCGAAAACAGTTCAGCACGTGAGCGAATTTAATGTCTAATTTCGTGCTTTAAACCATTTATTGTTATTGACAATTGTTTCGGCCCAATTCGGAATGAATGCGACAAAGATAGGATCTCGCCGCTTATATAAGGGATCGCACATCGAGAACGGACTCCATGAGTAAACGTGCCAAAAATACTCAATACACGCGATTGTATTGTAATAATCAGAAAAACACCCACACCTGTTAATTGTATGCTAAATGAAAAAAACCACAAAACTATAGAGCAACCCCTGTAACAACTAAACCGATCGAGGGTCACGATGACATCCGATTACCATAGAAACTAACATACAGCCCACAAAACTGACGGAATACCAGGGCTGATGCAGAATGTCTTTAAAAGCGGTTGATTAAATTCTCGATTAATTCCACTTATTCTCCCAGCTGATCCCATCTACATTTAAGCTACATTATTTTCTCACTTAGCACGGTGGAATTATTCGAAATGGCCTGCCGTGATTTGACACAATTGCAGGTAGCACCATGACCAATGGCTTTTCAAACAGGAACTTGTTTGGTTTGGTATGCTCACTTTTTTTCAGCTTTTCTATATAAAGGAGGCAGCTGCTGAAAACCACACTGGTCGCCTTGATGTGTAGTAAACAATCACATTTTTTTTAAATTTCAGTAAAAACATTGCATAGAAACAAGCTCAGTTTTCGAAAACTCACCTAAGATTGTGAGTTTTAGGCAAGTGCATCTAGTTGATATAGAAAGTGTTACAAAAATATAGAGACAACTTTAACATTGATTTTAAACGTATATTCGAGTACAACAAGTGTATTGAGACAAGAAAAAAATTTTCAAAAGAAAAAAATTTGTCTTTTAAGTTGATTTACCTACAAAATGAAATTTGCGAAAAACAGCGCGTGCCACTTTTAAATCAATTTTTCAACAAAACAGCCTTTTGATTTCGGCTACCTTTTGCTCTACAATAAAGCTGTACAAATATAAAATAGACCGTTAAACTCATAAAAACGCTGAAAAGTGCATATAAACATGTCCAGAAACGCTTCGTTTCCAAAATAACAGCTTTTGAGATATTGACTTAAAATGTAGAAAGCAGGCAGTGATAATAATGAAAAATTGATCCTCAGTGCCTGTTTTTTCAAGACAGCGTTCGAAAAATTTCGAGCAAACATTCATTATTTTGCAATTAATCCGAAAACCGTGGCATATATGATGTTAACGCTAGACAAAAACATTTCTAAATCGAACAGGGAATTAGAAAAATAAAATGTTCGGCTTGAGTGGTGCACCGAAAGCAGTTCGGAAGGATAAAACTGACCAAAAGCCAACAAAAATGTCATCCTGTATATTCTTGCAACCGCATAACAGAAACGTAAAGCAAACTTCCCTAAAAAATTAGTTTCTGAACTAAAATTGAAGACAAAATCGTCAAAATCAACGACACTGATGCAAACATTCAGACTTTTGTCTATTGAGTCCTGATTTAGCGAAACATCGCAAAAAGTGTCGCATAAGGTCAATCGAGCTCACCCTACCAAATATTGAGTTTCAGCATGCAATGGAATAAAATAGGCAATCGTTAAAGGAAAATGACCTTAATAAATCTGTAGAAAGGGAGATTCTGCCATGGCTATAAAATTGCTTAATCAGTGAGGCACTTGTGCGTAAAACTATGGCAATAAAATTGAAACTATCTCATTATGAAAGGGATGGCAAAAAATGAAGGCCGCAGGAAGGAAAAGAGCCAAACAACATGAAACTACAATTCTATGAATTCACTCTTAATTCCGCTGATAGTCAACGTTTAGATGGTGGTGGACAGAAAAATTCCGTTAAAATTCATTACCAAACAATTTGTACTTTTCAGGTTCCAAACTGGTTTGGGTCGAACCTAATTAAGAAGACTGTTTATCGAGTGATTCCAGCAACGGGTTGATAAAAAATGTCCGTGCTAAGAGGCCTACCTGTGTGTCTATTAAATATCTGATACACAACTGGTACACACTTGGAGGAAGAGCACAAGGTGTCTTCCATTGCACTGAGCTAGTTTGGCGCTTGATCCAACACAACCGCACTTGAAACGTTACTGATCACAGCTCAGGAGGAACCCGGCCCATTCCAACACACCCAATGATTGTTTCTGAGTGTAACTACCTGTCGCAGCTCGAATTCGTCTTCGTTTCATCACGATGGAGCATTGCGAGAGCATGAAGTGTTTAACCGCTATCAATTAACAACTGCTCTTGAGTTGCAAGGCCTCAAAAAGGCCGCACAAGGTGGCGTCTGCTGCAGCTGGAGCATACTGACTCAGATCACTGGATGAAAAATCACGTCTACTCGACAGGGGTTCGGGTATCAAACTGTCTGATTACCGGAGCGCAGATTGGCATGAACAACCGACCCGGAGCGGGTATTTGAGTGAACTCACCTGTTCAACGATGTTTTGCCGGTATATCTGTTTTCACGGGTTCGGATAGCGTGTGCCCGAGCTTTAAGGTTACCGACCAGCTATGCTAGTTTCACGGCCGATGTCTATCAATCGGTTGGGTTGACGCGATTTCCAATCGATGATCAATGAGAAATCACACTCTGAACCAGGTAAGGTTGAGATGAGGATGAGCGAGATTCAAGAACGCGTCACTGTCCAAACATCCCGCAATCCTAACTAAAGCTCGGTAGGAAAAGTTATTAACTACGGAGTGAGACAGGTTCAGAAGATAAGCATCAAAGAAGCTGGAATGTCGCCAAAATGTGCAAAACTTTCCAATCAGAATCCTTAATTAACTGCAATATTATGTGTGCAGTATTATCCCCAAAACTTAACATTGTCTTGGATCGAAACTCCCGGTACTTCCGCAGCAAATGGCGGAAACGTGGCCCCTTTTTAGAAAACAAAAGGAGTCCAGTCCCAAACTTGCTATCAGAACAGACAACATTGGTGTTAGTTACCAACGCATATATGGAGAAGGCAAAAGTACCAAAAACCATCACTCAAATCTGTACAAAAAGCAACTGCAAAAAGCATCGCATAGTAGGCCGACCTTTTATACTCACAGGACACGAAATCCAACAATTCTTCGCGACTTTCATTAATCGAACTTCCGACAAGCGATTTAACCGAAAAAAATGGGGGGTGGCTAATCGAATTGACCAATTAAAAACACCCCCAGGTCGCCATTAAAAGATGCGCCATTTTTCACGTCTTCGGTTAGGAAAAATTGGAGATGCGTCAATGGGCAATGATTATAGAAAAAAACTGCTTGTTACCCTCCCTCCACGTCAATGGATTTTCCTAAATAAATTATAAAATTATTAATATGATTCCAGAGTTCAATATTGAGAACTCACGCATTATTAATCATGTTTAAACCAACCGGTTTCGATCAAAGTCCAGTAGACTTTTTTCGAATCGTAAGATGAGCATCGTTTTGATGATGCCATCGAATTCAATTGGCAGAAAATCGCCGCAAGGAAATCGAGTTGATTTTCCTTGACAAAATTTCGCCCAATAAAAGCAACTTAATTACGATGACACGAAAATTTCGCAGTCGTTTAGAGTTTATTTGCTAAAATTTGCATAGAACATCCAAAATCAACGACAAACAATGAACGTAGGCAATTATCAAATGTTTGCCATTCAAAGAGTGCTAATGGCTTCGAAAAAAAGTATTAGTTTATATGAAAATGTTGACTTTGATGGCCTGATGTGCTAATTGTTTTCTTCTCTGACAATCCAATGCGATTCATCCTTCTGTTCACTCACGCCCGAAAAATATCGAATAAATCGGCGCAAAACAATGAAGAGATTCTCTGCAGAATATTGACCCTTTCAAAGCATCATTAGCAGGATATTCGCCAGGTTCATTTCTATTGTACCATGCAATCATGTGGGTTCCCATTGATAAAGCGAACGTCTCGCGAATGTACCAAGAAAAAACTTCGAGCGCATAATTTACCAATTGACCACCTTCCGGTGCTTAGAAAACCACTTGAAATTGAACTGTTGGAATTGGACTGTTGGAATTGGAATTCTCAAGTCCTTAATTTCAAGAACTACCTGACCAAACCAACTCAAAATTTCCAGTTATCCAATATAAATAAGCAAAAAAAAGTTTTGTGTCTCAAACTGATGAAAATGAAAGTTGTTTTTGCGCAAGTAATGCGAAAACTGGTGCTTGTAAAGCCAGCACAATTACTAATCTACCTCAATGGATTTCGCGTAAGGTTAAGTCGTTTATGGGTGTTTTTTTCGCAATCGGACAAATCGCAACAATCTATAAAACTTTACTTAATACACGTGCTTAATGAATATGTGTTTATCGGCATTATATCTTTGCGAACTGCTCAAATTGGCTATTAAGGCAACGAAAACACTTCCTGCTTAAGTGGGCTTCTCAGCTTATTGGGATGCTTAAATTTATAGTGACTTTTAATGAAACTCCTGACTGGAGATTAATGGCTTTTAGCTCCACTCTGCACTTTTTCAACTTTTAAGGTAATGGAAATGCAATCAGATTGTTTAATGTCGACTTAAGCTTTAATCCAGATGATGTTTATCAAACTCCGTCAAAACTTTGTTCAAAAAGATTGTCCGTCGAGGTATTCGAGATCGAGAGTATATGAATTTTATGACAATCAATTGAAATTATCAAACCCTGCATGAATACTTCCAAAAAGTTGGTCCCTACAATTAAGCTTTCCAATTGAATAAGTTAGTGTTTTCACATGTCCTCATACGAAAAAGTCCAACTGGATGAGGTGTGGAGATCGCGCTGGCCCAACATTGGAACCATCAAAACTTATCCATCGATTAAATTAAATTTCGTTCTGAAAATTTGTGGCAACTCATCTAAAATGGGTCGGGGTCTGAGCATCATTGTGTCAAAAGAATACTTCTGATTTTAATAGCAATGTTTTTAAGTGGAGGGTTTTCGATCACTGGAAATTGTTGAAAATAATCATGTCCGCGAATTCTTCATTCGATTACATTATAGACCTGATTTTATCGTAAATAACACAAAGAACTAAAAAGAACCAAGTGTAAATTATCTAGTTCCAGCCTAATTAGTAAACTACCACGTGATCTGGTTGCAAATTGTAATTGGCGCGAACTCAGAAAATGCGAAGAGAACAGTTTCTCTATCCGAAGTATCTCGAATAGCTCGACGGAGACCCTGTATATTACATAAAATATTCTGGAATCTGTGAATGATTTTCACACCAGAGTAAAAAAGCCTCCAAGGTGTTACATCCTCTCGACCATTACGGGCATGTTCTTCTTCGACTATAAATAGTAAGAAGGATGTGAAAAAACCGAACAGATAATCTTCGCATTGTTTCTAATTAAAAATCGTGAATAAGTCAAGGTTCAGTGGTGATCATATTAATAGATCCGTCATGTTTAAATGTCAAGAAAAACAGCGACTGAAAAAAGCCGCCGTTTTAATTGTTGACCTGAATCGTTGTGTTTAATTCTTCTGTTAGTAAAAGCAGACCTTTACTGAGATTTCAAGTCCAATGTTCAGATCTTACATAACGAAACGGTCCATACATGAACAACTAACACTGAAACCGTTACACAACCCTTATTAATTAGCTAATTTGATAATTAGGCTGCTTTAATTAATTGTTCCTTTAACAGTACAGATAGTTTTCTGTTCAAACACAGTAAAAGCAGCAATAGAAATTGGCAAAGAATAAGGTCTTATGCTAATCCGCGCTTAGAGTGTTAGATCATAATCAATCGATAAAACAAATGAGGATATTTCCACAGAAAATTTGTATATAAATATTAAAAACCATTAAAGGTTAATGTAGTTTCTACATGTGCGTATGAGATAACATTGGCAAACGATTGAGGCCAAGTGGCCGCGAGCTATTTTTTCTTTTAAACAACAAAGACGAGATTGTTTTCTAAAGGTATTTGACCAAAATTGGGCGCACAACCGTACAACGCTAAAAAAACACACACCCAAACGTTGCTCAACCGCTTTCATTTTCAAAATGTTCAGCTCATTCGGCTAATTGGCCGCACAGGATCAGTTTAATTTTCAATCTGGCAAACAATTTTTGCAAAATATTGAATGGCAGGAGGTGATTTCACGCTCCGAAGACGCAAATCGTTTTATGCTTTTTCAAGCGAGAAATTAGTTTAGTAGTGCGTCTCAAGGCTTTTAAAGGGGGAAGAAAACAATGCGCGTTATGTAGCGATAAAAATCGCCAATGGGGTAAATGTATTGTCACTAACAAAAAACTTTAATTAGCACTATTAATATTATAAACTAATAATGGTGGCGTTTTCCCAGCAACGCTTTAGATCCAGTTATTACTTGTTGGACTTTGGGAACTCTTGGCATTGAAATGCGTTTAATTTACTCAAATTTAATTCGAACATTTTGTTGGAAACTGATTTTCCTTATTAAAAAGCAAACAGTTCATATCGAGGAAAAGTAGGATAACAAATAACATTAACAAAATCAACACTCCAACATACGGAAATAACAAATTCAACTAATTACACGGGTTTGCGTTTGGACAGCCTGAGTAATATTTCTTTACTTTGGGGAAATAAATTATTTCAAACTACTAGGCTGTGTTGCCACGTGCACCTTATCTACCCGCCAGGCTTAAAAAAAATACTTGAATCAAAGCGTCCAGTCCCTATCGGGTTTAGTCACCAAAACCACCAAATTGAATCCACAAAATTTCCCAAAGCCACCAAGAAAACATCGGGATTAAAATATTTGCTGCCAACTCTGACAACACTGCATGGTATATATTTCGACCATGGTCGAAAAGAGCGACCTTTGAATTCCAACTGACATTGATGGCCATAACTAATTGTCGAACAAATGAAACTAGCTTAACAGGATCGGCGATTTAATTGCTTTTTTAGATTACATGCAATTGCATGGAGATGCACTTGGAGAGAGTGAATCTGTGACGAAACTGGTAAAACAATTGGCTGTGTCAAGGTGGGTGCTTTGAACCTGCTTCAATTCTCCACATTTTTTCAATTATTGGATCAATTTTCCACTATTGATTGATTAAAATCAGCTTCAGGTGCTGGCGCGACTGGTTTGATTTATGGCCTGCCGATAGCTAGACGAGTGCAAGTTGCAAAAATTGCGACCCACTATCCTATTTTACTGAAGGACATTCATCACATTTATAAACTAGTTCAGATCAACTAGTAAGAAATGGCTCAGATGCGCTGGTAGCTTTGCTCATAAAGTCAAACAACGCGGACTGAATTTGGATATGTTTTAACGATAGCAAACTTTCCTTGAATCGACACTCATTGTGGTTAACTGCCTTATTAGGAAGCAAAACATTTCATTTTTGTACTTAATACACACTACGTAGATTAGTTATTGAAAACCTGATCGATTTATCGAATTAGCTGCACGTGTCCTAAATTTAAAAATGTTGTCTAACATTTTAAAAACATCGTTAAAATACCCATTTAGAGTAACACAAAATTTAGTTCACATTAATAGTATTTGAAAATGTGTTTTTTTTAATAGCCTTTAAAGTGTGGCCGGAAAAATCCACCATACAAGGACCACCGGAGGAAGAATCAACAGAAGGAACCCTGGTAC
>NW_026018916.1:3855936-3872676 GCF_020466585.1 Dendroctonus ponderosae
CCGATCGCAGACACGATTAAGTGAAATTATGCCCGATAAAAAAATCTCAACAAGGAAATTTTCGGTACTGAACAAATTGCAAATTCACGGTGACATATGGAAATCCATACCGAGTATTGTGAACAGTTGAGAAAAAGGCCTTCTTTCTTTGAAAAAACTTTAGCAGCCCAACGATATTTAGATTTTTTTGAAGGCGACCTAATCCCGTGTTTTTCCCATCTAAGCAAATGAAACTTGTGGTTCCAACAGGATGGCGCTCTACTCAATTTTCGTGCAAACGTCAGAAGATATTTAATCTATCTTTCCAAGTATTAGAAGGATTAGGATAGCAAGACACGGACTAATAGAATGGTCGGCAAGATCGCCTGATTTGAATCCTTCGGACTTTTTATGGCGATACGCCAAAATGATTATACAGGGTGATTCAAAATTGGCGTCATTCCTTTTAATGGGTAATAGAAGCTCACTTGGAGAGTACTGAGTACTCAACTATAAAAACTGGGCCCATTGTAGGTACTAAATGTAATATATACTCCAACCTCACGTAGTCTATGTATGATATCTATCACCTAGTAGCAAATTAGATAAATTAACATCGTACCGATAATTTAGCATTGAACATCCTTATCACAAAGTGGAACCAGCAAGCACAAGCACCGGTTCCATATTGGTGCGGTTTCTTTCAATGTTTTTGTTCAAACATTTTTAAACACTTGATCGGCCTCCTGCGGAATCTTTGGGCTCACTTACAAATGTTTCTGCGGAAGCAATATATTTGTAGCAACTAATATACAAGAACACGAAACGTGTTTGTTTAATTTATACAAGATTACAGTTAGCCAGAGTAGCAGAAACCGATTGAAGAATCAGGACTAGTAAACAAGTGTCATCGAAAAATCCTTAATAACGGTTCTTCAATGCGCACAAAAACCAAATGATAAATGATGGGGGCTAGCAGAAAGAGTACGTAATTACTGCGAAAGTCGTATTTTTTTGGCCAGTTGCAAAAAAGGTCAACGATTCTGCATAAATCGTTTTCCAAAACTGGTTTTGATTTGGCGAAAATCTTCTTCGGGATGACCGAAAGATGTAAGTCGTAACCAAACGTTTTTTGTGTACATTATTTAACATTCGGCGTGGAGCTTTAGCATCATCCTTCGGCAATCGCCAAACAATCTCTGCTAGAAAACAGCGTTTAACAATGCGAAGACTCTTTGAAACTCATTCTTTAAGAGATGAATCGGAAAATCAACAAAACTCTTATATTACAAAACAAGTATTAAAACTGTGGCCAAATTAAAGTCGACATTGCGATTTATTTTCAGTATTAAATACTTGCTGTATTTAACACTGATCACTTGCAGGGGCTTCCAAAGTCCAGCTAAACATCTCTAACAAGTTTTTTACACCTTCAATTAGTACCCGATGGATTCGAAAATACAAGAGATCGATGTTAATTTTTGACGCGGCTTAAACCAAATATTGGTTTGCGATATTTCGTTAGTTTGCTTGTTAAAATTATCGTAAATGTTCGATGTATGCTTATAAATTGGACGCGTGTACTTGTAAAAATAAGCGACATTCCGCTAATTTTAGAATGCTTTTACATTTTTCCATTATTCCATTGGGCTTGATTTATTAAATTAGGAACTTGAATCAAAAACGAATAATGCTGTAATTAAAATGCGCACACAGAACAAATTAACAATAGGTGGTAATTAACAAATTTAATGATCAATTTACATACGATCGCATTTCTGCAATTAACAAATCTGCATCAAATACACGCAACATAAACAATGTGGACCCGGCACCGGAAAACGAGAATTCGTCGGAAACCTAAAATGCGGAACGATGGGAAAAGCGATGTTTTGTTGATGATTTTTTAAAATAAACATACAGGGACTTTGAATGGAAGAACAAATTTATTCTTGTAAAAATAATTTTAATGATAACTGATAATCCGTAAATGGCGCGGGCTTCAAAGGAGGCGAAAAACGCCTTGTAACCATCTGCAATTTACTCGACAGCGTTAAAAAATGGGAAAGTTTATGGTAAACCGTCTTTTGTTGCTTTCACTTTTACTAAATTTATTTTCTGCCAATCGGGCTTGTCTATGGCACAGTTTGGCGTCGATAAAAAGACCACAATGACTAGAGAAACTACTAAATCCTAGCTAATGTTTAGAAATAACACACTTAAAGGAAAAAATCACCGTGCCCATTGATAAACGATTCAATCCCACGAGAGCTTATAAAGTCAACCAATAAAAAATTTCTAGTCGAATCCCATTAAACGCATTAGACTTACTACATGGTGTTCGTTGAGGTGTGAGGTGTATTGCTTTTATTAATTTAATTTTTATTAAAATTTTACTATTTGGGAATTTTGTTAATTTCGGGCAAAAGTTATGCTTCTCAAAAACTATATGGAACCTGGGATTGAGAGCTGCAAGGGAGGATTGAATAATTGATTGCACATTGAGCAGCTCAATAACTTCTTTGTAAGCTACTAATGCGACTTGCTAAATTAAAACACAACAAACAAAACAAAACAATTTTTGCCAAAAACTATCCAGATAATTCATATTCCAAGTATCTCGAATACCGCGGCCAACACCCTGTAATTACGAAAATTAATCGAGGGCTGAATCCCCATTTTTTCTCGGCATCCATAAAAGTATTTAAATGAACCCATCTAGGTGCTATGCTAATAACAATAAACCTACTGACATTTACCTATAAAGTAGCTTAATAAAGTTGCAATAATCAAAGTGCTCATTGGAAGGCTCGATTCGAAATTGGTCGCGCCAAAAACAATAAAAATCTCCCATCGGCGACATTTAGCGAAGTTGAAAAAACTCTCTACAAATTGCTGGTTTATTGTTGCACATACCACGATGAAAAACCAATAATTGTTTATTTTTAGATTTAGTATGGTAAAAGCAAATTCACTTTTATTTCAGATTGTGGTGTATGGCTGATGATCGAAACGCCTCACTACACAATTCAGACGTAAATAAGGAAATGAAAATGCTTATTTACTACGAAATGCATATTGTTTTTTTCGTTCACGATTTCCAACCATTACGTGGTAATGGAGCATTGCGACGAAGACAAAGAGCATGTTGAATAGATTTTATAATCAATGCGATGCCTAGATGCTCATTCCTTCCATTTCCTTATTATTATTATTAATGCGGTTCTTTGAATTATACAGTTAAATTAGAATCAATTGTGGTAATGCAGAACTGTTTTCGTTGGTTTGTGTAAATCATATTTTTGCGGTTCTACAACGTTGTTAAAGTTTACCTAAAAATGCTTGTAGTGGCGTTAATTTATTATAGCAAATAACTAGAACCGATTTTTCTTAATTAAAAAAAAATCATAAGAATTCGATACAAATCATATCACATCAAAACGGAGCGTATGACGGGAAATTTTCAAGTGAAGAACTTAGCTTTTGAGTTGCTTCATTCAGGAGAAGTTGCCAAAGTGCAGAAAAATGCCCAATTTTGCTTTTAAATTAAAAAAAGTAATCAGTTTCTATGCGTTCGAAATTTCAACAATCCCTTAGTAACTATATTAATTAATATAACAGTTTTTGCAAAAAAGTCTCTTCGTATTAATTTAAAAAAATTGTTTGTAATGTTAACGAATTACACAGCCACAAAGTGAACCTGATCGGAAAAGATCTTAATACGCTGAACCAAAATCATGCTGCTGAAAGTTTCTGGAGTCAAATGGACGAAATTATTACGACAACAGTGAAGAAGAAAAGTAGGAAGAAATGAAGGAGACAAAGAACGCCAAAAACAACTGCAAAAAAAACAGAGAAAATAAAACACTCTGATACAGCAAAAGTCAAAAGAAAATAAAGAAGAATATGCAAAATCCCGAAAGGATTTTGCCGAAAGCCTCTAAGACGGCAATGCGAACAACAAGAATCCAATTTAATTCCACATAATCAGATTTTGATAGAGTTGGAAGCATTCTTAGCCAATTCTTGTATCTGGAATTTTAACAATCCATGCCATCAATGAAGAGCGTTAGACTTTGGCGACCAGTGCTTGAAACTGGTAAGTTTTTCGAGCTTTAAAGTCGTCGTTGAAAAAACTTCTTTTTAAAACCCGAAAAATTAATTGGTTTCACTGCCATCATTATTTATCTTTTATAATTCTTTGCGACAACAAGCACCGCGCTAATCCCATATGAGTACAACCTTCGATTGAAAAACCATCAATGTTACCAAAATATTACAAAATCATGATTACAGGCTGCCTATAAAGTAAATGAGTTTCATCTTCAGCGTCATCAATTTATGTATTGATATCGTCATTCAATTAGGTTTGGTCACCTATTCTATGGCAATATTTCCTCTACAACGCCAGAGTTAATCTCTACAGAAACCCTGCAAACAGCCCCATAATCTGGTTCCAATTGCAATGAAATGCTGTCCTTAATTAATATATACTCTCTAATAAAATCAATCCATTGTTTATGTGTGCATAACTTAACTGTTTTTGTTTAAATTTAATCAGACCGTTCTTAAAGCGTTTTTGTATTTACATAAAGCTGTAGCACTATTTCGAAACGGTTGTTGCTCAATGTTTGCGTTTTTATTGTTTGGTTGCAAACCGTTTTCTTGTTAGTCCATACAGTTGATATAACTAATTTCGTACTTAAAAGTCGATTTTTGTTTTTCGGGGCCTGACTGCGCCAAGGTATGAAAATGGTGCATGTTAATGCCAAATGCGTCAATTTCTTGTTGTGTTTCCACCAAGTCATTGATGTAGAGAACCATCAGCAATTGAAGGTTAAGACGTTGCGTTTAGTGACAAATAAGGATACCTCCAATTACCGTCAATTGTGCAGGCTAATCTTCCAATGAGTCGCCGCCATGGGCAATTGGCTCGACTGCGGTACCTTCAAAAGGGGTCCCCAGTTGCAAATTTTCATCATGCAGCTTTGCAATTTAACATTCTTCATTGCCTTATAAAAGCTTTCAAACCTGCTTTGCCCTTAATAATAAATAAATAAAAAACCCATAGTGTGGTACCCATTGGTACTAATGAATGAGTACTAGACCGAATCAGGTGTTTGATTTCTGACTAGGAATAAGCCGGGCGGAAACTGGGACGAAAGAAACAGCGAGTTGTTGAAGAAAGTGGTCAATACCAGTCGAAAGCAGTTAGCTATTGCCTTCATGTGATAGAATGAAGATGATCCAAACAGACGAAAAGTAATGACGCAAATGGCAAATAACAAACAAAGAGAAAGCATTTCCAACTATCTATTTATTTTATGCATTAAGTAATGGACGTAAACACTCCCAACACTGGTGGCCAAGTGAAAACGTGTCTAAAATGGATATTAAACTGATCGTCCGGTGACCAAGTGGAGAGAAACCGATGATTATTATAAATGTTAAATTGCCGCGGTTTCCATTGGCTGGAAGAGCGAAGAGCCATTCAATTTAGTTGTCATGGTTTTGGTTTGGGTCGCCAATTAGTCGGTCAATTAGTGAGTTGATTTTCCTGCCGAAGAAAATCTCTGCAGTGTGAACATTCCATGGCAGCCTTACATAACAGTGCGACTGCAACCACATCAGCAGCCTTGATACGTTTTTCACCTTTGCTGAATTGGCGATTAAGTTAGCAGAAGGACATCAACTTAAGAACTGGCCACTTTTATGAGGCGGTTAAAAATCGTTGACCGATTACAACCAGTTACAGGGTGTGGGGAATCATTCGGCTCGTTATCAAGTTCATTTGAACATGTCGTGGACAACATTGTGGGTTCAAAATGTGACCTTTGATTTGTAAACGGATAATTCCGAAACCATTTTTATCATCAGAACAAATAAATAACAGACAAACTGACATTAAGTGAAAACATTACGAGCCGATAACCTCTGATGGATGGTTGCAAAATGCGATCTGTTCTGATCGTGGTAGCATTGGCATATTGTGAAACGCATACATTTATATCGCATGAGGTTGTATCACCTACATATTTGTATGCGACCAAACCGCAACTAATAATAGACATAGATATTTTGCAGTAATTATCGCTGAATTTAAACGATTTGCCAACTGATAAGTGCATTAATCCACAAGAATCAATTAGACATAACATGGAAAAGGCTGCATTAGTTAAATGTAAATCGTGTAAAAAACGCGGCGTAGATGTTGAAGGGAATAACCGCTAAGCAAAATAAATGTTGTAATAATAATCAGGTCAAAAAAGACTCACCTTCATCCACATGAGTTCCATGCTTGAGGTGATGCAGATGGGCATAGTAGTGGTGATGGTGCAGGATACACTCGAGGTCCGTACAGTTCAACATTTTGCTTGTTAACTTGAAAGTATCACAAAAAACACCGACTCAACCGACGCAAATATCACAGTAAATCACTTAACGGTTTTTAAAACACTTTCCAATTTTTCATGATGTTGAATGACGGTGACATGAACACTGATGTTCGCCAAATAGACACTAATCAAGGCTCTATCTGAAACAATTCAGTTAATTAATAAAACTTATTCACTTGAATAACAGGAAATTAGATATCCGATCACTAAGATTTAAGAATATTCACTAGCACATATTCTCACAGGAAAATCTCGGAGACTTTTGTTAATCGAATGTCAATCGTTCATCCTATAAAGCGGAATTCATGCCTTCAAACAACGACTTCAAAATCTTTTGTGGATGCAAAAAGGAGAAATGTGGCCTTTTGCAATGGCCTCAGTCGTGCAAGGCGCACAAACATACCAATTAACCAATAGGTTGAACCATCTGGTGAAGACTTCTCACTAAGATCAATTATAATTGATTCGATTGGACTCACCTATTAGGATCGAAAACTTCCCTTAGAACCTGCCAAAATATTCCCCAAAGTTCAACCACTGATCACCCCGGTGGGTTTTTGCACAATTTTTACAACTCAAAATCACAACGTTTTCGAACACACAGTTTCGAAAATTTCCGAAGAATCTATGAATTGCGACCGCAGTGGATCAAACGAGAAGTGCTTGGAACTGAACAGGCTTCTTACTGAATTAACCATTACGTAGATGTCTTCTTCATAGGCCAAGCAGCGTGTTCTAGAGATATCTTCAATAAGGGGTCATAAATGCCACGACAACGAGACCCGAGACGTGGACTGAACAAGATTTACGTAAAATGTTTGAAGGATATTTTCTTGCAAATTTTTAAATTGATCCTGTGCTCGTTGCGGAAGACTGAAATCAAGTGAGACATTTTTACAAGAAATTACCAGCGCCTTAAAACTTGATGACAACGTAGATTTCAAGCCCATGGTGCAACTGACGCACTTCGACCGCAATCGCTCTATCGAGATTGCAATAAGTAGGCTTTGGATCAAGCGGTTTTCATGGAAATGCAACTAGTGCGTATGTAAGAGCACGTTTGTTGCACCATGAAGGCAAAAATATCGATTTTTTACCGCCCAAAGGAGTCAAACAGAGCTTGTAGACCACACATGGTACATGTCTGGAATAAAACTCCTCCTTTTCCTCAAACATTTTTTCTCTGCACACATTTTGTCACGGTCTGCAAGCTTCGTTTTACTTGAAACTTTTTGTCTAAATCAACAATCCTGCATTGATGTTGCACGAAAGCAAACCACTGGGCTCAAAAATATCCATTTATACCAAAAAAATCGCTTTTGAACGAATTCAATTACCAAAAATTCAGTTCCTTATCTTCGAAGGCAAAGTTTGAAAACGCAATGACAATGTCGATTCCATCCGGGGATAACTTGTATAGCACATGTGGCCTTTGTTGTTACAAAGTGTTAACAAGTAAAGAATGAAAAAATCCTCGTTGAAAATTGAAAGAAAAAATGAACCTTGATGCATATCTTACCCAATCTTCTAATATCCGAATAAAATAGAAAAAAATGACGCCATTGACAATTAATTAGGTAAATGAAACCACACTGCACCGACCTCAATCGCACCCGACACAACAATGGGAAATTCAAGGTGAAAAAATGAGCGAAAAAGTTTCCGCGAGTACTAAGTTTTCTGTTAACTAGACTACTTATCCAAACGCGTGCTGCCAATTAGGAAAGTGCTTCCCCGCTTCCTTTTGCTGTAGCTTTTTCGACTTCTTAGCACCATCTAATTAGCACCCACAGTCAAGCAAGCATGAATACAACAAAATTTGGATAAAATGCATGTAGAAAATCGACTCATTAAGTGTGAATTACGTGCCAATAACGATGCAATTAGATTCATTGGTCAAGGTTCATTGGAAGCAAAACTCTGTACATGTACTGCCTGGTATTTTTCACATGACACTTGGAATTTTTACGTAAATGTTATCAGCAAGCATTATTTAACAAGCCTAAAAGGTTTTCCCCGATACTGGTAAAAGCCTAAAGCAGGAAAATTGCGGTTGTGGAATTGTGGACAAACCAACTCAGCCCCCCATTTGTTCGCAACAACATTTACCGAAGGAATTTTCAATGAAAACCACTTATTGTCGGGTAGATTAGTAGTCCTTGCACTATCCACTACCAGTCACTTTGCATCCTTCCAGCACAATGACAGATCACAGAAAAGCACAGCCAACAAACCACCCGAAGTATCAACATCAAGTCAATAAACAAATAAATAGTCGAATCGGCTAAAGAGTCCGGATAAAAATTACTCGGTACTACTTGGTACGTGAAATAACGGTGAACTGAAAATGAGAATGGTATATGTTCGTCGCATGCCACTCGAAAGGAAGGTATCAAAGATTTCTTGGTGTCAGACAGTCTATGGGGGACTACTTTCTAATCGGATTTGGTGCCTCAGTGGAAGATGATTGGATACTTTGCCTGCCTTCTTTGGCATTTTAATGATCCAGGGAGGGAAAAAAAGTAATTTTGAAACACTCACCTTGACTGCGGAGGAACGTCGCAAAAAACTCGCCTCCATCCGCTTGGGCGGAATCTTCCAGGATGAACCTGAACCAATTAAAAACATTCATTTTCTAAAGCTTCTAAAGCCTGTTAAAACGGGTTAAACTCAGGGAATTGGCATTCAGTCTTGGGAAAATTGCCTCGATCAATTAATCTTAAATAACCACGATTTTTGCTCTTGTTGTCTCTGCCAAGGTTCATTAGTCACAACATAAGAGAAGATTGCAAAAAGTGTTCATTTTTTCCATTAATTACGTTCATCTGAATTGAACGGATTAATTTCGCTTTACACGTAAAAAATATCTAATAAAAGCAAATAATCAATTTTAATGTGCCTTTAAACCTTGTCCTCATTTTCTTGGCTTGGAAAGTGCTTTTTTGCATTCGGCAAAAGAAAATGCTCAATATTTTGCGTATCACTTGCTAATTCCTGACTGAAGTCACAACACGAAACACTTAATTAATAGCTTTTTTTGTTCTTTTCTCAAACAACAAAATTTAATAGGAAGCTGAAGAAATCCGACAGTTATTCTAATAATTCCTGATTGAGTTTCTCAATGACAAAGTTTGGAAACTATAAACAAAACTTAATTAGAATCGCAAAATACTCCAGTTATGGTCAGCCAAATTCAATTATACAGCCAGTTTTAAAGGGGAATCACTGTTTGGCAATTAAAACGCCGTTCATTTAGGAACAAATTAGCTTAATAGTTCATTAAAAATCATGTCCGACTGAAACATGTTTACATAATGCTAGCTGGAAGTAGTTTTCTTCTTCCGTATTGATTTTAAAGATGGGTGATAAAAATATAATTTCACCCAGTTCCCAGTTCTTAGATTCTAATTAATTCAATTTCTCTTTTCTGCACATCGCGGCTTCCTATTATATCCCGGCCAGATTATGCAATTGACCGCGATAGTAGAAAAACTACTGAGAATTTGGCATAAGGCGAATATGGACGAAAGGAAAATAAAAGCTCAACAATAGCAGAAGTTTCGAAATTAGAAATGTGTTTAAGACATGAAAATATCGAAGAACTTAAAAGGGAAAAGGCATCGTATTGCTGATATTTATCTGAAATAACTGTAACAAAGTGCGAAATTTACAAGGAAATCAGGCGGAGGAAAAATACGCTTCATTTTTAAAAGGTAGCTGATTCAAAAGAAACTTACATATAAATGAAGGTAGAAACAATGTTTATCAAACAAGTCGCATTTTCATGATTTTGAAGTCCCTACAGCTTTTTTTAATCCTGCTAAGTAGCGTCAATTTTGACTTCCACTCCACTGGAGGAAATGGTAATTTCGAAATATGTATATTAAAAAATGCAATTTTATTAAGAAAACTAGGGATAAAAACTGTTAAATCGGATCAACTTAATATTGTTTGTTTTTTTATTTGCGATATCGAGTTTTCCAGCAGAATTTAGAAGTTAGGGAATAATTCGATACCGTTTGGATTTTACAGATGAAGAATAAAGCGACTTTCATTTTTATTATGGACTTGCAATGAGAAAATTAGGTTTTAATCATAAAATGTCAATAATTATTCTCATTAATAAGTAAAATGTCTATAAAAGATCGCTTGCACTCAGAAATAGAAAAACAAAACTGAAAAAATTTGACCACGTATTTCCATTTTCAAAGCAAAAAAACTGTGTTGAAGTTATGCCACTTTTTCGTTTTCAGATTTTTTCATAATCTGCCTCTATACCTTGGTAGATTTTAAAAAAACCATAGTTTGCATTTGCAACAAAGTGACAAACGTCCCTAAACCGTATAAACAATTGTAGGTTGCAAATAAATCGGAAATGAAGAATTGCCGAAAAAATTATCTGAACATTTTATCACTTTTTAAAGCTCGACGCATTAACTTTAATTTAACAAAATAGCACTTTTAGTTTAGATACTAACTCTATTTTTTTTAGCTTTTTCTGCCTGTCTTGTAAATGCATATTTGTTCCATATTTCAATCATTTCCACATGCTTACATTTGCCGTTTTGTTCGAAAAATTCATTGTCTGAAATAGGTATACCTATAAATCCTACCTACATACCCTGGATAAATTTGAGTTGTAAGTTATATGTTTTGCGCTGAATTTTCAGCTCTGGATGGCGCGCAAAAGATAACTTTCTAAGCCATGACGAAAAAATATTCTTTCCTCCTTAGCAAGATTATTGAAATATTTAATAAAAACTAGCTGACACTCACCAACAGGTTCAAATCTCTTATGTTGTTGACATGTCGAATTCGATGCATTTTGAGAGGATTTTTTTTAAATTGATCTTTATGAAATTGTCGGCCAAAAATGAAAATTTTACATGCGACTTTTTCTAGCTCAATCGATTTCTTTCGACCAAAGGAGCTTTTCAGGGTGCACGTCTTAAAATGATCCAAAAAAGTAAATTAATTCGGATCTAAAGCTTCTGGTGTGTTTTCAATGAGTTCGTTGCATTCCTTGTTTTATTTTTATGAAAGTGACGCAGAATTTAAGGCATTTTGAGATAATTTAATTTTTTTTAAATCGACCACCCCTTATGAAATTTTTGGTCCAAAATAAAAATTTTTGCTTTCGACCTAAGAGCTCCTCAACATGTATAGAAAATGTATTTGGGTGTATAATCAGGAAGATATCGTCGGTTAAAGATCGTGAATGCTAAAGCGCTTAAAATGAGCTGAAAATGTCGATTATTTCGTAGCTGAAGATTCTAGCGTGTTTTTGAATGCGTTTGTTGCATTTCTTGGCTCATTCAGACGAAAATGATGTAGAATTCGAAGAATTTTAGCAAACATTTACATTTTTTCCGAAAATCCACCTCTACCCCTTAAGAAATTTTGGGTCAAAAATAAAAAAATTTGCATGCGTGTTATTTTATCTCGATGGATTGCTTTCGGCATCAGGAGATCCCCAATGTGTATCTTTAAAGTGTTTAGGTCTACGTAAATTAAATATCGTCGGTTAAAAATCGTGAATGCTAAAACGCTTAAAATGAGCTGAAAATGTCGATTATTTCGTATCTGAAAATTCTAGCGTGTTTTTCAATGAGTTTGTTGCATTTCTTGGCTCATTAAGACGAAAATGATGTAGAATTCGAAGAATTTTGGCAACATTTACATTTTTTCCGAAAATCCACCTCTACCCCTTAAGAAATTTTCGGTCAAAAATTTAAAAAATTGCATGCGTGTTATTTTATCTCGATGGATTGCTTTCGACTTCAGAAGATCCCCAATGTGCATCTTTAAAGTGTTTAGGTCTACGTAAATTAAATATCGTCGGTTAAAAATTGTGAATGCTAAAACGCTTAAAATGAGCTGAAAATGTCGATTATTTCGTATCTGAAGATTCTAGCGTGTTTTTCAATGAGTTTGTTGCATTTCTTGGCTCATTAAGACGAAAATGATGTAGAATTCAAATGATTTTTCGAACAAAAATCGGAACTTTGCATGCGTGTTTTTTGAGCTCAATGGACTGTTGCTAACCAAAGCGGTGGATAAAAAAAATGCCGAAACTCGTTGACCAAAACTTGAACTTTACAAATCTTTTGCGGCTGAATATTGATGCGCGTTTTCAAATAAAATAGACACTGAAACTGCCGCCAGGACAGTAATGGAAGGGAACGTTTTAGATTTACAATAATTGCTAATTACTTCATTCTCACTTAACTAATTTATTTTATGCTCGGGGCAATCGCGCAAATTATGTCATCCTTGTACATTTAACTACATAAATAATTGTCAGCCAACGATTCTACAATAGAAATACCGCCATTGATCATCATTGTTTATTTACCTGGGCTATTTCAGCAGTATTTACTGTTACCGCATAAGTTACTGACATGTGGTTGCCTGTGCAGACTGTTTAAGTATGTAGATGAGTTAGTTGGACCAAAAACCATCATTAGTGCTTAAAATATTGATCAAATTTGTATACAGACATTGTTCGTAATGGTCTACTTTGGATTGGGAAGACAACCAAATCACGTAGCACCAAACCCTGTCCAAATTCGCGCAATATTTTCTCTGTTGCAAACCGATTTCAACGTTGAAACAATAGTGCATTAAATAGCATGCAGGAATGCTAACAAAGTACATTACGACAAGTCGTTATGCTAATGTCAATCTGATGTGATAAACATTTGCAATTTGTGATATAATCGGGCTTGGTCTTCTTTCTGTTGCTGGATTTTAGCATCGCGGGTCTCAAAGTTAAATACATTCAATAAAACAAAGACAGGGTTTTCTAAATCTCTATCCTCAAACAAATCGATTGGTGTTTTAAATACGAGATATGAGGTCATCTACTGTTTTTCTAATGGACAATCCTATTTTGAAAGTGAGTTAAAAGCGGCGCAAACACATAAAACGGACGTATTACAGACAAAACAGATTGGACAAGGGGAAGCCGATTTTCCTCAAGGAAAATATCAATAAAGTCGAATATTTGCAGTTATTGCAAGAAGAACTAGTTCAGAACTTGGCTACTCTGTTTCCTGATTTCTTTATTTTTTCACCTGACCGTGAATATTTCCAGACAGAGGCACTGAAAGCTGACGAAATGAAGCCCCACTGGTTATATGGGTAGTTCTGCCGAATAATTACAAATGTTAAAAACGAGTTTGAGTTCCGTTTAGGATATCGTCAGCTAGTGATACATATTCCTTGCTGTAACCGTTGAAAACGCAACCAAAAAATTAATTTTGAGGAATTTTGGAACACTCTGCAAATCATTTCCATGCAGCAAGAGCGCAACTGAAAATTGTAATCGACGTGTCCGAGGATATTTCCGAAAAAAAACCTGTTTTTGATTTACTAAATTAATTCCAAATTAGAGACTCGCACTGTATAAATGCACATAAATATGTATGAGCCAATTTAGGTAACATGTTTGGCTAATGCCTGAAATTTTAATTTTATATAACTGTCCTTAAAGCAAGTCACCTTCGTATGAGACAAAGTTTTTAAACTTATGCAGTTGTTTACTGCATTATATTATAAAACAGCCGTATTAAGGACAAGGTAAAAGTAATATAGTTTTGATTTAACAAAGAAGATGCTGTGGCCAATGTATGAATAGCTGCTTTTGCACCTGGCATTCATTGCTATTCAACAATCAGACCTGCGGACCACTAATCTATAAATATTGATCTGCGCTAAATTCTGCATATAATAAGTAGCACCAACATTAAAATAAATAAATCATATCTATTGAAATCTAAGCCCAGTTACAAGCTTGAACCTGTCAACGGGTTTTCACTTGAAGTAGTTTCGAAATTAAGTCAACACGGGATTATGTGATTTGTACATTATACAACAAATTCAAAGCCACTAAGCTAAAACAAGTTGCTTTTTTCCAATCAACCGCCAACTACATAGTTTCATTCGCTCGAGAGGCATTGCATTGTTTTTTCACTTAATTGTTATGCTAATGTATCCACATACATAAGTGACCATCATTTAACACGAACAATGAAGACTTTTTGCCTGCGCTCGATTTAATTGAGCACACAAATACCTGGCTCATGTGGTCATCGAAAACATTTTGATGGATTGCGGATTGAATTTGTGAATGTTCCAGTTTACTCAGCAAAAATTGTTTACTTTTTGGTGAATATTTTCATGAATTTATATGCAGCAAAGAACACATTTTTGTAAAAATTGAAATGTCCTGACTAAACCATCATTAACAGCGGCAGCTTTCATTAACAAACTAACCATAAAGATCTGAAGAAGTAATTTTGAGAAACCACGAAAATTAAGCTGGTCGGATGTAGGTCAATGCTTTTCCATTTTAAGGTTTTTCCCATTACGTGGCGTCTCATAAGTTGATATGTATATTATGTGGAAGGTCCGTATATTATTCACCTTTTTTCCATTGAGTTAGTTCCGTGAATCTAATGAAAATAATTGATCACGAATGCCACAGCAATTAAGTACACAATGAACAAATTCGGGCAATCATAAAGCATGTGAGCATTGACTTTCAGAGGAGTTTCTAAAAGTTCCTCTAAATGTAAGAAAACAATCAATTCTTCGGTTTTTTTCTTGCATTGCAATACGAAAATCTATCAAATTGACTGAAGAAAGTCTGTCCCGTTTTGTGTTTAGATCGTAAAAATCTCGTCCTGAAATACCCTGTATAAAGCATACTTTCGCAAGATATTGCCCTTGATAACAGTTTTAAAATTCTTTCCTAAGCTTAACACTGTACTCAATTGCACCTCTCGATTGGACAACTTATTGGCTGTACAAAGTATATAGACACTATTTACATGGAGTTTTTATGATTTTCTACAAGAATTTATCGAGGTGAAGGCCCGCTGTTCAAGTTGCCTGGCCGATTTTGAAATTTGCCTCCGTTTAAATGTAATGCTTGTTATCTTATTCCAGATATCGGTGCAATACAGTTCGAACAGGACCGAAAACTCACTTTCCTTGGCTTTAAGCAAAAAAACCATCGAGAAAAAGTGACGCGTTTTTATCTGATTTTCAATTTCCATATTTAGGTTCGTTCGACAAGACGGTTTCCAAATTAAATTCTATTCAGCCCAGCTCTGAAACGCCATAAACGTAAATTTTTCTGACCTAGTTAAAATTTTTGCCATTCATGAGAAGCACGTGATTCCATTGAGTTTCTGCAGATAGAAATCGCGCAAAGCGAGACAAACGTTCATTCTTCAGAAGAGTAATCGCGTAAGCAATTCTCTGAATGAAACAAATTATAAGGAAATCGGAAAAAAATAGGACCAAAATTCAACAAAAAAAGTCGAGTTTTTTCACTGAAAATCTGTTGCTTTTCCCAATCAAGAGGCGTCAGATGACTCCGGGCAAGTGATCTCGTTGATTGGAAATTATTACGCATCGCGCTGTTATGTATCGTAAACTGGCAAAAAGTGAAAAAGTCCACAAAATAAAGAAACTGAACGCACCTTACATTTCTCGGAGAAAACGGGGCAACTTGAACAAAAAATAAACTGGTCAGGCCACTTTGGAACACTTTGTATGGCCTGTTCGCACCTAGTGGAGCCCAATAGTCTGGCACAGTCAATCGTGAACCGCCTGCGAAATAATCATGATATTTAATCGTCTTTTTTATTCGAATGAATCTAAAAGTATCATTTTTCAATAGAAGTGATGATCAAAAAGAAGCACTTTTCTTTACTGTTCATTTGTTTTACTTTTACGCACATGTGCGCAAAAGTAAATCTGACAAATTGAACGTGTCACTGTCATAAAAGATTTTGAAGTATTTTCAATAAAAAATAAACGACAAGCTTTTTTAATTAATTACGCAGGTTTATAGACAACTATTGATCATAATTTAAAGTTTACTTACAATTTGTAAATTATAACTTTGTTACAAGTTCAGTCTCAAAGTCGTTCAAATGGTCTATTTTTCTGCGCTCGCCGATGTTGCCTCAAGCAAAACACTATTTTTTTAAAGAGCGCACATTTTATGCAACATATGCATCAAACACCATACCGTGAAAGCAGCACTTGAATTTTCAACACTCATTGTTTCACTTGTATATGCTTACAAAAGTACGCTTTGGAAAATTACAAACGCCAAAACATGACAATTTCAAAAATGGCATTGACATCAAATTTTAAATATGAAGTTGACGGCTTTTATTTTCGGCTATTTTTATTTATTATAACTTATTATTCGTGTTATGTCCAGGGGCGGATCCCAGCCCAGAGCAGGGGCGGATCCAGCTTTAAAGTCAGGGGGGGTTATGTAGAAAAAATACAGTCTTCTGTTGTCTATGAAATTAGAAAAATTATCGTCGTTTTGTGCAAGGGT
>NW_026018916.1:3873245-3884548 GCF_020466585.1 Dendroctonus ponderosae
GCAAGAACGCTCATTTGTGCATCATTCTAGACAGAAATAAATGACCTTTTTAGAAAGTGAACCATGGATGGGGAAATGTTGGCAGTTTTCTCAAAAATGCTTGAATTCAAGAAGTTTTAGATGTGCGTGGTTTTTTTTTAAGTTGCAAAATCCACTTGAACATAACACTGCTTTTTTCGAAGTTTCTCAAGAACCATTCGAGCCACAGAATTCGTTTTGGCATCGTTGGATAGATTTAATTTTTTGAAAATTAATCATTTAAAATTTTACGAAAAATTGTGGAACAACTCCACTAAACCCGGCTGATAATACAAAAAATTTAAGGAAAATATCAAAGTCGAAGTAACTGGGATAGAGGAAGATGCACTAACAAGCGGACAAAAATCACCGGGCAGTTGCTTTTCAAAAAACGGACAAAGACGTCAGGTTTGAGGATCTCTCGTCCGCGGAATCCTCTACATCGGATGTAAGTCAATTTAAAAAAAATAATACATATTTAAAACGTTTTTCTGTTCAGCCGAATCTAAATGATGTAGTATATATAAACTAGGATAAGGGCTGATTTGGTAACTAGAATGCGAGAAAAACGACTGAAACTTCAATATCTATTTGAATAGGGCCGGACACTCTCGCCTTCAAGTAACCTCGACCGTCGGTTAAGTACATCTTTTGTTACAATGTTGAATCGAGTCAAATGAAAATGAAAATGTCCTCACCTCTAAATAATAAAAAATACAATAAATAAACAATAAAAACTAGAGTCTCTTAACTTCTTCAAGTAATTGTAATTTTAATGTTTTATGATGCAAGCCTCATTCGCGGACTCTCATGTTCCAAATACTAGAGCGGTGCACGCCAACGGTGGGCCTAGCAATCGAGCTGAATTTGAACTGGTTGATCTGTACTGAGTTTCCCAAGTCCTTTTGGATTTCCTTCAGCTCGGTAGCTTCGATGTACCCTCCATGTATGTCCAGATACAACAAGTTTGGCAGTTTCTTTAACATTCTAAACGGGGAAATTGGTGTTGGGAATGATTACATAAAGTGTTGTTGTCGTGCGTTCTATACTTACGATATGGCTTTGTAGGGTATGAAATAACATCTAGAGAGGGCAACAAAGGTTAGTTTGTTGAGAATAGTTATCTGTTTAATGGATTCCCCGGTTATAACTGTACAATCAGACAAGTCAAGTTCCCTAAGTTTTGGGCAACTGGAGACTAATGAAGCAACATCTGCAACAATATTTGATTTTTATAAGTTTCACAACCGGAGAATTAATCTCACATCTATCAGTCATCAGCTTCCTACAGCCAGAAAAGTTCAATCTGTCCATGGTAGGTGACAGATTTTCACAAATATATTTAATACTATTCGAACTCAGATAGGTCCACGCAATGTTCAGCTCTGTGATTCTGAAAAATATCTCAAATTTGAACATTGCTATGAGAACAGCGCCAGTACTCACTGCTTGCAATTTGAGAGCAAGTGCTCAAGACCATCCACTCGTATTCCTGAACACATGGCAAAATTGATCACTTCAATGTCTTTGTTGGCTGATAATGCCAACAGCACGGAGTCGTTCACCCGAACGTTCTCCAAACTTAACTTCTTCAGTCTTCTACATTTGTTGAACAGCACAACTAAACTGTCTGACGCAATGCAGGCCATACTTAAATCTAAATACAACAGCCTGGATTGGAAATCAGCCTCAAAGGCTTGGCATCCGGGTTGGATCGTTACGTCCATGATCTGATTGGATACTTTGAAATAAGGCGCCGATTCGATTCGTTGGTTTAGAGAATGTCTTACCTCTGAACGTGCCAATCGTAGGACGACCACTTGCTTACTGAGTACGATGCCTAATTGGCCGGATTTCAAATGTTTGCCGGCCAGGTCCATTCGAGTCCACAGACTCTCATCCTCACTGAGTCTATAAAATCTCTTACAACATAGTGCTACGTCCTTTAAATTGCTCTTTGGTAGCCATCTGAATACTTGAAGAATCACTTCGTCGCTTAAGAGATCAAAATAATCTAAAAAAAATACATAATTAGCTTTTCTTTGGTGGATTTTAAATAATCGGATAGAGTCGGATAGAGGGTGTTTGAAATTGAGGTGGCCCTCTTTTAACTTATGAAAATATTTTAATATTGTCCTGAATTGAAGACAACACTGGATTGAATTGCAAGACTAGAGAGATTGTACAAGCAATTGTAATTGCTTTGCAAAAACAGTCTGTTTCTCTGAATTTTTTGCCTAAATCTGAGTTCGGCTCACACCACCTGAGAGTGCACATATTGCTAAGAGAATGGACTATTATTTGACATTATTTATAAACGCAACTATTTAAACCCGGACACTTACGATCGGCGTAATGAATACTAGACCGTCTGGTAACCCTACACTATTTTTGTAAAATTGCAGAGCAAATACTCACTAATTTTATCGGTAGTCTGTACAACAGTCTTGGTGACCAACAAATCACTCCACTCTCCAACTGAAAATTTATCATACGCATCTTTAGGTAATGTCGATCCTAAAACAGCAACCTGGAAAAAAGCCTCATCAGATATACTGTCACTACGACTTAAGACGCTCATCCAACTCCCAAATTGCAGCCAAAAAGTTAAGGGTATGCTCAATTTCACAAACGCTTGCAGGCACAGTATACTAACATGTTTGCCTCTGGTATCTGGAGTCATTGAGGCACAAGACACGTCCACTCCTTTGGGCTGATGTCCATTGAAAATCGTGTCACCTTCAAGGGGCAAATCATCAAAATCGCAGTCCAACCGACCAATTCCATGATCGTAAACCTCATCAAGGATCACATCCCTGTTAGTCAGGCTCCACACGCTCCTCTTGTTCTCATCTAATGAAGGGTCATCGAATCTGGCACGTTTCCTTGAGGATTCAATCGGGTTCAATTAAACTAACTAAACATTGGGATTTCTTACGTACCGTACCGGCGAATGGTCCACGTTCACATCTAGCTGTTGAAGAACATCCTGTTGAGCCATTTTTCCGCAAATAAACGTCGTTCCAACTTTACATTTTACTTTATTCCCTCCAAATAAAGAAACTAACCTCCAAAGTGCAGTAGTCAAATACCATAAACATGTCCATTGTCTTTATGTATGAACATGTCTCGATCAGTCAAAATCAGCTGTGTTAGGGTTTGAGGTTATGTTATATAATATTTTGAGTTTATTGAATTGAAAACTGTTGCTGAAAAATGTCCGATACAGGCTTTCTGGGGTTCGTCCATCACATATTCGATCGAGATAAACCTCAGCAAACTCACACCATAGATACTAATATAACCCAAGAAATCAAACAAGTAACTGGATGGAAAGCAATAAAGCAAATGTTCGAGACAGAGTGAGGTAAAAGGTTGGGTTCAAAGAAGCCCTCTAACAAAGCGGAATGTTTTCAGCGAATTTGGAACCGTTTCTCCTGAGGCCAACTCGATTCTTCAGTCCGGCTGCATGGGCATAGTGGTTGGAGCGATTTATGGGGGGATTGTTCAAGGGAAAAGTGGCTATGAAGAGTTTATGAGGAACAACGAGGTTACAAAGTTCAGGACTCCTTTCGAAGCCCAAGTAAGCAACAACATGATTCTTAGCTGAAACGTACGCAAGCTAATAAGAGCAAATCTTTCTAGTCAAAGCTGCAAGAGAAAGTAACTATCGGTTTCGGAAAAGGGGCCTTGAGATGGAGTGCGAAAATAGGCTTGTTCACCACCCTAGTCATGTGAGGACAACATACACAGAACACTTTTCCAGAAAAGTAATTTTTCTAAATAATTGCGGCATTTTAGAAGCACTTCAACAATGATTCAAGTATATACAGGCACATATGGAATTAAGGAGTATGCAATCGCAGGGGCTGTTGCTGGTAGTATGTATAAATTCTTCTTGGGTCCCAGAGCCTGGCTAGCAGGAGGCGCCGTAGGTAAGATTCTATATTGACCCTTTCCACGTTATAACCCGGCTTTTTCAGGAGGAGCACTGGGTTTCCTAGGTGGGTCTTGCACTTATGGCATCTTGCAATTAACCGGTCAATCGTTGGACGACACTAAGTATTGGCAGCAGCGATTTACCCAGCGGCGTGAAGAAATTATAAGAGAGGGATTGAAAGAAGCGCACGAAGAGGATGAATTTGCCATTGTTAAGTTGCACGACGTTGAGGTGGGAAAATCCGGAGAAAGTCTTGATAATTTAGAGAAGCCCAAAACAGGGCACTTGCACATTTCTCTTAAAGAGGAAAAATAGGGCTACGTTTAAGAGTTAGTGTTCGTTATCCTATACAAATAAATTGATACAATCCAACAAAAGGGGTGTTCTTATTAGTCTCACCGCTGGCAATTGAACTGGACTGAGCAAGGGAGAAAGTGAACATCCAACGTTTGCATACACACTATATTCCAAAACAATTTAACACTGCTTTAAATAAGAATAAAACAGTTCAAGCCGAATAGGATGAGGATCAAATGCGATAGTGTTCAATAAAAGTTGTACACGGAAAAACGATTTGTCCAGAAAGGAGCCAAACGAACTGCTACAATTTAGCACTCAAAAGAATCAGTTTTCAGGATGCCAGCTTTTACAACATAAGTTACTTGTAATAATTGAAAACTTTAAAGCGTTTATTTAGTGATCCTCATCCCCTTTAGCACATACATATTCTCCAACCGTAAACATCAGCTGAGCACAGTATATAAATATAATAGTACAAAAATATATAGTAAATAAAGTCGCAAGAGCTTGAATACTTATTTCTTGAGGATAAAACAAAGCTAGGCTAGAAAACGGCGCTCAAATAGGAAACAGGTCCTGTTAAGGAAGTTTACTGGTTCTTGGTCATTCGTTTGGGGCCTCGACCAGGAGGGCCTTTTGGCTTTGCGAACTTCGGCCGATGCAAACTGTTGGTAGGATGAAGCTCTTCATAAAGAAACTGCTCCGTAAGTTCAGAGCCCGCATCTATTTCAATCTGAGAGGCCGAAAGAGACAAATTTAAAATCCTAGATTAATTAGTTAGTTTCAAATTACTTACTTTTTTAATTATTTCAAGCCCTAGCTCCGTAATGGTTGATGTCAGGGGAATTTTACAGCTGGAATACAGCATTCTTTCTTTTACTGTAATATTGTAACCCGGCATTGAGTAAATAAAAACTGCAAAAAATTTTGAAACTTTCAAAGCTTCCCTAATACGTAGCTAAAATAGATCCTGTACCTATGCTTTCAGTATAATCGCCCTCATGAGTATGCTTGAACTTGTACAAATGATACCGAGCGGTATCGCTAGGAACTTTCGCAGGTAGTTGTTCTAAGGAAATATTCTCCGCACACACTAAATTAATAGTTTCTTCCGGTATATCTAACAAACAAAAACATTGGAAGCGTTTTCTAGTTTGAGTTAGCCAAAACATACCAATGCGTAGTTGCAAATAGTCGTAAGAGCCTCGCGCCATATCAACAATTGCCTGTTTAGCGCTCTCGGTTAAAGGGAACTCTATGCCTCCCAGAGTCTGCTGTTTGCTATTAATGTTAATTTCTGTGTTAACTTCGGTTTTCTTTATTTCCTGTAACTCTTCTTCCCGCATTGATAGTGGAGCGGGAGCAGCCACATCCTTTTTATGCTTTTTATAGCCCTCGAGCGTAATTTCCGACTATTGCGGTAAACAAATAAACCACGCTTTTAAGTAGAAAACAAACCATGAAAAAAAACTTAAACTTACCAGCACAGTACCATGCAGCTCCTCCTTGATTTGGGATGAACCAAACTCCTGCTTCAAAGTGGCTTTAGTGGAGGCGTAAAGCATTTTTTGGCGAATAGGGGCAGTGTCTGGCGACCAGCTAATAAACAGCCATTCATATCCAAGCGAACTTTTACTATCCAGTCTAAATGATAAATTTTTAGCAATTAACACATCAAAATTACCTGATCAGTTTTCAGATTTTAACTGTTTGAATTCAGGTCGGCGCTTCCAGAGCACTGGTTAAAATCAACTTAATTAGTAATGAATAATTTCTTTGCTTTGCCCTGGACGCCCTCATGATGAGCACAATTTGTACGTAAAAATGATCAAACTTGTCTTCAGAACTTCAGATTTTGCTGCTCATGCTTACCTATATAAGATGTAGCACGGCTGATTTTCTTCGATTAATGGAACCACGTATTTGCTGTAGTCTTTCTCCCAATTGTGCTTCTCATTGTGCTGATCTTTCAACACCAGCTGCTCTAAAAGGAACTTTGAATAATAGCAAAGCAACCTGCTGGGAGTTGGAATGTGTATCGTTAAACGTACACTTTGAAAATTACTACTTCAGGCCAATGCACTTGAGTCTCAACCCAAAGTACATCGTTAAAATACACAGTGCAATGTGGTTTTACTTACCCTCTTCTATTGCGATTTTAAATACCCGAATTTTCCCATCTTTACACTTCGAGAAGAACTTTTTTAGAGCTTCATTTGCTAAGAAGCAGAATATTAGTTTGGACCAAATTGTTGCAGTGTTTTACCTTTTATTCCTGTTTGATGGGACATTTTGTCCGTTTCTGGCTAAGATAAAGCACGGAATTAACTACGACTAAATGTTTATTATTGGCAATAAATTATAGGTGAGGCTTATTTGTTCTTAGATCTGCTGCCACAGTGACACAAGGTGAGGTTATAAATAATAGTTTTGACAAGTAGTCAGTTCCACTTAAAAAGCATTCAAAAACATTTAGTTTAGATGAATTTGTGCAGTAAGAAAAGGGGTGATTTGTGCAAAATGAGACCAGCTGACGTTTCTCTAGTTAAATCAATCATCAGTCGTTGAATATTTTTAGTTAGAGGTTATATCGGCCACAAACAGCGGAAATTCGGGGTTAGAAACATGTTGTGTGCTGTATTTTCTTGAAGATAAATCCTTGTTTTCTTCACACTGCCAAAGCTGGAATATGTCAGATAACAGGCTTGATCGCAAGAGAGGAGCAGCCTCCCAACATAGTGATAATGAGGAAAGTTCGGATGAGGCTGAGGACGAAATGATTTTCTATGAAGAATCGTCTGAAAGTGAGCCTGAACTGGAGTGTGAACTTTGGGACAACGACTGTAAACTATTGGAACAAACTCAGCCAGCAAGAAGCATCATTGGATGTAAGCTTGATAATACAATTAAGCCTTCATTTGGGACAAACAGCCCTTTTCAGGTCATCTAATGGCAACATGTGCAAACGATCCCCTCACTCAGCCGAAGAAGAGAATAAAACTACAGCCAAACTTCCAAGCTGAGCTGAACGAGCCGACCTTCAAAGAGGATTTGAAAAAAAGCTGGACTTCAAATTCTCCGATTAGCAACAAGCACTTGGAAGTAATCACCAGTCCATTTAAAGTATGTGTTGTGAAGAAGCTTCTAGATAACCCGGCTCTGCTAGACGACTTAAGAAAACGCCTTTACGAAATAAGCTTTAATGTGCGAAATATGGATCTTTACGAATTCTTCCAGTCCAAAGACCTGAAATATTTAACATCGATAGATTCAATTGAAACTGTTTATGACTTTCTGAAAAATGACCTGATGAAATGGGTGAGTTCATCGCTTGTACTTGAAGTGTTTGCAATAAAAAGTAAATCCTATTTTCAGATTGCTTCGATTACCGGTTATGACTTGACTCATATATCAGCCACCTGTAGCCTATACAGTAACACTGATTATCTTTTAGTGCACGATGACCAAAGAGAGGATAGAAAAGTAGCGTTTATTTTATATTTAACAGACGAATATGGGTGGGAGACAAAGGACGGAGGCTCCTTGCAGTTGTTTTCCAAGGATCAAAATGGGCAGCCTCTGGAAGTGGTTAGAGAAATCTTTCCAGGAAACAACCAGTTGGTTTTCTTTCCCGTAACCAATGACTCTTACCATCAGGTAGGTTTCATCTGTTTTGAATATTTTCGTTGTTATATCTCAATTTTTTCAAGGTTGCTGAAGTGACGAGTTTGAACAAATACAGATTATCAATTAACGGCTGGTTTCACACTAAAGTTCCCCCTGTGTTTGATTTGCCACTTTACAAGCCCCTAGAAAACAGCCTGTACAGTCGCGATTGCCACCATTCAAAAGTAGTGGACATTGACCTGGAAACCTGGATTAAGGAAGATTATCTAAATGGCAAAACCATTAAACTAATTCAAAGCTATATTGAAGAAAACTCGGAAATTTCCTTAAAGGAGTTTTTCCGCAAGGAATCGTTAGCGGCAATTTTGGACAATTTGCAAAGCCTTGGTGAGAAGTGCCAACTAAACTGAAGTTTCCTCCCATTAATCGCAAAGGTTTTAGATTTAAAATGGGTGAAAGTATCCCCAATAAACAGGTACTCCTATGAAATAGCCGACTCGTCAACGCTTCCGCATAATCTCGAACGATTATTGGACCTGTTTCAATCCAATCAAATGTTTCGCCTATTGCAAAGGTACACTGATTTGGAGTTGGCCAATGGCAGGGCTTCAATGAAATTCGAATTGCAACGCTGGACGCCTGGAAGTTATGCCGTAAGTACTGCTTAGTTACACTCGGGACCAATTATAATGCTTTTCTTGTTGCAGTTATTGACTGAGTACGATTGGAAGGAGAAAAACGAGCTCGATCTCGTTATGTACTTTGGTTGCAAAGACAATAAGAGGGTGATTGGTGCGCGCACTCATTACGTTACTATTGAAGATGAAGTTCAAAACGCCCTCATCACCATCGACCCGGAGGAAAACAATTTGAATATTATTTACAGAGACTCGGCCAGGTTTACTAAATATTTTAGCAAACAGAGCCAGTGTCAGTGTTTCTATGCTCTGATTTGTGCCTATTCTGAATAAATAAATCGACTTGAGTTTTTCCGAATAAATTGTTTTAGTGCAGTTAGTAATTAGTATTTATTACCTTGCATAGCTTCAGTTGCGTCACTGCTAAGACAAAAGATGATTCATCACTACTCGCATGTGCGAGTTCATTGATCTTTATGTCTCCCTCTTACACATTACATTTCTGAAATTCCATTACTAATTCTTCTAACCTCACTTGGGTTTGTTTGTGTTTTGACGTTCTGGGATGTTTTGAAAAGGGAGCAGGTTTTTCCAGGATTTCCCCGTTTTCCCAGCTGGAAAATGGAACTTTTCCGCACTAATGAATTTTATATTTTCGTGAAGGGCCAATTTTCACTGTGGTGGGATCGGAACACTGGTGTCTTCATCCCCAAAACTGGTAAGTAGCATTCTTCCTTTGTAACCCAGATTTCAATATTTTCTATGTTTGTTATGTGGCCTTTTGTGCAATTTTTATTATGGAAAATTGAAACATTTGGTTGTTTCGATGCAAGTGAAACAAGTTAGTTTATCGAATGGCAATTTCTCATCAGTTTGGGAATAAAAATTATTGAATTCCTGCTAGTTCTAGGAACTAACTGGCCACTGAGTTAAACCCAGTAAAAGCAAGATCTGGTATATTCTACATCTTAATATTCACCTACCAAGAAATCGCAATGACCATCTGTAAAACCTATATTTAATGCCCAAACTCCACTGTGTCGATTCTTATCCTTCCGAGATTTGCGCCTACTAAACCCTTAAAATTCACAAATTTTACTTAAAGGTTGGGATCTAACAGAAGCTGAAGACCCGATATGCCTTGGACTATGCGACGGTATAATTGGAAAAGTCGAACATATTCCCCTTTTCAATGCACGTCTGTTGCTAATCAAAGAAAGTGCCCTAGTAGGAAAATTGCACGGTGACAACGAAGTGTACAAGGTAAAATCGGTTGTATTTCTTCCCCTAAGCACCGAAAATGTGGAGCTTTCGCTGCGGCCATGCCCCAAGCATCAGTCCATTGGAATACGGACAGGACGGACCAACAAAAACTCCCTGCTCGAGCTGCAAAAGAACACGCTAAGTAAGACATGGGGCACCTTGAGAGTGGCTGGGAATACCATCAAGAATACCACCCAGCAAGCGGCTGCGATTGCATCGGGAACACCCAAGAGGGAAATCAAGGATAAGGACAAGTTTGAAAGGCAGATTATCGAGGAATTTTACAAAATCTTTACTGATGCCAATTCGTTTTACTATTCGCGTACCACGGACTTGACCAACTCGTTGCAGAGACTGTGCTTTTTGGAAAAAGAGCAACGTGTCGACCCAAATTGTCTGTGGAAAACTGCCGACGATAAGTTTTTTTGGAATAAACATATGTTGGATTGTTTGCTCAAAAGCCAGGTGGGCATTGAAGATTTATCTATTGAATGAGTCTTACTGGAAAGTTTCTTTGTAGAATTCCCTATGCAATCCGTGGATTATGCCCATTATCCAGGGCTACATACAAATTGAAGCTTGCAAAGTGGAAGTGGGCCCGTTTCTTGGGGAAGAGGCAAAAAACAAGCAATACGAAATATTCACATTGGGGATTTTGTCCCGGCGAAGCCGATTTCGAGCTGGAACTAGGTGGGTTTGGAAATGGGCGAAAAAGGACAGTTTTTTATTTTTATTAAAGATACAAACGCCGTGGCGTGGATGAAGACGGCGAAGTGGCTAATTATGTGGAGACCGAACAAATAATCATGTACCAAAGCCACGAAGTGGCTTTTCTGCAGGTTCGAGGCTCGGTTCCGGTCTTCTGGTCGCAACCTGGCTATAAATACAGGCCGCCGCCCAGATTAGACAAAGGTAACTTATTCGTTCATATAAAAGCCGCACCGCTACTTGATTGCTTTGTTCCAGGTGAAGCAGAAACTAGCATAGCTTTCGAGAAGCATTTCTCTGAGGAAATTAGAAAGTACGGTCCAGTTTGCGCCGTTAATTTGGTAGATCAAACTGGCAAGGAAAAGGTCATTTTTGACGCCTACTCGCACCATATGCTGCTGCTGGATAATCCGTTCCTTACATATGTAACGTTCGATTTCCATGAATATTGGTAAGAAGTGGGTAGTAATAGCTTCAGCGTGGTTCAAAATGGGCGTCAATTTTTTGCGCAGGTTTAAGAGTTATATTCTCCGTCTACTACAGGTCTTTCATATGATTTATTTTTTATTTTATTAGCAAGGGCATGCATTTTGAGAACGTTTCAATCCTGATCAGTGCCGTTGCCGACGTGATTAAAGACATGAACTACTGTTGGCGAGACAGGCAAGGACATATTTGCTCGCAAAATGGGATATTTCGCGTCAATTGCATGGACTGTCTCGATAGAACTAATGTGGTTCAGGTATTTACTTTTCCTATTCATCTAAGGGCAAGGGCGGATCCAGGGGGGGGGTCATGGGGGTCATGAC
>NW_026018916.1:3885067-3890706 GCF_020466585.1 Dendroctonus ponderosae
GACGGAAAACATGAAATTTTGCAATAATCTTGCGCCACCCTTGCACAAAACGACGATCATTTTTCTAATTTCATAGTTAACAGAAGACTGTATTTTTTCTACATAACCCCCCCTGACTTTAAAGCTGGATCCGCCCCTGTCTAAGGGAACGGTGGTATTTTAAACTGCGCTTTGAGTGAATGAAGTTGTTTTAGACCGCTCTAGGTAAAGCCGTAATGGAAATTCAATTTTGCAAACTCGGATTGGTGTCGCCGGAAGGCGACATTCCTGCGAATATAAAAAACACCTTTCAACTGCTCTGGGCGAATAATGGCGACGCCATTAGCAAGCAGTATGCAGGGACGAATGCCCTTAAAGTAAGTCGCCGTTAAGCGGAGGTTTCTTTACGTTTAAATTCGCGTTTTTTATTTGCCAGGGTGACTACACGCGCACTGGAGAGCGAAAATTCACCGGCATAATGAAAGACGGCATGAATTCTGCGAACAGGTAACAGCAGTTCTTCAGTCGCTTTTTACTGGTCGTAGCTGACATTGCTGAACCTCTTGTAGATACCTTAAGAATCACTTTAAGGATTCCGTGCGCCAATGCGCCTTAGATATCGCGCAAGGTGCCCAGTTACTCGAATTCGAAATTCAAGATTTCTGGGCCTATTTACGGGTGGCCGGTTGCATTGCAAATGAATATCTTCCAAAAGAGCCCCCCAATTTCGCGCCTCATTTGGCCTTGCAACCGGAATTCGAGCTCCTCAATCTTGTATATCATATTTCTAGGTCAGTGCCCAAGATTACTTACGATATTCATGTCCGAACTAATAAAGGCCGATAACAATCCACATGTTTTGGGTATTCCTTGAAGTTTTGCCTCTAACACTATAACGCTACTCAACTGCAAGCATTAGCAAGTGGCCAACGACTAAACAGTGTTTGTAGAGTTGTTTCGCGTTAGTCCCTGAATTAAGCCTTAAAAATCCTTTTCTTAGCTTTGAAGGAGATTATAATTTTTTTAGGTATTATCTGAGCCGATTTAAGGATTCCTCGCGACAGGGCACTATAGACATGATGCTGGGTACGCTTTTTCACTTTTTCGCCCTTCGATTGCCTCAAATACTTGATCTTTCAGGAAATTACGTATCGGAGGACTTGTTTAACGAGGCAAAATCTAACTATGAAGAGGACCATTTGGCAACTGCAGAGCACGTGAAACTTCTGATCGAAGACTGTAAGAAAATGCTGATTAATCGGCCGGAATTAGTGGTGGGCGCCTGGGGCCTCATCAACGCCGATCCTTCTACTGGCGACCCGAGCGAAACTGAAATGGACACCATTTTAATCTTGACCAGAGACTCTTATTACGTGGCCGACTATGACGATCAAGTAATCTAAAAGGTAGTTTTTCGTGACAAATTTCAAATGAAAATTCCGATATAGGTTGATAAAGTGACCAAGTACCAAAAAGTGGAGCTGCAAGAAATTGACTTGCTGGAGTTTGGCATGCCTCAATCCTCAAGCAACTTATTCAAAAGCAACAAAAACAAGTTCTGCATCAGAATCAACTACAAAGTGAACAACATCAAAGGGTATTACCATATGTTTCGCTCCACTCATTTGAGGTTCTTCAACAACATGGCCGTGGTGATTAAAAGCGTTGAAGAAGAAATAGGTAAAAAACCACTTGAATTAGTGCAATGAGAATTGAGAGGAATTTATTGCAGAGTCCTTAAAAACCATCTGCGAAGCATTTGCTGTAGCAATAGAAATCGCTGATTTACCGCCAGTGACTTTTAATATTGGACAACCCTTGGATAGAAGAAGATCGAAAACTGTCCAGGAAAAGACCAGCAGTGGCATGTATTTGGATTTAGTTAATATTCCTCAAATTACCAGAAACGTCTCGGAGACGCAGCTCTCTGCTATCAAGAACGCTGGTAAGTCTAGGATGAGTTAACTTGACAAAGCCCTCAAAAAATCCGATGTTTCCTCAGGATCGAAAGCGATCTCGAATATGACCCAACAGTTTTCCAAGCTGAACAAAATTTCGTTGAAATCGAAACTCAAATCTAAGCCGAGTTTCACCATCGGCCAGGAAAAGAAACCAGATAGTTCCAGCGAATCAGACGAGGACGAGTATGAGAATTCAATATTTCAGCCTCATGGTGCAGGCGAAAGTGAGATTCCCCAATATCCGTCCGATTCCAGCGAGGATTTAAGTGTTGAACAAGGTACAAGCAATAATCAAATCAAAAAACCCGCTATTTTTTCTGTTATAGGCTTGGAATGTACAGAAAAATCATTGGTAGGCAGCGGAGACGTGTTCTTGCCTAGCGTAGGAATAGTGATGGGCCAAACGATCAACACCACCGATTCACTTAACGCTACTGAATGCGGAGCCACGTTGACACAAAAGCAAAACTTGCTTAGCCGAGTAGATTCTGCTCAACTTGACAATATGCAACTATCCAGCATAATGCAGACCGTCCCGTGCATGGGAAACATGCCGGAAATCCAAGTGGGTCCCAAAAACCCCCAATTTATCGCATCTTCACCAAAACGTATTATTTTTTTAGCTGAACTCTGAGCATTTGCAATCAGGGGACCCAAAAATCGATCCACCAAAGTTCCTAAAGCTGGACCAGAAGCACAGTCATTCATCCGGTGAAATCGATGATCCATCCTTGGTAATCGAACACAAGGAGATGGATCGCTCGGCTTCGGATTATGAAATCCAGAAAAACATCAGTCAAAGCCAAAGCGACTCTGGATTGAAGCACAAGCTGGCCATGGCCGGTCCAGTTTCCACAGCCAAAGAATTGTTCTCGCCTTTGAGTAAGCTGGCAAAGGGCGTGCAGACGTTTGGGGCCAATTTGGACCCCAGAAAACTGAGCGGACATGTACGGCAAGTGAGCGCCAGAGACATGGAAGAGCACAGGAAGTTGCAAGAGAAATGGGTAAATAGCAAATGTAAGTTAATCGCCCTTTAGGGCTTTCATAGCGTCTATAACTGGCTGGTAATATACTGAAAGGGCCTAAGTTATAGCTGTAGTTGAAGGCTTTGTCGGAGAAAAGTATAGGAGTATTAGGACGAAATTATTATCCTGTCAATTATTGTGATTTGATATTTATGTAGAAATTATATAGGAGGCATTTCGAGACGTGTGATGTCGGTTAATCGTAGCTAACCGACAAGTATTTTAGAAAATTATTATTATCACTCACGGGCCAAAATGCCAATTTTTGCGTTATCCGAGTCGCTTTGCCTAAATACGCAATAATCGATTCTATCAGCTGGATTTTACTTACGTGTGTACTCGAATTATTTTGCCCAAAATATTAACCACGCTACTTAAGATGATTTTTTAAACTGCATCTGCAGGAATCTAATGCGTTTATTGTTGAACATTGAATATTTATTGTTGCTCACTAGAAATTAGGGTTACGTAAACCGAAGCTTAGGTTCCTGAAGGGAGATTATGGTAACTAATAACATTTTGGATCGCGATATTTATGCAATTTAAACCCGACGTTTTAGAAAAATGGAATAGATACTCCGTTGTTTTCGTGAAAATATTGTTGAATTGTTTAGATTTTTGAGTCGAGAATTTTTATCAATAGCATTATTGTGCTTCCAACGTTTGTTTTTAGGGAGAAAACCCGTAGTTAATGTTTTAAAAAATGAATACTTGCAATGTGCTTGATTTAATCTAGTATGTGATATTAAAGATAGCTTAATTGTTTTAAGCAATACAGTTTTTTTGCCAGCAATTTATTTTTATATCCTCAACCTACTAGAGCTAAGATACGCGCTTGATGGACAACGACAACGGACAATGCCCAATTGCGGTAAAGGGTTTAATATTCAAAATACATAGCACATTTTCTTACTTTGAGGTAAACAGCAACGTTTTCTAGCCTTCTGCTGCCCCGCCTGGCCTATCTTTTTCTTTGTTATCCTTGCAATCCCGCCCGTCTGTAGCATGCCGTCTCTTCTTGGGCTTATATTTCTCCCAATGTCGATGAACGACGGTGGAAAAATCGCTGGAGTGCTCTGCAAGGTCTTTCAAGTATTTTCCGAGCTTAAGAAGTTCGTCATCCTTATATCTACAAAGTATTGATAAGAACCAAATTGGTTACAGAGCAATTGACGGCATTCTACCTGTTTACGTGAGCTTCCCTAAATGGTTTGATACGCAACCCGTTTTTAGGGTTCATGATGAAATTTCTTCTAATATCGTCGAACATTATGGTATTCTTCGTAGTGAATTGTTCAAATTTTCCCCAAATTACACCTAAAGGCTTGACCTGCCGATTGAAAATAACTGCAGGTTAATTTGGTGGCAAAATCAACTACCTTACATCAATTAGGCCGTATTTTGGTGTGTTTACAGAGATCATTGCTAAATAGTCCATATAAAAGGCGATCTTATAGCTGGGATGTTTATCCACTCCCAGAAGCTTCATTTTTTCGATTATCCACTTCATACTGGTGGCTGACCAAATCACAATATCATAGTCTTCATAAGCGCTCGTTAAGAATTCGTGCAGATACGGTCTCATTAATTCCGCGCCTATTTTCAAAAGAGTTTGATTGCAAGTTTTGCGTCTATTAATGTGAGAATCCCAACCTGATTGTGCGGTTGTCCTGTGGTCAAACAATGTGTAATCTATATCCAAAACCAGCAATTTCTTGCCAGGTCTCAGTTCATTGAGTATTTTCACTTCATAGTCTTTAACTCGCTTCGCTACTTTATTGAGGTAAATCTCTTGGAATTCTATGGCTATCTCTTCATCTAAACAGGGATTTTAATATACTCGACATGTACGATTATTAGCTATTGAATTTGGTCCCAAAGCTAAAAAAAAGCTACTGAAATCTACCTTCAATATCAAAGTCATTAACCACTTCAGAAACATTGGCAGGGGCAGTATTAGCCGCTTCAATATCTTGTTCAAGTGAGCCCATCATCATGATCTTAAAGTTGGGTTTCAATTTCAAAGTTGCTATTTTACATTCTTCGTCCGACCCTTTTCCTGCAATTTCGAAATCGCTTTCAGCCAAGGTAAGCAATTATAGCAGTAGTAATTTGGTTGTGTGAAGATTGATTGACATAAAATCACGCATTATCTTGCAACGAAACCAGATTACAGAGAAAATTGCGATTTCCTAGTATTCTACCGTATAATTTTTTATACGGTAATTAACGGTTAATTATTATTTTTTCAAAACCCGAAACGGGTCTAAATTAACCATATAATTACATTTTGGGATGAAAAATAGTCAGAGGTGCGTTGTAGAAAATTTGGTAAGAAAAAACGGGTGCAACTAACACAACCTTTTCAATATTTAATGCTATAGGGCATAAAAGAGACCCTTTTGCGCACAATAGTTCCAATCAAAGCCCCGATTTTCGGACCTTGCAACTACTTAATCGTTTGATTATCTTTACACGAAGCCCCATATTCGAAAAATCACAAGAAATATAAGTTTCTAAATTAAACAGGGAATTAAATTTCCTTAGAGGAAACGTTCCTCCAAGAACCTTTACCCAGAGCAGGGGCGGATCCAGCTTTAAAGTCAGGGGGGGTTATGTAGAAAAAATACAGTCTTCTGTTATCTATGAAATTAGAAAAATGATCGTCGTTTTG
>NW_026018916.1:3890996-3918399 GCF_020466585.1 Dendroctonus ponderosae
CACAGAAATCGTTTTGGCATCGTTGGATAGAGAATTGAAAAGTCGATTCAGTCGTAACAACGTTAGTGAGGAAGTTCGAGTAGTTTTGACCCAGAAAGCGAAATTTGAATATCAGACACTTAGGTGCAAGATTATGCACATGTTTTTCGAAGTTTCTCAAGAACCATTCGAGCCACCGAATTCGTTTTGGCATCGTTGGATAGAGAATTGAATGGGGGGGTCATGGGGGTCATGATCCCCCCATTCACGGATCCGCCCTTGACCCAGAGGTGCTGACAACCGTATGCATTTGAGACTCAGCCTGGACCTCAAGACCACAAAGTGACCAGTTAATGCTAGAAAACATTAAATGTCCATTTCCAGTTTTACATGCTGTTACCTTTAAGCTTGAGATTGAGTAGTTTCTGTCGCTCTGGACGGACAGCGGTTTTGTACAGAATTTCCCTCTTCAGGTCAGCCACACTGTCGTTTTCCGACACATACACTTCGTACTCTTTGCCGCTCCATTTAATAATTAGAGGAATTTTTCCTTCCATAGCTGGAAAGCGAAAAATAAATCTAAACTTATTTACTTTTGCCCAGCTAAGTTGAGGTTAAGACCAGAAAATCTACATCTAGTTTTCGAGAAGGGAGCGCAAACACTGTCAATTAAGAGTAAAACTAACCTCAAATAACAAAAAGTTTTGTATTTTTATTATTATTATTATTATTTTAGACGCCAAATACTATTTGCATAGGTAATGGCGACATCGGAAAGCAGTGACGATGAGTGTGGGGTAATGCGAAAGGCCCTCGACGTTAGTTTGCCAGATGATTTCGATCCAGAGTCAATTCCACAAACAGGTAAGTTTGAAAGCTTATAAACCACTTTATAAACAACCAGTCCCATTTAAAAATGCTCCAGACAATTAAGTGAGTTTAACAGAACATAAAAACTCATCGAGCAAGTAGTAAGAAATTCCAAACACTGCATTACTGTTTGTAGGTGAAGAATACCTTCATCATGTAATCTATGAGAGAACAAACAAGTGCAGAAAATGGGTAACGGCTGAAGGAGATTTCACCAAGTATAAGAAAAACCAGACTGTCCACGTAACAATTGTACGTTGCCATTCTATTGCAATTATTAACGCCTTAATATCCGCGTTGTTTTCTAGGAGACTGAATCACCGAAAGCCCTAGAAAAGTTTTGCCCTTCAAAAAGCTGGCAAGACAATGCGCTACAAGATTACATACAGCTAAGAACATTCCTAAGCAACACCCAGCAGCCAAATCCGACTGACCAAAGTATTTGCAAGAAATCATTTTGGAAAAGTATTGAAAAGACGCGGCCCAGTTTTTCGGAAATTACTCAATATTCCCAGGCAGCTAAAATATTAATGTTGGCAGAAATCACCAAATATCTTGAGAATGTCAGAATAGTATCTGAAACTGTCGGAGTCTGGATTTATGCAATATTAGCCCTTCTGGAAAAGCCCCTGTCCCCAGATTGCTGTTATAAGCTGCGACAGTTTGCAAAGAAATGCATTGAACTAAGAGCTGCTTTAAAAGAGGAAGATGAGGTATCTCTAGCGAATCCATTGAATTTGTTCGTTTGTGTAATAGCGCGGTTTTTTAACCAGCTGGATTTAGCTGATTAATTCGCCAGAAATACACTTTGTCTCGAATAAGACTGTGTTGTAATTGATTAATTGCTAGCCATATTCATTACAGGGTTTCCTCAAGTCAAGAGACGGCTAATAGCTAAGGAGTTACAACAAAATTTGGATTTGGGAACGACAAACTCACGTAAACAGCACTTGAAAAGCCTCATTGGGAAAAAGCATAAAATAATAATGCTCATTAGATATCCATTAACCGTTAATCGCATGTGCGAAATCATCGACTTTTTGTTTGTGAACAACTTGGGAAAAAAACGGCTCCTAAATGAATCGATTCAATACAGTCGAAACATATTTTTAAGTTTCAGATATTTTATAAAAAAATATTTTGAAGTAGTACATTATTATATATTTTCACCAGTCTTTCGCGGCCATTGCTTGAAACTGGTAAGTTTTCTGCTATTTCAGATCCTGGTGAAATATAATTCTCCTGGAAAAAAATATTTTCCGCGACGGTTTAAAAAGCCGCGAAAAGTTCACCGGTTTAAGTATCAAACATATATTGTTGCATCCATCCTATTTTATTTAAAAAAAATTATAAACCACGCCCAAAGACGGGTTGGTTGCCCTGCATTGGGTAAAGTTTCTGGTAACACGGTTTTCACAAGATTCCTGTCCCTGTCATAATAATTGGTAGGTTAATGGTTCTGTAAACGTGCTTAGATTAGATTGTACTATCACTATGCCAGCCACAGACTACTCACCAGCAATGGAAGAAGTGAAATCAAGTTGGGCTGATGAGGTTGAGCTAGAAGGGGGCGCTTTGCCCCCGCCTACTGAGGTGGTAGAAAATGGACTGAAAATCGTGACCGAATACAAGTTCAATGACGACGACAAGAAGGTAAACCCCCCATGTTCTCGCTAAACTCTACAGGCCTGTAAACCGGCTGAAATGTTTAGGTCAAAATCATCAGAACTTACAAGATAGAAAAGCGAATCGTCTCCAAGTCAATTGCTCTGAGGAAAACCTGGAAGAAGTTTGGCGAGTCGGCCGGAGATAAGTTTGGCCCCAATCCAGCCACCACCATTGTAGGGGAAGACGTTTACATGCAATTCATCTCTAGCAAGGAGGAGGACATGAAACCTGAAGATGAGGGCATCGAAAAACTGAAAGGATTGGGAGACAAAAATGTTGTCAAATGTCGTACTTGTGGTAACGACCATTGGACTACCAAGTGCCCATGGAAAGATACCGTTTTGGCTGATGATAAGAAACCACCAATGGCAGCTGGTAATATTTTCATTTTTCCCATCTATCCCTGAGCATAGTTAGGGGTTACTACGTTTATTATTATTATGAATTGATAAAGAAAGGTCTCTTCATATAACGAAGAATTTCTTATCAAACCATAATACTGCGACACATTTTTTATTTCCGCGTAACTTATCTAGTAAAGGGGGTGTTCTAAATCAAAATACAGCAATAGGGCTAAGGTTTCAATATTGTGGTCGACTCTCTTTTAGATGAGAACACCTTACCTATGCGTGGATGTTCAATTATTTAAAGTAGTAGCGAGATTCACGTTTAGAAAACTTGGGGTGTTGTTTACTAGGTGCTGCAGGTGGCTCAGAACCAAGCAAACCTGGTGGTTCCAAATATGTGCCGCCTAGCCTGCGGGATGGAGGAGCGAAAAGATCAGACGGAGCCAACATGGGCAAACGGGACGACAATTATTGCGCGATCCGCATTGCCAATCTCAGTGGATCTACCACAGACATTGATCTTGAGGAGCTGGTTAAACCCTTCGGGCCCATTCACAAGCTGTATCTGGCCAAAGACAAGCAAACGGGCTTGTGCAAGGGCTTTGCTTACATACACTTCAAATTCAAAGCCGACGCAGCGAATGCAATCACACTACTCAATGGCTATGGTTACGACCATTTGATTCTTCAAGTCGATTGGTCCAAGCCGGTGAATAACCAGTAAAATTATTAATTTTAGGCCATAATTACAAATAAAACCTAATTAATAACGGTATAATTAGTGTTTTGATTTTTTTTTGAAAACCGGATGCGTGTTGGGTATTGGGGTAAATCCTTTATGACTATTCAAATTAAATAACTTTTTATTGAATTACAGAAATGCCTGTGCCTCAATCATATTATCAGCTTATGTTGTCCGTAGGCGACACTGTCTCTAACTCTCCGCCCCCTCATTGTGACTGCCTTCGGAAGCAAAGCGTCCCGTAAATGAACGCCCCTTTTCTCTGGCGTCCACGCACTGAATTCATAATTATCAAAGTTGCAATTTATGGCGACCCAACCTACAAAACATTCCATTGCCGCTGATGAGCTTAAAACATCGTCGATGTTAAATCACCTGCGCTGGAAAGAACCACGTCATAACTGGACAAGTCCTCACATTTCCCGAAGACTTTAAACGATTTTGCTAGTTCCAAACCAGGCCACTTTTCCTTTCGGTCGCTTTTCAAAATGGGGACAGCCAGCAGCTCTGTTCCCAGCAGTTCCTCGTACAACCGATCGGCTTCAGTTGTCTTGCAAATTGTGATTGGAAGAGTGTTTGCTCGGAAAACCGTTAATCTGTAATTTCATTCATTGATCATGTTACTAAAAATATGTTCATCGGCCACATAATACCTGACGGAATTTCGTCCATTCACATAATCCAGCCGAGCCAGCCCAGCAATAAACAACGAACTCCCAGGCTTCACGCAAAAAGTTTCAGGTCTAATCAGTTCCTTCGGCAACGTGCGCACCAGTTCTTCTGTGGTCAGCAGATGTAATATCTGGTCTGGATGCATCACTCCCGGCGTATCGTAACACCACTTCCCATGGACAAATTCCGGTAGTTCTTCATTGATTCCCATACAGGTAATTCCTGATACGTTGCGAGTGCCTTCAAGCAAAACAATCATCAACTTTTGGCCGGAAACACATCTACTCCATTTCGTCACCTCCTACAGAAAAGTTGTCTGGAATCTCATCTTTGGACGGACGAGGCTGTTGCGATCTCTCTACGCGACCAATCAGGGTCGCATAGCTTGGCACATTCTCTTTACTCAGCATTTCCCTGTTCAATTTCAGTTCCTGCTTTTCGATTTTCTGCAGCATTTCTAGTCGCTTCCTTCGGGCGAACATTCGATGACCCCCAAATCTGGTTATGGGAAACTTTAACAAGTTCAAGGTAGTACCTGGCCAGGGGCTGGTTGTAGATCGCTGAATCAGATCGGCTGCTTGAATTTTGCAAAAATCTGATTGGAGCAGGAGATTGAATAGGCTGGACTTGCCCACGTTGGTGCAGCCGATGATATACACGTCACCTGATAGAAAGCATTATGTTATTTCCTGTAATATTTAGAAAACAACACAAACTGTACCCCGCCATTTCCACACTCGGAGAAGAGAGTCTATCAACCGTTCCACTCCAAATCCAGTCTTCGCAGAAATCAACTCGATGCTTTTGATGTTGGCAGTGCCAAATCCATGCAACTTAACACTGTTAAACATAGCTTCTTTTATTTTTTTTAAATGGTCATAGTCGTCTTTCGGCAATAAATCCACTTTGTTTCCAACTACCACAATCGAGGCTTTCGGCCCAAGAATGTCAGCAATTCCTGGCCAGATTGAGCATGGAAAATCCGTTAAATCGACCATCAGCAATGCCAAGCCCGAATTGAACGCAATGTTTTGCAGGATTTTTGGATAGTCATCGGGCGACACTCGCACTTGTAGAGCAATATTGTATTCCTTCAGAAAATGACACCGCTGGCAGAGAAGTGAGGATAAAGGGGCACCTGCATGACGTTTAAAACTGTTCTTGAATATTTCTGAGGGAATATATCCGGGAATTGATGAATCCTGAAATAAATTGTTTTTCATCGCTTAAGGCTACAAACAGTAAAAAAAAACGAGGCGATTTCAAGTTTTGCTTCTTAAGATACCCAAATCGGTCTAAATTAAATTCCGATGGAAAACTAACCCAGACTAACCTGACAATGTAAATAAGCCCCACAGCCGCCACAAGGAACATTGCTGATTGCACAACGTGGGTCTGGAGTCCCATAATTGACTTTCCAATCGTCCCCATCGCCAAAGAGCAGTCTCTCATTATGCTCCTCCAAATCGTCCTCATAATTCTCGTAGTGGGTCATCCAGTTCTCCTTATCGTTATCTAATGCTTCCTTCCTGGCCTCTATTTCTTTTTTGATAGAATGGGGATCAGGTTTCTTTGGCTCGTCGACAAACCCTTCATCTTCCACTGTTGCATTTACTTTGTAGGGAAAGTTTGTAAGGCTGTCGGCTTCTTCTACAATCTCGCTCTCTGCTTCTTCGGCCGCAGACTTCTCAATATCATCCAAATTATAGTCGGTGAAGTACTTCAACGATACTGGCAAGGGACGCAAAGATCTTATAGCAGTTTTCAGTTTGAAGTCAGCCATCTCTGTCTTCTTTATAAAGGCCCTTTGCTGGTGGTATCCATACCGAATTCTATGCTGCTCTAAAATACTGCTGTAGAGCAGTCTATATTCATATTTCTTCAGTAAGTCGAATAAATGGCTGTTTTCTTCTGCACTTTCAGTAGCTTGATTTTGAAAATGTCTGGCGCAGTGAACTCGAGCTGGAAACCGACAATAACTCTGTCGCAACAGAGACTTAGCCATCGGTTTAACAAGATACATTTTTCAAATTAGTTGAAAATATTAAAATCTAAACACATTTTGAAGCTTCGGCTAAAAGTCTAGGTTATGTCCACAGACTGCTATGTCGCCCAAATGGCAACTGCGGGGATGAGAATGCGTTCCTCATTTGGCTCAATGCTGCAAATTGGTGGAGTAAGTTACGCTCTAGCGCGCGTGCTAGAACCGCATTAATCTAGATTTTCTACTATTTAAGAACAAAAGCGATTCCTATAAAGAAACGAGGTCTTGAAGGATTTATTTCTATCTATTCAATTATTTTGAAACTTAATGCACTCACAAATCAAGATTCTTATAGATAAAGGGAATTAGATATAGTTGCACTCTGTTGTTTCACATCCAAAACGGTTTTTATAGTGCTTCAGATAAAAGATCAAACCGAGTTGCGGGTATATTAAATTTATAAAAAAGTAGCTAACTCCAAAATTCGGAAAAATAACACTAAAATGAAAATATAGATGTGTCAGGATTTTTATTCACATTGTACAGACACCCTGTATATATTTCATGTGATTAATTCAGCAATCTTTCCCTAAACTGGCTACATTCGCTGGCAACAGGCGAGCGAATTAATCCTCCATTTTCCTTGCATAATCTGCAAAACCCGAAAATCCCTCAATTAATATCTCCAAACTTATCGCATCTGTATACCTAATATTGCACCTTTAATAAACTGTATATCGCCAGGATTTCTTTTTTTCGCTTGAGAAATGCATTCTTCATATTCGCCAGAATTTCCACTTAAAAAGTTCGTCTTGGCCAGCAATAACCAGGATTTCAGACAGTCCTCGTTCAACCTCAAAGCCCAGTTCTTCAGGTCACTTTTTGCCTGTTCAAAGAGACCCAACTTGATTTTAGTAAGAGCTCTATTGTTGTAAAGCAAGACGCTGTCTTTGACTTGTTCTATTGCCTAAAACATTAGGAGTTCTTCTAGGAAACCTGTACTCTCTATTCGCCTCTGACTTTATTGTAAAGGACCAGGGCTCTTTCGTAGTCGCCTCTTCTAAAGGACAGGGCGGCTTGTTTCTTGAAAGTCTCCATTTTCTCTTGTCGGACTAGTCTGTCTTTATACCGCTTGTCTGCGTCCTGTGATACTTCTTCCATAAAAGCCTCTAAAGCGCAAAAGTTTATTGTCTGCATTTCAGAAAAGCATTTTTGTACCTTGAGACATCTCGTTTGGGCTTTTTCCGTCGCTTTGCAAAGCTTTCTGGTTTACAATCGTTCGATTCGTTGTTATCTTCAGCGCAACCTTCTCTTCATCGATATTTTCCAAGATGGGCTGTTCCGCCAGGTACTTTTTGGCTTCTTCATTGCCGATGTTTTGCAATTCCCTGTCGCTCGAAGCCAGTTTTTTAATAATGCTTTCAACCTAAGCAGAAATGCTCTTGTCGTGGCAAATTCAGCAGAAAAATGCTTCATACCTCAGTTACTCTGTGCATGAAGTTGCAAAATTCCTCATCGGTTTTTCCAAGAGCAGAAGATGCTTCCATTGCTGTTGTGTGACAATATCGATCAAATTGTTCCCTAGCGACTAGCCTATAGTGGAAGTTACCAGTTGTAACTGGAATTGTTGCTCGGGTCTATTAGTTTAGTTATTAAGCAATTATTGTTTGTTCGCAATCGCTGGATTTTTTCTAATAAAACACCTCATAGCGCAGACGATAGTTAAAACTGGTTCTTCCAGGAAAGCACTTTTGAGAATCAGCAAAAACTTGGCCTGTTTCCCAACTCGCTTACTGCATCCGGTTATTAGATTTTAGCTTTATTGGCGTAATAGTAGGTAAATGCGTACATACTTGATAAGGCTCGAATTAATCAATCAATTCGTAAATAATGTTCCTATAAATTTGTTCGACAAGAAGCCGATGAAATTAATGCCATTCGAAATGGCCAACGACCTATTTGCCTGCAGAATGAATCAATGGAAATTGTGAATGAACTAAGAAACAATGCCTAATTTGGATTTACAACGTCTGGACTTTTACATAATGCGTGTTTTGCAATCGCGCGGTTTGAATAGTGAATTTTCTTATCCTACCTAACATTAAAGAAACATAAATGTAGCAGTTTTTCCCGGCAGAGCTGAAAGGTGTGTTTTCCAAAAATTCCGCGCATTCTTTTGCATAATTGACTAGCTTTTGGCATTAGAAGTGAAGAAAATTAATGATTTTAAAGAAGAAAATCGAGCAAGAAATGACAAACTTTCTTCACCCATATCCCTGTTTTGAGCATTTAATTGAAACGTCGCAGTCGCCTGACTCTCGATTCACAAAGTTCTTATTATCTCGTACTTGGCTCGATGGCCATATTTAAATGTATGTGAATTATATAAGGTGTCTAGACCACTGGAATTTATAAATATGAATAGGCCACTACACTGGTCAGACGGACATTACATCGAGATGATCGTACGGACCACTTTTTCTTTTCCATTTTCTCGTCTTGCATGTCTTTTCAGGTGCAGAGACTGAGCGAAACTAACGGGCATCGATGTTTTTTTTGGAATCCAATTTACGGTAAAATCCATCGGTTTCAAAGCTCATTAGGCATTTGATGCTCAGCAAAAAGCTGCCTGCAACCGTATTAATTATATCAATAGTTCGTGAAATTTTGGAAAAAGCCACTGCCAAGTCTAGGTCATTCTACCTAATCAATCAGCCAATCCGCCTGTGGATTTTCGGGAATCGAATCCGCCAAAAAAATGCAAAATTCGTGCATTAAAAGCCATGAGCGCCGGTAGCGCAGACGTTTCGAAAATCTAATGCACCATACCAGATGCTAATTGGATTGATTTGCATTTCAAATTGTCTTTTTTCGTAGGTTTGATGACCTTACTTATGAATTTTTTATTCAAAATCCGCATAGAAATCCGAGCCAATGATTCTTAATCTTCAAATATATCAAGATCGTTAGTTCGCAATTTGCAAGTTCATTTTCGTGCTCTCCCAATTAAAGGGGACTGTTGTCAATGATCCATCCTTAAATGTTGATATTTCGATTTTCCAGAAAAATATCCAGACATACTGCAGCTTGTTTTGGCTACATTTGACCTCTATGAATTGTTCGCTGGGTGAGACGTGTTCATATATATGTATTTTTCCAGTCAAGGCGGTGGTCCAAAATCTAAAATTTAAAACACTAAGACTGAGCACAACACATTTTTGGACTAATTTGGAGTGATATATGGAAATGTCCCTCAGGCACGGACTGGATGATCAGTTTCCAATGGATGTTTCCCAACAGGCCTCTTTCATGCTAAGGAAACCAGTCCACCGTTTTCCACCTCCCATCAAATCCAGGCTGGAAACAATCTTCAGAGTTTTCCATAATTCCACAATAAATCTTCTCGAAACTCAGCACACCCTACTACGCATACGCTGCGTGGAAGCACCCAATGAAGAATGGTTTGCACCAAGACAGGCATTTTCGGTAGTTCCGGCCCTGCACAGGTGTTTGGCTATATATTTTCATCTATTTCAATACATTTGTTATTTATCCCAAAACTGGCAAACTGTCAAGGTAAACGGAAAGCGGAATCGGTGACTTTTTTCCTGTGGAAACTGTGCTTTCTAGTGTTCAATAAGGACGAAAAGCGGCTATTCATAGAGGTAAGCAATTATTGGTATTGGAACTGATTGGTGTAGTTAGTTACTACAACTGATAATTGTTAAAATTTTGATTTCTGGTTAGAAAGGGCACGTAGGATTTTTCATTAATCGAGAATGCTATTGATATAAAAAATTGTTTGCTTACCTCGTCTGATCCCTTCCAGGGTTTTAACACTAATTTGAAAAAAAATTCCAGTAAATCCTAAAACTTTAACAGCTTATTTGTCAACAATTTGACACGTTATTTTTTAATAATTTCTTCCCAACCCGGTTAATGTCTTCCCACTTCAACCCTCCATGCTTGACAGCGATAAAAAGCATTCTACCCCATTATCCGAATAAATGATGACACGCGTCAACGTGACACTATCCAGTAAAAAAAACTGTCACTTTTCCTAATGCTTGACAGTAGATAACGTCGAAAAACCGCTCTTAGTTTAGTTGTTTTCCAGTGCGCCAGAGCGAGTAGTTTCATGGTTCACTCTGTATATGTGGAGAGACGGTTTTCACACGTTCGGGAGACGATTTTTTCCGCCACTGTCGCCGAACTGTCTGGCGTAACTAGCGACAGAGACGACGCACGCAGCACTTTGTCTCTGTTACTCGCATGCATCTAGTGTCTATTATTAAAAGGCGGCAAGGCGCTTAGTTTTGAACTAGCCGCTGATCGTTCGAAATCAGGATTGAGAAAACGGTGTGATCTTTTCCAAAAAAAAGCTTTTTTCAGTTTAAGTCAGTTTTCGATCAACAAAGTGAAAATTTCGGTGTTTTTTTTTTTAATTGCGCTGGCAGGTTTAGTGAGCACGAAGTGGTCAAAAAGGTAATTTTTTATTTTGAATATTTGCTCATTTTTAGTTTTTTTTTTCAATCAAGTTACAACAGACTTGCATTTCCATTTTGTTCAGGAAGTTTCGGAAGAGGTAGTTGAATAATTTCATTTTCTCTTCTAATCGCAGTAATTTTTCCAAAAAATTACGCCCATTTTTCTCACTCACACGCAAAATGCTTGTTGGTTTAGAATATTTTTCTTAAACCATTTAGTTAGTCGATTCTTGAAGTAAGTTCGTGTTTCTTTTGCTAATACACCATATTCTTTAATGTAATTTTTTTAAATTTTATTGCGGAAACCGTTTGGATGATTTTAGTAAAAATCATATGCGGTCGATTTTTCGCGAAACAAAAATTATTTTCCAATTTCCCAGTCAATTTGGAGGAGAAAATGTCCTGATTTTTTGCGGTTCGCACGGTTTTTCCGAAAAAAATTAAAACCGATTCATTGCATAGCACGTTTTAAACTAGCAGAAATTAGTTTATTACGTGGAAAATAAAATTATTTCTCCCGGCGTAAACATCAGTCGCTGTAGTTTCTTTATGGTTCATTGCGAATTATGTTATTTTATCTGTGAACTAAAATTCGTTGAATTAACCATGCATTGAATGAGTGCGTTTTTGCTGAATTAAATCTGATTTTACTACAAATTATTATCAGCGAACATGTTCTGCTTTATACTCTCATTGTATGTAAAATTTCATTCGAATCTTCCAGGCGGTTTCAGAGATACTGATCAATTTCGTTCTTCCAAATGAAAACTTTAACACTGCGGAAGGAAAACTTTGCGCGTTTGATTAAGAAAGTGGATCCCAAATTGCTGCAAGCAATACAGTGAGTTGCTAAACACACTCTATATAAAAGTTGGTAGAAATATTCGCTTTCCTTTAAGCAAGGTGGGTTTTTCTTCACCACTAAAAAATCCCATAAATAATTGAGGATAAACCGATTTTTTTAAATAGCATTTATAATTTTCGCCCAAAAGTACCTTCCTTAATAATGTTAAATGCAAACATTGATGATTTGGGGTTTTTGTATATTTATGTTTGTTAAACTTTCGAAATTTCCCGATTATTATTTGAGTCCCACTTCAACTTGCAAGTTTTCAATCGAAGCATGGTTTATGTCTGTGCTGAAGAACTTAAATCGACTTAGGATATCAACTGAGCTTCCTCAAGTTGACTTGGAAAAGATAAAAGATTTTAGATATCTTATCAAATATGAAAGATAATAGTGATTTTCTTGTGCAGTCTCGTTTTTGGGTCTAGACGCCATAAATCCCTGAGTACAATACTGTACTCTTTCTTGCTATTTTGAAAATTCAGAGCACTTCCTGAATTCAATGGAATGCCACATTTATTCCGAATATTAAAATTCGGACACGTGCCATAAAAATCCATGTATTAGAGAAAAACTCATTCATTATGTCTCCTTTCCACCCATGGAATTTTAATGGCAACTGATCGTGCTGTTGAATTCACAAAGCATTTAGCTGGCTAATAATAATACAGCAGCAGTTGCAGGTCCGCACTTAAATTAATTTAATTCTAATTTCACACCCGAATAAAGTGGTTTTCATTTAAACACAAATTTAAATTCAATTCTATTTTCTTTGCAGAATCTAAATCTATTGCAGTTTCTGCTTTGCCAACAAGACCAAAATGTCGGTTAACATTGGGACTACATCTTTTTTGGCCGTTTCCTTGGCCGTACTCACCTTGACTTGCTCAAATACTTTTCATATGTCATGTGTAAGTGCAGCACCCAATGTAAGCGAACGACCTTCTGCAACTGTGGACAGTTTTTTGACTGCATATTACGACGACATTTTGAGTAAAACGCTGAGTAAAAGAGCCAGCGATGACGACACTGTATTGAAGCAGCTGAAAAGTGATGATGATGATGATGAGGAGGAGGAAGTGGTGGATTTGAAGGACCAAATGATGGGCGATCAGCCCCAGATGGAAGAAACTGTGAACGGAGGCAGCAATAGCAGTGAGGATATAGTGAGCGCAAGAGATAGGTAAGCTGAAATGACCTGTGGAAATCAGTGGAAATCTTAAAATAAAAAAAATACGGCGGCTTTTAAAAATACTGTTCATGACTCATGAGGATTTATTGCATTATAAAATTAGATTTAAACCGTTGCTGCTGTCCAAAAAGATTATTTTTATATACAAACTGCCTGCTCTAGGGAAATTTGCACTTTTTTGCTCAACATATTTGATCGACTCTCATTTTCCTTGCCGAATAACACACTTTTTTTATATGTTAAAGAACTAAGAGGAATCTGGAGGACAGGTAAAGGTTTGCCCTGATTGAACTAACCAAACCAGCTATCTAGTAATAGTGATGATTTCATTGAATGTGTGTGGATTTATCGTCTAATTACATTAACCAGGCAATAATCAATGAGTTAAAATAACGCTTATTTTCATTAGGAATTTGTCGATAACTATTTGAACTGGGTTAAGCCAACTATTAGAACATACAAACCCAATTAATGTAATTGAACATCAAGTGCCTGGGATGGTCAAACTACAAAGCGATAAAGCGATCAAAAGCCGAAATAAACAACAGAAAATAGTAAATAATTGATAAAGCAGCGGATGTTTAGTACTTGACCTGCGCAAGCCGTGAAAAAATTGGAAAATTTATTGTTGCATCAACGAATGTTGATATCTTTCACTATTTGTTTCAATGGCGATGAATGGAGAATTATATGAAACCGGATCTAGATATCTGTTTCCCCGCTATCTTTGACTTTCTTTTGAAAAAGTCGAGTGATTTTGGTTCTTGAGTTCGAAGGGAAAGGAAATGTGATTGCCTGGTTTTCTGGTGAGAGACTAGTATGGTCTAGTTATGAAAGTTCCAGTTCTTTTGTCTAGTTGGTCTGATGGATTGTGAAGAGTTTTGAGAATGAATGTCTTATTATATCTATCTGATGTGTTTTATGAGATGCATTTGCTTTCCTCTGGCATTGAAATCTACAGCAGAAGTCTACACTTGTGCCTTTCTTATGCCGAAGTTTTTTGCGTTTTCTGTCTACGATTATTTCTAGGTAGGACAGGGCGCGACAGGACAGCCTCCTTAACCATTGACGCTGAATGAATTCAAACTAGAAAAGTATCAGTATTTTTGAAACCTATTGGCACGTTTAGCAAACAAGCCTGAAGTTATGTACATATAAGCTTTCTTTGAAACTGAACTTTGAAGTCTTAAAAAAWTTCCTGGCGTTTCTTCCCAAAAATTCACCAGATTCAAGCGTACATTTGTCCACATTTACACAGGCAGTGTGTGTCCATMGAACTTTCTAGTTTCAGTTTTCCACCATGTWAACTTKKCTTTGCCACTATAATTAAATGATRCGTTCCTCSAAGAGTCTTTTAAAAACTTTTTATATCGAATAGAARTATTGTTTAATACTTAAACTAACTAAYAACTAATGTGATCTTGCCTATACAGTGTACAATAGCAGAATTTGGACTCWTTTTTATTTATTTTAAGCAGCTTAATTGTTAGATAATGTTGTCTATATGTCTTGACAAATATGTGCCTTAATAGSTAGATCGGTTWAGACCTAKAATGGTATATCTAATGTGRTTCRGGATGAATCACATAACTTTGCTAATGTYTKACAAATRTGTGSCTTAATRGCWAGATYGGTTTAGACCTATAATGGTATATCTAATGTGATTCGGGATGAATRGWATGGGTAAATAGAAATGTTAATGTGGTTCGGGGTGAATCACATAAYTMTATTCTACCTGTTTGATTGCCAATGTTAAATTTCCTTTCTACACTTTCTTGTTRACTTCTAGGAAATAAATCAARCGTTTTTTTGTGTGTATGTTTYATATGAGAAAARAGSGCAWTTTAATGTTTTTYTWTTCAGYAGTAAAAASTAGAGATTTGCTGCTTTAATCGTTCTCAAAGTTTTTGCACTTTSACATTTMCTGAGATAATTAGAAACTTGCGTCGAATGATGTTTTATAKGAAAGACCTGAGCTCACTTTCCTGCTCTATTCGATAGTGTCAACTAGAAGTTAATTGCTTGAACGGTTCTGAAAGGGTGAGGAAAAAACTATCAGCGGTTTTGAAAAAATATACAATTTTTACGCACTCGCATTCTCTGAAAAAGTTAGAAATTTTTTTTAAATAATGTTTTTTATGAAAAAGAGCTCACTTTAATGTTCTATTCTGCTCTAATCGTTCTTGTCTTCTTGCTCATATGTGTGCAAAATATAACCGCGGATTTAAAAAGATTGTCAATTGTTACATTTTCACATTTCGTGAGAAAATTATAAACTTTTGTCAACTATTTCAGAAATATTCCTCAATAAGTCGTCTTGTGTGGTTTGATTAAGGCCAATTTTGAATCATGCTGTATAGTAAAACTGTGCAGTTTGCAAATTGCGTTCGATCGTACGATGTGGAAAATGTGTCCGATCAGCAATTGATGTGGCATGTCTACGTTGTTCAGGAATTTCCTCTCAAAATACTACGTATCGACATTGGATACCATGACTGGCATGCCCCCACACGTATTGCGCAATTCTTGGACAATTTATTAGTGATTGGCATTGTTCGGCACTTCTGTAGACTGCCAGGTGCGCTTAACGGCAAAAAAATACGCAGTTTCCAACTTTTACTCTAAGTATCGGCGGTTTTTTTCTACATGAGTGAGGAACGATTGGTCGACGGCTTTCATTATGCGATCGCAGGTGTTCAAACTCTCGTTATGATTTCATTGGCTGTAATTGCACACACTAGTTATCATGACATAATGAGCAGTTTTCTGAAAACTCCAAGGCCACTGAAATAATTACAGTTGCAGATTAATTACATAGTCAAACGCTGTTAACCATTCAATAGAGAAAAGCGCCAAGTTGAGAGACCAAAAAGCTTTTGTGAATGATTGTTCTTAAATGATGCGAAAGCTTAACTGTATATYTAGTAGCAATAAGCCAGTTTGATTGATAGCCCCCGAGCCATTTGAATGGTCGGCATTTTAAGCAGCTGAAAGCTGCAGGTCTTGGAATAACCTTTGAAGTCCCTGTCGAGACGGACCATTCGTTATCTCGTCTGAAATCCGGAGACACCTAATTTTCGACATTCATTGGAAATAGTTCTTTGGGTTTTCAGTCAAAAGGCGCCAAAGATATTTCGCAGAATAGATTTCAATTTTGCGGCTCCCGTCTGGAATTCGTCGAAAATAGCCCACCCATGGAATGCGGCATTATTCGTCGAAAAACTGCCAATGACCAGCAAATCCGGCATCTACATTCTTCCGCCTGACGGTTCTCATCATGGTACAAAAGATCGGCTCGATTTCCCGGTACCGATTAGATAACAATCTCGACGAAATCTGTCTGGATTATTTTTCACCGTCTGTCGTTTATTGAAAGGGCCATTCAGAAAATTATCAACTTTCAATCGGGCAGGTTTTCTAAATAAAACATCATTTGACAGAAGCTTCTAATTATCACAGAAAATTCCAAACGCGGTTAGTTTTTTGCTGACACTTCGAGTACCGATAGAGCAGCAGAACATTAAAGAACAGAATATTAAAGAGCGCTCTTTTTCATCCTAAAAATTTGACAAAAGTTTCTAATTTTCTCAGAAAATCTGAATGCGCAAAACACTTTTTTCAACAATTTTTTTCATTGCCGTGGTTTGCTTTTTGCTCACTCGTTGAGAACGTGCAAGAACTTCTAGTTCCTACTACTGAATACAGAATTGAAGCGCGCTTTTTTTCACTTAAAGCATCATTTGACAAAAGTTTCTAGTTTTCTCAGAAAATGGAAAAGTGTAAAAATTGTCAATTTCTTCAGAACCGTGGTTAGTTTTCTGCTCACACGTTGCGAACCGTTAGAGTAACATATTTCTAGTATTTATTACTGAATAGAGCATTAAAATGTTTTTGATCGTATTTTAAGAATCGTTAGAGCAACAAACCTCTCGATTATTACTACTGGATAGAGCAATAAATTAGGCTCTTTTTCACATAAAACATCATTTGACAAAAGTTTCTACTTCACTGGGACAATGTACACACATTTGGAGAACCAGAGCAAAAGACCTCGAATTTTCACTACTGAACAGAGCATTAAAATGCACTCTTTTCTACATAGAACATAATTTTTTTAAAATTTCTAGTTTACTCGGGAAATCTAAAAACGGATAAATTGTCAGTTTTGTCAAAACCGCGGTTAATTTTTTGCTCATATTTTGAGAACCATTAGCGCAACAGACCTCTATTTTCCACTATTGAACAGACCATTTATATACGCTTTTTTTAATATAAAACATCATTTTATAAAAGTTTCTAATTTACTCGCGAAATGTAAAAATGGATAATGTGTTAATTTTGTCAAACTGCGGTTAGCTTTTTGCTCATAGTTTGAGAACCATTAGAGCAACAGACCTCTATTTTCCACTATTGAACAGACCATTTATATACGCTCTTTTTAATATAAAASATCATTTTAGAAGAGTTTCTAATTTACTCGCGAAATGTAAAAATGGATATTGTGTCAATTTTGTCAAACCGCGGTTAGCTTTTTGCTCATAGTTTGGGAACCGTTAGAGCAACAGGGCTCTAATTTTCACTACTGAACAGAACATTAATGTACGTTTTTAAAAAATTCCACCATCATTTAATAAAAGTTACTAGCTTTCTCAGGAAAGGTGAATATAAAAATTGAAAATTTTTTGAAAATCGCTGTTAGTTTATTGCTGACACTTTGAGAACTGTTGAAGCAACAAAACTCTAGCTCGCACTAGTGAATAGAGCTAGAAAGTAGGCTCGTTTTGACATAAAACATTATTTGACAAACATTTTTAATTTATTCGGAACATGTTAAAAATTGTCGATATTTTCAAAACCGCGGATAGTGTTTTGTTTATGGTTTGAGAATCGTTAGAGCAACAAACCTCTAATTTTCACCACTCAACATAGCACTAAAGCTCGTTATTGCTTGTAAAAACATAATTTTACAAAAAATTTCAGGTATCTCAAAAAATGTTAAAACAACCTGAAATCACTTTTTGGAAATTTTTGGGGCTCACATTCGGATTCGTGGAAAAGTTAACAGTTGAAAATCAAATCCAACTCAATGTGGAAATATATAGTTTGGTTTAATAATGGGATTACACTAACAGGAAAAAATGTTTTTTCACCATCGATCTTAAAAAAAAAAAATTTTAAATGCCTGTTAACTGAACGTTAAATCCTAGGATGCGATAATAAGCTCCAAATTTAATAGCTTATTGAATACACCGTAGTACTACGCGATAGAAAAAAAAACATCAGAATTCCAAAGTGGCTAGATAAGGCGCCCAAATCTGGCGAATAACTTAATTCGCTATTTGAATAATTCATGTGAATTACGTCTATTTTTCTTTGGTCGGCCTTGTTCGTCCAGTGATCCTTCCAGTGATCCAATCAGCATCAACAGTCCAAACATGATCCTATTTACTAATTCGAGACTTCTAAACATCGTACTGGATTCGGCCGGGCTGACATCGTTGTTGATCGTGCACCCAAATTATGTCATTGACACCAACCGAGTAATTCAATTAACATGTTTACTATCCTCAATAAAAAAATACTACGCGGTGCGTAACTGCGTGCTAATTTATGGTAATTTGTCCCAGTCACTGCATTGGATCAATTTAAGCTATTGCCTTGGCTTTTCGGTTCTCTAGCACAGCGAATTTTTGCGAAAATTCCAGGCAAAATTTGCTGAAACGACACTGAAATTTGTCTGGTTTTATAAAAGACCACAATTTCGGAAACCTGCAAAAGAATCAATTGAGCTCTTTCAAGCGACGCGTGCTTTTGAGCACAAACGAGATAAAGGAAAGGCAAGAAAAGGTCGTGAAAAAGAGGCAGTATAGAAGGAAGGACAAAAGTCTGCAACAAATGGAAGCAACTGCTACTCAGACAATTTTTATTGTTTATGTGTTTTGAGCAGCTCACCGGGTATAAATCGGTGGCATAGTAAAATTTGTATAAGAAAACATTTAGCACTTGAACCAGGTCCCATCTTGACGGGCGAGCTGTAAAACTCGCGAATTTTTTGCATGTCTAGCCGTCTGCGCCCGCAAAAGTGAGCCGTTGTTTCATCCTGAAGGACCCTGAAAAAAGTTTCACTTTAAGTGGAAACACGTGGAAAACGAGGCCACTTTTCCCCGCAAAAATAGCGAATGGGTTTCCGTTTTTGTTGGGTCGCAGAGAAGTGGGACGTCTGGCGCACTTTTTCCCATACTCTACACTTGAAAAAGGAAATTGATGGGAAATGGAACGGCCTGGACCAAGTGGCGGGATCGCATCCCTTAAAAACACAAACGTCGTCAAGCTTGGCTTGACTGTTTTTTCTCGGCTCCTATTAAAAGCGAACTGTTAACATGCAGCAACGTAAAGGAGCATATTTTCCAAATTGGATTTAATGCGGCATTTGAGCCGATTTAAATGCACGTCTACTGCAGTCGGAAGAATGAGACATGCATAATTGTGTTACACAACGAAAAAAATTACGGTGAAGGTTATACGAACGAACCAATTAGGTTCAATTTTTTAAATCCTTCTTCCTTCCTTTTGTTGCAAACTGCTCACTCAATAGGTCATTTGAAAAACGTTAGGGAATTTTCCAAATTGCTCTACTCTTTAACCGTTTACTTCACTATTCCAGTTACAATATTTATAAGACCGTTAAGAGCAGAGTAATTCTGCATGCAGGGGGTTTTTTTGTGAAACACTGCATTTTAGCAGAAAATCCCAGTAAAGCTTTAAGTGCTAAATAGAATGTAGAGTTCAGAAATAATTTTTATTTGCCGAAAAATGACTCGAAAGCACTGTTTTTGTTGTCAGAACATTTCCGTATGTTAAATATTTTGAAAAACATGGCATTTTAGCAGAAAAACGCAATCAAGTTTTTTGTGTTCAACTGAATGTAGAGCTCAGAATTTTTTTATTTGTCGAAGAATTATCGGAAAGCACTGTTTTTTTTTCGGCAAATTTTCCGATGTCAAATATTTCGGTAGTCTTCTCGGACAATTCGACGGTTTTTCTTTTTTTTGATGAACACGTTTGAATTTTGGCAAACAACCCAAAAGAGCATTTTTCTTCCTATTGTGCATTAACTAAATGCAAAAGTCACAAATAATTTTAAATATTAAATATGGCGCTAATTTCCTGAGAAATTATAATAGTTTTTTTTCTTGAAAAACTGTGTTATTCGGCAAAAAAAATCAAAAACGTTTTTGTGCCCAACTGAATGTAGAATTGAAAAATAAATTTTGTGCAAAAAAGACATTGATGTGCTCGGTTTGGAAAGTATCAAATGCTAAATAATGCGGTAATTTTCTCAGACATTACAACGGTTTTTACATTTTTGATGAAAAAATTGCATTTTGGCAAAAAAACCCGATAGAGCTTTTTTCTTCCCAATTAAATGTAGAAGTGAAAAATAATTTTTATTTGCCAAAAAGACACTGGCGTTCTCTGCTCCTTTTCTGGAAAGGGTCGAATGCGTTAATTTTCTCGGACATTGCAATGGTTTTTAATTCTTTACTAAAAAATTGTAGCTTTCAGCAAGATTTTCGCAACACTGGAGATTTTATAAATTATGTAGAATTGAAAAATAATTTTAAGGAGGAAAAATCATTGGCGTGATCTGTTTTTTTTCCTGGAAAGAATCAAATGATGGAAACTGGAAAAATTTTCTCAAACATTACGATTTGAATTTTTTCAAAACCCAACAGAGCATTTTTGTTCCTAAGGAAATGTAGAATTAAAAAATATTTTTATTTTCCGAAAACGCACTGACGTAGGTACTCGTGGTTTTTCCTGGAAAGTATCGAATATTAAATATTGCGTAATTTTTTTAAATAAAAAGCTGTGCATTGCAGCAAAAAATCCAAAACAGCTTTTCAGTTCTCAACCGAATGTAGAATTGAAAAACAAGTTACACAATAAAAAATAAAAATTTAAATTGAAAATTAATTAAAAAAGACACTGGCATGCTCTGGTTTCTTACACTCTTAAAATATTTTCTTGTATTCCACTTCAATGCATCACTTTGGTTTCAAACGCAATAAAAATACGAAAACGAGCAAAACTTAATGAGTATTCAATGCAATAATTTATAGCTGAGTAATCAGTTACTCAAACTTTTTCTATCAAATTATAATTTAAAAAAATGTTTAAAAATGATGATGGCCTGTGGGTTGCTGTAAAAAAAACAAAGTATGACCACAATTTTTTAAAATTTTATTTATCTAAACTTTATTTAGAATGTTCTATATTTTACGTTCAAACTGTAGACAAGCAAACAGAACATAATTTCGTTGCGAAAATCGACTCAAAGTACGATTTCCCATTAACACAAGTGGTGAAAAATTATCATGAAATTACGCTTCTTTGTAAAATGTTGTAAATGCAGTTGTTTTTACAAAAAATATTCTAGTTTTTCAATCCTCTTGTTTTAAATTAATTGCTATCTTAAACTCCACTTCAAAAGGTCTTGTTATCGTGAACAAACTCCAAGAAAATCGAGTAAAAATCATCGTCTAACAGGAAGTTCTGGTTTCTTATATATTTACATCTACTAGTTGCGCACTATTGAAAATCGTTTATTTTGCTAAACCCGATTGCAGTTCTAAGTAAACTGCGCTGGTAAGTTGGAAAAGCGATTTTCAATGAAAAGTTATAGACATAACACACACATAGTCTAGACTAAACAAAATCAAATGATTCGCAATTGTTACGTCCGCGCTCACCAACAATAAGTACATGCGTTCTTCAATTATGTTGTTTTCGATTCCGAATGTTTGGAATGGAAATTGAAAATCAGTAATTACTGGTGAAATCAGTGGGTTTTCTACATCTATTTAGCTTTTCCTATCTAGTTTGTGTTACAGTGAGTTGGCGAAAAAAATGGGAAACTTATTTGAAATCGGACGATTTCGTCCGTTCAAAATTGGTGTTTCAAAAAGGCAAAAAGACTGCTTCTGTAAGCGTTTCAGGTGATGGCGTTCAAGATCAGTGTGTTTTTTGTTAGCAATCTGAACTGTATTTAGATTACTTGTCATCTACAAAAATATCCTCTTCAATAAATGTTTAAATAAAGTTATTTGCTATCGAATAGCGACCTGGCGAGGTGCAAATGAATGGAATTCATTTTCTTACGCAAAAACTGTTCGTTAAACAAAAAAAAATCAAGAGACCAAATTTGCCCAGAAGTGAATGAATATTTGAAAAATAATTTTTATTTCTAGAGAAAGCCGAGGCTGGTTCCTTTCATTTTTAAAATGCCACTGGCAAGAAAAAAATGTTGTTCAGCAAAAGACGTCTTCTCGTGCATAGAAATAAGATCTAGACTTTAACCAAAGTTAAAGCAAAAAATATTTTTTTTGTCAATGTGAGTTTTTCTGCAAATTGACTCATGAAGAAAATCCAATAAACGAAAGAAAAGAAAATTGAAAGTGTCTAATAAACCATCGATCGTGTGGTCAGCACAGAAAAAACACAAATTCGTTAGCTTCTTATCTCTAAAACCAATCATCTTCAGTGCTTTTCTGAAACCTTTAATTTTTTTAACCCAACTCATCTCGCCCAGACAGCGTTTTCCGGTGAACTGCAAGAGAGTTTAGAGTCGAACGTATGGTAGTGTTTTCGACTTTGCATGATTTTTCTTTTCTAGTTTTGCACTTTTTGCCTGAATTTTGGACAGCTTCAGTTTGCAACTCGATCTGCCGCTTGTTGGGTTGCATGAGCCAAATTCGCCTTTCAAAATCGGATATTTAATTACAGCGTTAGGCGCGCAAAAGTGTCGCGATCAAGTTTCGCAATTTTTTCGACGGCTGTCTGGCAATTGAGGACAAAAAATGCATATTTGTCTGGGCTGGGAGATTGCAGTTTGACTGCCAATTGAACATTTGCATTGCGTTTGCAAAGACCTTGCTGGCCTGAACTGGATCTATTAGAATTAGATCGATTCGCCCCAAAACCCACCAAAATGGTTCTCGGGAAATCAACCGGCACGAAGGTAGCAGGTTGCATTCGCGGAAGAAACTATCATCCTTATCATCTTAAGGTCGTTTACACCTTTAAGCCCAGGTTGTCTAGACAAAGTTAATTAAAACAGCGGCAACTCAAGCTGTGGCCAGCGTGCAAGTCAACTAATAAGCGATTACTAATCAGTGGATACATTTACTTGTCCAGCAGACCAGGAAGTCTGCAAGACCCGACTAATGGTGTTCATTCACGAACGGATTTGTTCGTCTAGACCATTTTCCTCTCAGTTCACCGGAACAAAGCAAAATCTATCGAAAAACTCTCACTTGGAACCTCAAAATTTACTACTGAATCGCGTAGCTTGAGTATCAAATTCGTACGCTACTGACCTTTTCAAAAATTAAATTGGCTGCTGATCTGAGCGAAAAACGCAGGAGATTTTTAAAAGAAATAGTTCAGAAATTAAAATAATGCAGAAGCGTTCCTATTTTTTAAAACATTCGGTATCCTGGTGATAACCGCGCCTTAAAAGAAATTGACTAACGTTTTCATTGTAAAACATGCCTTGACTGTCCCCAACCGCTATAAAATTTCCCAAAAACTACTTAATGCGTTTTATGTAAGTAAAACTTTGTTGACATGAAGAAATAATCAAACCCCTTGTCTATTTTTTGCCATGTAACAAGGAAGCGTTAACCTGAAAATGCTCCTTCGTACAGAATTAAAGTACATTTTGCAGAGACTAATATCACAAGCTACAATTTTTTAAATTACACACCAAAGTAGCAATAAAGCATTTTCCGGTCACTAAAAATAACGAAACGCACCGTATGGTTTTCCGCCAAATAACAAGAAAAAAGAGGCATTTTAACTCCTCTATCAGCTTTTGCCCCAAAATGTTTCGTCGCAGCTCTACAGGGTGTTGAAATTAAATATACAAAAACTCAAAATAATTGATTTTGTAAGCGAAATTTAACGACTTTGCGGAGATTGGTAGCCAAGAAATATGTATGTTTTGCAACAAAATATGTATGTTTCTTTGCAGAATGGCAAGGCAAAAATCATTTTATGCTGGCCAGTGTTTTTCCACCCGACCATCGCTCTTCAAGCAAAATTCGTTTCTCTTGCGACGCAGAAAATGTGGTTGAAATAACTAGATACTCTGTAGGTTTTCTTGCAAAAAAACCACACTCTTTAATGATTGCTAGACGATCCGAGTGGCAAAAGGTGAATAAACTGGTAAACTGCATTGAGGATTCGAAAATCCCCTTCGAAGTAAGGCAAAGTGATAAATTTTCCATTCGAGAGCGAAAAATGCCTTTTTTCGAGTGCTACCTGCTTTTGCTAGACGACCATAACGTCTATCTCATTATCCTTTAATAAGTCAGCAATATTTAACTGTAAAACCCATGACGGATCCGATACGGTCATTTTTGCAGACGCACAGGGACGGACTTTGCGCAGGTTTTTCTACTTGCTTCAAGTCAAAATTTGTTCAAAACCTTCGGTCTGGCTAATTATCGCGCAACCAGCAACCCAAATGAGGCCTAGATTAGGTTGCATGGAAAAACGATAAATTACCGGGTTTTTATAGACAGGGTCAATTTTTACAACTAGCAGACTGGAAAATACGTGCAGACCCGTCCCAGCCTTATATGGGCTAGGCTGGTCCGGTCTACTCGACTGTTACTTTCTTATTCTAATAATTCTTCTATCTACTAAATGTCTAGGTCTCGTGCACTGTGCTAAAGCCAGCCATATACGAGCCATTCATGCTCAAACTTCTGCAACCGATTTTTCAGATTGCGCAAAGAAAGCTGGATGGAATACCTGAAGTCGCAGATTTTCTCTCAACTGCGTCGCAAAAATTCAACAGCGTTCACAAAACCGCCCGAAGAAGACACCCTGACTGATTTCAATCTCACCCAAATCATCCCCAAGCTCTTGAATACCACCATTCTGGACGATGATCTGATCACTGAAAAAATCCGAAGCTTCTATCCGCTATGTAAGTGTTTTAAAGCAGCAAACATCCCAAGCAAGAACGCAACATCAACTGCTTCCAGGTGAAACTCCTGCTGATCAAGACCAGTGGCGGGAATCTGATGATGTGATGAATCTTTTCTTCAACTTGGACTACAATACGGATAACAAGAACAGCAACATTGCCTCCGCTACGTTACGGCTCTATCGGCTTCCTCAGAACATCACCAATCGATCAGACGCAGGTGCAAAGGACGATTGCAAAAACAACGAGAGCGTCGAAGAGGAGCGATTGCTGCGGGTGTCTGCTTATTGGTATGCGAAGCTGCAGAAGAAGCGAAGAGGTAGAATTTTAAAGCTTTCTTTTCCGGGAAATGCCTCAAAGATCATATTTGTGTTTTTCATTTTCCAGTTAAGCGTCGTTTATCCGATAGTAAAGTGGTGCCAGAAACATCGCGCTGGGTGGAATTGAGCGTGAAACCAGCCACGAAATCCTGGACAAAAGCCGGTGGCAGAATGTTGGGTCTGGGCATTTTGGTCGAAGATCAAGAGGGCAAACCGCTCCGAGCCGACAAGTACTTCAAAGGACCATCATGCACGGTCGGCGTTTGTGAGTGTGCTTATTAACCTAACTGACTAGCTGCTAAATTTTGCCACTAAAAATACTACTTTTATGAAACCAGCATGGATTGAAAAAACCGCTCCATTAGCATTCGGCACTAAAACGCATGAAATCTTGTGGAGTTTGCCCGTAAAATAACTCATTAAGGATGGAAAATGCACTTGAACACTGCTTAAAGTGGGGTACTTAAATTTTGGCTTTGAATCGCCATAGCTGTCACGGTTTTTAACCAATTTTCATTTGGGGAAAATTGCTGACTTTCTAATAAATTTTTAATTTTTCCAATCGGGCCGGTATTAAAAGAGCTATGTGGGAAAATCAAGTGTTAAAAATCCAAAGGTTTTAGCTCAAATAGCACTTTGACAATGTTCAAATGTTGATAGTTGGCCTTTTTTTTAAGTAATTTTGTTTTTGAAAACGCTCAACATTAAGGAGAACGTTCAATTTCTCAAACTGGGCCAGTATTAAAGTGGTATGAGAAAACCTTGCATTTTTTCAAAAATCGACACTTTTTTAAGAATAGGGAGATTTCAGGGCAACAAGCATTTATTAAATTTTTGATCCTCCATGGCTGACAGACTTTACAACATTTACTTTTTGAAAACGCCGAACTTAAGAGACAATTCCGGATTTCAATAAACTTTCAATTTCTCAAATTGCTGTTTTGCAAAGAAACCGTTGTAAGTCCTTAAACGCATTGGTAATTCGACTGAACGTTTAAGATTCGAGTGTTTTTTCTATTTTCAAGCTTAGAGAGCTGGCAATTTTGTTAACAGATTTCTGTTTTCAAAGCGACGATTTTTTGGAAAAAAGTTCGTATGTTTCAGATAATTATTAATTTTGTAAAAAATGCAAGTTTACCTATTGAATGCGCTGACGATTCGTCTACAGGGTGAAGATTCGAAAGATTTTGGTTCAAAACCTTTTTTAATGCTTAAAATCCTCGATCGCGGACAAGTTTTTCAACGGATTTGCAGGTTCGAAACGCTGATCTTTATGGAAAATTCTCGACTTCTCAATAAACTTTAGCGAAAGTTTTGGGCTTTTCGATAAACTTTCAATTTCTCAAATACACAAGAAACCGTTGTTAGTTCATAAACGCATTCGGAATTCTACTAAACGTTTAAGAATCGATTTTCAACAGACAGAACAGATTTTCGTTTTCAAAAGTACGATTTTTTAGAAAAAATGTAAGTTTGCAAGGCTCTTGAATGCGTTTGCAATTTGTCTACAGGGTGAAGACTCGAAAGATTTTGGTTCAAAAAGTTTTTTTCCTGCTTAAAATCCTCGATCGCGACAAGTTTTTCAACGGATTTTCATGTTCAAAACGCCACTTTTCAATAAACTTAAGGGAAAATTTTGGGCTTTTCGATAATCTTTTAATTTAATTATAATTTACTCTTAATTTCTCTAATTTCTCAAATGATTGTTTTTGAAAGAAACCGTTGTTAGTCCATAAAAGCATTCGGAACTCCACTGAACGTTTAAGATTCGAATAGTTTTTCTATCTGCAAGTTTAGAAAGCTCGCAATTTTTTTATTTTTTTGAGAACAGATTTCTGTTCTCAAAACGACAATTTTTGGAAAATGTTTGTTCATTCTCAAAACGCTAAACTTTAGGACAAATTACAGAATTCTCAATAAAAATGTAATTTTCCAAATTGGATCGGTATTAAGAAAGTTATGCGATAAACTTCTATTTCAGCAAAAAATTGCCAAAAAAAGTGCCTATGTTTCAGGGAATTTTTTACTTTGTTAATCGAACCAGTATTAAAAGATTATGCGGATTGATTCTTCTGCTTTTTTCCCCACAAATGCTGTTTTGGCTCTTGATTGCGCTTGATATTCTGATATTGATATTATATTATTATGAAGATTTGATAAGGTATTTTTTGATTCTTTTAGAATTCTTCTAGCTTCTATAGCTGGCAGGTTTTTCAACCGATTTCCATTTTCAAAATGTCAAATTACAGCTTTTCAAAGAAACGGTTGTCCATAATCGCATTTGAAATTCGGCTGAA
>NW_026018916.1:3919398-3926352 GCF_020466585.1 Dendroctonus ponderosae
GTTTGGCAAAAATTCGAGTTGCCTAAAAACTGATTTAGAAAGAAAAAACTTTTAGTTCCAATTTTTTTTTGGTGGTGTTATTAAAGCTGCAGCATCAGCGACAAAATTTTCTTGAAAAATAAAAATTATGACAAAGTTTACCAAAACAAAAAGAACGCTTCAGATAAGCTTCGCCTGCGAGAGATTCTAAATGGTAAAAATAGCAGGTTTGATTTGTTTAGCCCACCTAATTATTGCAGTCTTAGCTTGCAATAAAAATCGGTTCAATTCAACGGTTGTTGAATGTACAGGGCAATAGTTTTTTGCGTCCTCTTTTGTCATGTTCCACTGGAGTTTAACGAAATTTTATTAGATCTTCTGTTTGTTTCAGAATAGTTTTTGTCTCTTTTTTTTGTTTTATTCCAGTTAATAGCAAAATCGTTAAATAATGCTATGCAATTTTCGAAGGACTAGAAGAGTGTTAAACAAGTTTGTTTTTGGTTTTTTTGGTAGAAGTTTGTTGTTTGCCGTGAACAAAAATCGGAGACGCTTTTAATCGATGGCTGTGCTTCGTCCAAATTTGAAAAACATATCTGAAAAATAGCTAAAAGTCGAGTCATGTCCTCGGGAACTGTTGACTCAAAGGTGGGAATTCCTCCATCAAAAAACATCTCTTTAAAACAGTCCAAAGATTGGACCAGCAAAAAACTTCTATTTCATCTCTCTAACATCTAAAAAACAGACTTATGTTTTTAAGTCCTATAATCTCCTTCATGTTCCCGATTAAAATTTGAATCACTCTGTAAAACATATGCATACTATTTTGAGCGAAATGTTCGCTTTTCGTCATCAATCAATTGAGAGCGCCGTTCTTTCCCTAAAATATAATTTACACCTTACCGCTGTCGCTTCTTATATTGAACACTCGCGTACGTATTGATCTAAAACCAAGTAATTAATTTATAGTTATTAAGAGTATTCTTAGGACCATTCATAGCTGTTAGAGTATAATTAAGACATATCACTTAAGTATATATTTAAATGTTACAAACCAAATATGAATATCGAAATTATGTAACTCCGAAAAATTGTTTGTAGTTAGTAGACACTCGAACGTACATGTATAGGAATTTAAGTGTATATAAAAGCAGTGTATATACAAATGTGGAACGGAAAAAGTCGCTAAGTACAGTTTTCTCGATGCGTTTAAAGTGGGGAATTTCTACTCTACAACGATAATTATCCATTTTCTAGTATAGTCGAAAATCACTATTTAAACCAGCTTTTAGCTCACATACTAGACAAATAGGGCATATTCAGCTGCTTTTGCCAATGTTGTTGATTTTTGTTCTACCTAACTTGTTCCTGAATTATGTATACGTACTTAATTAAATTTAGATTTTCATTAGAGTAACAACAGATAAGTTTACTTATTTAGCTTAGGCTTTAATAGATCAACCAATTTGTAAATATTGTACAATTATGAATAAAGTAATTAAACACATCCGGCTTTATTACTTGATAACAAAATTTTATTCAAACATCTCGAATGAATTTGCGGATTCTTCAGCATTGTTCGAAGTGGTCACATATTGCATGTCCATGCTGCTTTCCGCAGAAAAACTTTGGTTTGCCGATTCACCAACTGCATCCATGTCCTAGAATTAAATTTATCAGTTTTGAGATAAATGTAAAAAAATAATTCCATGCCTCAGCTCCATCTTCTTCCACTTGTATTAAAATCTCCTCATGATCTTTATGCGGTTTTTCTCCCTCAACGTGAAAATCGCGATTGACCTCAACCAGCTTCCGTTTCTCTAAATTCGCAAACAATTAAGAAAAAGTCCCACTCATCTTGTTGGAAAACTACCTTTTTCCTTTTCTACAAATTCCTTAATCTCATTGTACTCATCAAACAGGTCTATTTCACATTTATCCAACAGCCGCCTGGGTGACCGTTTCACAATGGATTTGATACAATTTACTACAACAATTTCACTTTTGAGGACGTTCTGCTTGAGTTTGTAGTACTTTTGTAAAGGCTCGAAGCATTTCAAGCAGGCCACTGGTTCTATCGTCAGTGAGAAGTCCTAAAGTAATATCCACTCAGTTTCGAGACAGCACAATTCGCCTGATTTCTTACGATTTCTGGAAGTAGGGTGGCTACAATTTTAGCATTTTCATAACCATGCTTCGCAGATATGTCCACAGTTATATCGTCATTGTAAATAATATCCAAACACAGTCTGCAGACATTTACAGGCAGTTTTCTGTGGGGCAGAATCTTTGGGCGAATCTTCAGCCTGGTGCCAGGAGTATATTTGCATCGAATGTAATTCACCGCATCATTGGGCAACTAAAATAGATGTTGCAACAGTTATGGCTTGAGGTGTGTAAAAGGCATAATTACATCGAAATGGTCTTCGCAGCAATGCACAATTTGAGACTTGGGGATGACGGTTTTGCCAATCATCCACTTTTGCCTGTTTTCCAGATTGGCCCCAACTTTGAAAAACTGCTTTTTGGACACTCCCCGAACGTTGGGGCAATGGGGCACACAACAACTACCCTTTACTTTCACAGGAGGCATTTTAACGTTGTTTTCTTGCTTGTAAACAAACCACAGAAAACAGAGGTTAGAGGCACTCTCGTTCGCCACACTCTTGTGCCCACAGACCACAGAGGTTACTCTGTGATCTGGCTTGTGCCACAGACTACTCGACCTCCCACTCATGTGCAGCGCTCTTGCGGGCTGAGCGACCAGACTTTCAATTTGGCGCCATATTCAATTTTCTTTTATAATAACACAGGGGATAAAAAACACAGGCAAAACAATTGCATAGATATGTATTGGTATTTTGTACACTGATGATAAACAAAATCACTATTTAATAATGGTTTATGGAGGATATTTAAAGCAAATAGCAACTTGAAACTTTCACACCCTATAGAACACTTATGAGGTTGATAGCGCTTAAATTTCCATTTCAAACGCACGAAAGTCTGATTTTTGTCGGTTTGAAAAATGGGTCAAAAATTCGCAACCAAGATGTGATCGCAGCAGAACACCTCTACTTTACATAGTAAAGCAGTCTACTGTGGCAAAATTGACTAATTAAGATTGAGCAAAAAATACTTAAAACTCGAACTGTTCTTACCGATAATGTGTATAAAACCGTTTAATTTCATGTTTAATTCACGTAAAGAAAAAGTAATCATGTATCTGGTTTTGGACTATCTGTTGTAGATCCTCTTAATAACATTTTTTTCTTAGTAATATTTCTTCTGAAAATGTGCTTTCCAACCACCTTTCGACGTTGGAAAGTTCACCATTCTCCCCTGCTTGGGTTTCAATTTTTGAGCCCTTTGAGCTCAATATTTTGTGTAAAGGGCATAATTTACTAATGCTTCTTTGGTCGCAGCATTACGAGCTACTGAATACGTAACTTGATATTAACAAGATTTTTTGCAATTGGTCTTTTGCTCTATTTTCCTGAAACTTTGAATTAAAAATGCCTAAATGGCAGATCAACATTCAGCCGAGCTCATGATTTGTAATTGCTTTTTGCATGCTCATGGCAAGCGATTTGATTGATGATTGATTTGATGATCGATTGAGAGAGATGTAGCAAGGAAATGTGGCAGGAAAGGCTGATAGAAAGACACAGCTAAGCCATAAAATTTATTTTACAAAACAACAGTTGACTAAATATTAGCCCCTAAATTTTCCTTCACTATTCGGACGGCTGTAAAAAGCGCTTTAAACTACCAACAATTTTTTGTAATAATTCACAAATTAACAGGGTTGGAATTAACAATTGCAGCCAGTACTCGATTAACAAACTACTTTCGCCTCATATTCAGTCTTTAATTAAATACCAACGGTTTGGTGGTGGCTGAAAGAACTACAAATTTATATAAATGATTGAGTCTAAGCTTAATTTTGATTGTAGTGTTTGATTGTTCGAAAGCTGATTAACAATCAGTTCAGTAACAAAAGTTGATTAGGTTTTCCTGGTTGAGTAGCTCAGTCCCAAATCAAATTAACAACTATTTAGGCGTAAGAACATTAGAAAAATCAACTTTGCCCCTAAACTTGATTAATATTTAACGGCTAAACAGGTCTAACGTATCATCACTTCGTTCGCTTTATAGGCTCAGTTTCCTAAAATCACAATAATTATTTTTAAAGCTTATTCTTTGCAGTATCGAGCAGTATGGGTTTTGGTAACAAAGCAACTATGAACTTCTAGGCATTTTGGGCAAATTGTCAGGTTTAAAAATCGTTTCGACGCTGGGGTTTACTGTTTTTTTCCCAATATTTTTAAGCAGGAAAGGTTCTCTTATTTTATCTCGTTAGAATAAACCATTTTCCAGAAACAATACGTTTTTCAAACCAGTGTCCTCCTGATCGGACAATGCTGCAAAATATGCATATCTGACTAAAAAATTGTAACTTATCAACTCTTGCAGATCATTATATTTGGGAAACTTTAACTTAAACTTTTTTTTACCCAGCAGTCCTCAATTTTAAGTAAATTTCTAGCCAATTTTTGTAACTTAGTCGCTTATTTAAAAGTGCGCCCCATTTGAGCGAAAGTACCCCTCTGACTCAAAAAAGTCATAACTATAATGCCTAAGCAGATTAAAACTTGAAACTTTGATAAGCAACAGAAGATGCTTCAGTTGAGACATCTACTGAACATTATCTTATTCGGACTGATCACCAAATTTTGCGAAATTTTCAAACAACTTGCCATAAGAAAATGTGCACCTCTCACTTAAAAAAATTGTAACTCGCCAACCCTTGCAGATCAAAACCTTATATTTGAAACACGGAGGAAGCTTTAGTTGAAAATTATGCAAAATATCATTTCAGTCGACCGGGTCACCAATTTTTACAAATTTTTCAAAAATTTTGCTAAAGGCAAATCTGACTTTAAAAACCTGAAACTCGCAAGCCCTAAGGTTGAAATTTGGCTCATTCAATGATGGCAACTTCGTTTTCCATTGATCCGAATACGTGAAATAAGTGGACCTTTTTCACTTAAAAATAGTTGCATTTGCATCAGCTACTTGATATAAAAAATGTACATAAGAAAAAAGCAAAAAAGTTATCAGCTCCTAACTAAAGGCTGTAACGATTAACGCACGAAATAACTTAATTTCCAATGGTTAAAATTGGAAAAGTTCGTATTTTTAGCCCAACAAACAGTTGAGAAAATATTGCGACGAACCATCTTCAACGTTTCTCCTTCCAGATGTTTCAGCCCCTGAAAAAATATCCGAACTAACGCACAAAGTGGTTAATTGCAAACAAGCACTAATTCCAATTGGAATAATTGTTGAGCTGCTAAGGAAAAGTAAAATTTAGTAGATACCAAAACCCATTTGCGCTTTTGATTAATTAGATAAATACGTCTAGATATAGAGCCTGGAAGGACATCGGCGTTTAGACTAAAGCAGAATAAAAGTTTCTAAAAAAACCACTAAAAACTCCCGCAAATTCCATCAGCAAAACAAATCACGCTGTGCTTGTAGTGGATTGACTATCTGTATCACTCGCCGTGCTTCCAGACATTATCATCTTCTTGGGTAGAGGATGGGGAATTCTAAAAGAACAAAAACACACATTTCAATGCCCTTTCAAGCGATTTTTTGCCTTTAAAGAGGAGAAAAGGGCCGCAACCCCAATACATACCGGGGCAGGTCCTCGCAGGGCGGAAAAACGTTCTGCAGGTAAGCCCCGCAAATGTTCCCCACTGGGGCGTAATGAGCCACAACCACAATTTTCCCCGAACGAGAACGGGCTTTTCCCAGCCCTAAGTGTTTACTGGTGACCCAAACTAATTGGGTAAAATGGCCTGCATGAACACACAAAAAAAATCAAAAACCCCATTTGCGCTAACAATTCCTTTCCAGCTACCTGCGTTAATATTAGCCCTTAATCGATCAGGTTCATCACCGAAATCATACTGTTTCACTGCAGAGTACCAATAAGTGGTGACTTCCTGGCCAGTCACGTCAGTAATGAGGGCATTGGTGCTTCTGCAGAACAAGTTCTGACCGATGTCTTTGTCGTTTCTGTAGTAGAAACGGTTGGTGTGAGCCAGATGATTGGCCCATGTTTGAGCTAAATGGCACAACTACAAGGGGAGAAGAGTCTAGTGGAAACTAGTCGATTAAGGCAATTAGTCCATTTACCTCAGGTAACATAGTCAAGGGAGGTGAATTGTGTCTTTGTCGGTAAACGTTGTGCCAGCACAAGCAGTCAGTGATAAAGTCGCTGTCCTGCCAGGCGGTTCTGATTTCTGATATGTCTAGGACCATGCTAACTGGACGGTTATGAAGAATCTGCTTGCAGGAAAATTTTATTTAAAAATTTAAATCACGACGGCACGCAACGCGGTTACATATTGTCGTGTTTGCAGTTGAATAAAGAGCTTTAAAAAATCATAATTTATTGAAATCAATACAAAACTGCCATAAAATTTTGAATTTTTAATGTAAATTATCGTGCTTTTATTGGATTTAATTGTGTATTTGTATAGGGAGGTAAAAAATAACTAGATGTTTCAATGTGAAATATCTCGAAAACGGTCAGAGATACCGACTTGGAACAACTAACAACTACTCATATTCAAAATAAACCTATTACGAACCTTTTCATTTAATTTATTCCGGGACTTTCAGATCAAATTAAACGAGTAGGTAAAAAATKTAATATTAGGACTATCTTCAAAACTGAAAATACAATTAGAAGTAAAATTTCAGTAACAAAACCTCATGATATAATTGAAAATACAAAAAATTTAATTTATAAAATTCCTTGCGGATGCAATAAATTTTATATAGGAGAAACCTCAAGACCATTACACAAAAGACTCAAAGAACACCAATAATACATAAAAAACAGAGAATATCATAAATCACACATTTGTCAACATGCATTTGATAATTGCCATAAAATTCAAT
>NW_026018916.1:3927019-3932816 GCF_020466585.1 Dendroctonus ponderosae
ACTTTTTGATAAATAATTCGTTCTTATTGCGAAATAGGAGCACTATTTATGAATCTGTAATAAAAGACGTGAGGAAATTCTGTCTTTTTTAAAGACAAAAATTTTTGAGGCAAAATACCCAAAAAGAAGTTTGTAAAAAATACTCATATTCTGTTTAGGAAATATCGCAGAACGAGATATTGGGAACACTAACGCGATATTTTACAAACCAAAAAAATGGCTCCAGCTCTCTTGCAGCCAGCATTCTCAAATCTACAAATACAAAATTTTTCCTTAGTTGAAAAACTGGTTCGAAATCTATCTTTGTCAGCTAATTTAGTCAAATTTTTATTGTCCTACACATATTTTATTCCAGTTCAACTATTCATTCAGGACGGAACTGTTAGAGAAAAATACACAAAGTGGTGCAAATTTTATTAGGAACATTATTTTTCTGATATTTAGCTGAAATTTAGAACAAAAACCGTAAAATAAATGACAAAATCGACAAAGCTCTGGAATCGTTCTCATGCTTGCAAAATCACCCAGCATGCATTAGTTTATTCTAATGCTAATAACTCGGAACCCATAGTAGATGCAGAAGAGAAGCAAAAGAAAAAAACTAGGGAAATCCTGCTGTACCTCAGTAATGCGACTCAAAGTTTTTAGGGTTGGTAAAAGGGGACATGACCCTTAAAAAGCTATCACCCTGTACATTCTGACCCCTGCTTTAGACATGAGACTCAAAAAGCAAGAATTTTCTGACTATGTTTACAAGAACTTTTCTATTTATTTTGTGCGTCTGATCACCCCTTTCATTTTTGCGATAGAAAAATCATGCATTGTTGAATTTTGACTGAAAATTTGAGAATTTGCTTGCCAAACAGTGAGCACCGTAAGAAATAAAAACGAAGCGTCTGAGCGAAAAAACCGATAGACTTTTCATGCATCTAAAATTGCTATAAGAAGGTGGGCTAAGTTTCAGTTCTTAACGCCCATAAAAAACTATTAAATGAAAAATTGATGTTTTTTAATCACCAGATGAAAATTTCAAAAATTGGAAACTATTCTCTATCGCCATAAACTTGGAACAAGTCGATTTAATTCGCTATATGCATGTTGTTGAAAGAAAACATTTGAATTCGTATCTCCATTTTTACTTTAAAAAATTATTTGTGTTATTTGATTAAAAATCGCTAATGCTATCAAGAAATAATTGAAAAACACCATTTTCAAGGCAAAAAAACTTAACAAATGAAACCATAAAGCAAAAACCTTGGTTTTCTCTGGATCAAACTCGTAAGTTTTTCGAGCTTCCAGACTGTCGTGAAACAAAATTATCTTCGACGCGCAAAACAATAATATAAAAATTTTACAACCAACAACAATTAAACACTATACGCGAAATTCCAGCAAAAAAACCACCCTTCAAGTAAAAACCAGAGAAAAACGACCATGGAAATTGATATTTGGACTCCTTCAAAGCAAACAGACGATTGGATTTATTCTATCGGATCCTGCTGGACACGAAGGAAATTTGCCTCTCAATGCTTACCATGCATACACGGAAATTTGTGAGAAATAAATCATCCTGATAACATTAAGCAAAGTGCGCCCTATTTTCAGCAGAGGGAAAGTCGCCTGCCTTTCTGGATGTAATTTATCATAAACTTGACGTCATAGATCGACATTCTATTTTGGTAAAGCCCTTTAAAGAATGATGCAAAAAACGCCTTGTCTCTACTACAATTTTCGAGCGTTTTTCCTAGTAAATGCTAAAAAACATTCACAAATTCAAACAAATCCCGCCAGTAAATTTAGCAAATAAACAAATTAGAACCAACGTTTAAACTCACGCCAGCAATTAATCTTCGCGGACTAATCTGGAAACGAACGGTAACTGAAAAGTTATCTGGATGACGAATTTCTAATGCACCTTTAAGCATAATTAACATTTAAATTAGAAAATTAGAAAGCACGCTAACTTGCGCGCACCAGATCAGTGATAGTAGGTTGAAGGAAAATAATTGTTTCATTACAGAACACACACTGTGTTAAATACACGAAAGCTCTCAAATCACACATTTTGTAGTGCTTTGTGAAAAATCTCACAAAATCTACATCAATTTATGCGATGAACCAAAATCCGGTGGCTTTGACCCGTGGCGTTACAAAACGCCGTAAATTACCCTAATCTAGTGGACGGTTTCCTTAAGCTGGCCTTGGCATTTGCTGGCTTTAGGGTGGCTAAAACCTTTCACCCTTATCTGAATTCTATTAGCATGTTAAATGGGTATTTTCCTGTTTTTATTTTAGCATATTTTACTCGTTTATTCAACGCTTGGACGTGTATAGATGACGCGCTGATTGCAGAAGAAGCCATGATATAACTGGTGAGTTTTTCACGATTTTTTGCGTCTTTAGAGGTGGTTGCTGCCTTGAGCAAACAACAGCTGAAGCAACTTGGATGGATGCTCCGAAATTTTGCTCCTATCTCTTTACAGGTTAGGAAATTCTGATCAAGTCAATGGCAAAAAGGAAGTTCTTGAAACGCCCCATGGAGTAAGTACGAAACCTTTACGAAAATGCCGCTATTTGCAACCCATTTCGAGATGAAAGGTCTTAAACTTCAATGGCCCCTAGAATCGTTACATTTTGCCTTATAACTTTCTAGAGGTTAGGAGTGTCTGAAAAAGCCTTCCTAGAGAAATAAACCTCATAAGACAAGGTTTCAAAAACGTTGTATTGGAAATTAAGGTATTTTACTCATTTCCGAGATAAAACCTGTGAAACTTTCGTGTCGGCAATTTTAGTTTGTGCTTTGTGGAGGTTAGATTTTTTTTGGAACAGTTCTCGAATGGTCTGCCACGAAGCTTTTAGAGGTATAATTAAGGTGTTTAAACTGCCAAGACCCACGAAATGTTGCCAATTTGGCTCTTATCTCTTTAGGGGTTAGGAATTTTTAAACCCCCCAAATCAGCTTAGATAGTCCTCAAAGCGCTCTACCGAAATGCCTCTCATGATTGTTTGGATATTTCCAACCGTTTTCCAGATAATTGCTGTTGAACTTCCCTTGTCCCTAAAAGATGTGATTTTTGCTTCTAGTTTTTTAAAAGTTGGGATTTTCTAAAAATGCATGATAAATAAAAGACTTTCTGAACACGGGCGATCGAAAACATTCGAAGGAATATGCAGATGTTTTAATAAACTTCAACGGCCCCTTAAAATTCACCTGTTTCACTTCTATCTCTTTTGAGGTTAGAAATATTGTTTTACAAATTAGAAGTAAAAAATCACTGCTGAAAAGCCCCAAGAAAATAATTTTTATGACCTGTAAAACGTTTTCTGGTCTCTATAAAATTTTAACTATTTTCAACCGGTACGTTCCCCTATTTCTGCTTCCATCTCTTTAGAGGTTAGGAATTTCGAAATAAACCCCAGTAGTAAAAGGAAGGTCTTGAGACGGGCTACCGAAAAGCTCCTTGCGACGGATACGATATTTTGAACAATTTCTCAGATATGACGTTATGAAGCCCCGAATGATGAACGAAATGATAAACGGAAAATCAATCACCTTTTGCAACAAATAAGGCCGATTGTCAGTGTCTTCGGGACTTAGATTATTATTGGCACAAGATCGGGCTTCAACTGGTTCGGGTCGATTGGCTTGTACAACTTTGGCGGCATTTAGGCGTCTCCTCAAATTTTGCAGGACTTTGGCTTCTTCGCGTCTTCTACTCGGCTGGTATTGCGGAGCGCTCGGTATAACCGGAATTTGCGGCTCAGAACTTAACAATCTGGAATCAAATTCAACGTTAAATCGAAGAACGTTCGCTGAAGAAAGTTGTCCGTTTCGTATACATATATGGAGTGAAATAAACGAAGTTGCTAGAAAATCGCTGGTAAAACTTGAGACTTTTGATGGAAGTAACTTTGTTTAATGCGGGCTCCTCCACCTGAAGAAGCTCGTTCAATCAGGATGTAAAATTGAAGGTTTTTTGCGCAAATCCGTGATAATCACTGAAATATCTGCAAAAATGGCAAAGAAATCCCAGCCCATTCGAGCATAGCACGCTGCTTTTAATTAAATTCAAACAATTCGTTTTTATATAAACTTTCCTCGGGCTGTGATTGCTTTTGACGTGAAAACAACGATTTAGAATGGCTTATTATGCAAGATGATACTAGACAAAGTCATGCTGAAATAGGCAATATTTTCAAAAAAGGCCAGAAATCTGACTCAAAATCGTTACTCATCATAACTTTCCTAAACTAATAAGACAAATAGAAAAGCTTAAAATAAATTCATGAGCGCTTGTTTTGGTGTAATTTTGATTTGTTTCACCGGCTGAGTGTATTTAAACAATTAATCCTGGCAAATAACCGGATAATTTACAAACGTGACTGATGATAATAACAGAAATCCCAAAGTTTGCTTGGTTTCACCAACATCCAGAGACGCGTTTTGTCGTGCGAACACAGTAAAACTGGAGTCGCACATTAAACGATTACCCGAAGAATAACATTGAGGTTCTTCAATGAAAACACCCGAATTTACCTCTTGGAAACAGGCGTTCTAGGTCGATTAGGATGCGTCAGCATTTGAAGAGGTGGACAGATTGAAGAATGTGAAGCAATTCTAGGAAGTTCCATAGTGTGGACGACGTCCCCAGCATCCAATGTGGATGCCGCATATCGGGCGTCGCGACGGCACCGCGACTCTTTGCAAAACTGACGAAGTTTGCGGCCGTTTTGGCGTCGCAGTGTAGCAGATGGCATGCGCCCTAAAACCTCCCGAATTGTTCTTTTCCTTCCATCCAGGCTCTGATGATTTATCACTAGTCGGCGAGATGCAACTTTAAGCTGGATTGAGACGAATTGCTTGTTACAGGATCATGTTTCCTTGGTCAAGATATGGAAGGTTTAGTGGAAGCCTCAAAGTTTAGCAGAAAAAGGTATCAGGAGGATTTAGTGATGAGCGAGACTGGAAGAACAATCCCAATGTAGACAAGAAAAGACTGAGACCATCTTCTGCCAAGCCAAGACTAGTCTTACGAGACTCTTGCAAACGGAAATTCGATATTGAAACGCATTAAATTTGTCCTGGTGGTCATTAATCCCTTAGTCTCCTGTCCTTGTCCTCGAGGCTGCAATACGAAGAACAAGGCCAAGACTTTGTGGGCAAGAACAGGATCATACAAGTCTTGACTTTGGTATTCTTCTGTCAAACTTTTTAGAGTGGTAAACAGTGCATTTAAAAAATCAAAGATGTTTTAAACCATTTGGTACAAAATTGGAAAAATTGAGTCAAAAATTGGCAAAACAAAAATATATTTTAGGAAAATAATGCAGAACTAGCAAAATGAAACCCTAAGTAATTGAACATAAAACGTCTTATAACAGATTAGTCGAGTGCAGGCGAACAAAAATACTTCATGGTGATTTCTCGAAGTCCAACTGAAAAACTTACGATTTTTTCAAGTTTTTGTATTAAATGTCAATCAAATTGTATGTATGAAACACTGTTTCATCTAAGTTTAAAGAGTTTATTTAGAGCTAACCAAGTTGCTACCTCGTTCAGGTACTTATTCATTTTTGCTTTGCCTTTGTCCCAATAGTCATCACTTGATGATTTGATATGATGGCGGTATCATCAGGGGGAAGGGGGCTATGTAGAAACAATACAGTCTTCGGTTGTCTATGAAATTAGAAAAATTTTCGTCGTTTTGTGCAAGGGTGGCGTAAGATTATTGCAAAATTTTATGTTTTCCGTCCCGTTTTGTATGTTTCTCGGAAGCAAAATGAGCAAGAACGCTCG
>NW_026018916.1:3933815-3935190 GCF_020466585.1 Dendroctonus ponderosae
CCCCCATGACTGGGATGATCCCCCCTGGATACGCCCTTCAGATCAGAGCCATACTGTTTTTTAGGAAAACTTCCTAAGACCGACTGTCTTGAAAGTTCATGTAGCGATAGAGCCAAATCAATTAGTTCTTTTTCCTCTATATGAAAATATTTCGTTCTTGTCCTTGGAGGAACCTGAAGGAAAGTACCCATATTTAGATTAGAAATTATTTGATGTGTTTTTTTTTAATTCGCAATTATTTATATCGCTATTAAAAGTGGTTGGGGGAATGATGGTTGGGCAAGACAAATTTTGGTTGGACAAACCTCGCCCTCCCCTAGCGCCGCCACTGGTTCTCTAGTTGCTATAACGGCATGACAATCTTGTCGGATGCATAAGTTTTATTTTGAAAAATTGACAAAGTTTCATTACCTAGCTGGATGAAATTTTTAAAAAAGTCGCAAATAAGCGCAAAAAGGAGAAAATAGTATTTTTCGATACAAAGGCAAAAACGGATTTTCGCCCTCGTATCGAACAATATTTTTTATTCGAATATAGGACATAACACGAATAATAAGTTATAATAAATCAAAATAGCCAAAAATAAAAGCCGTCAACTTCATATTTAAAATTTTATGTCAATGCCATTTTTCAAATTGTCATGTTTTGACGTTTGTCATTTTTCGAAAGCACACTTTGTAAGCATATACAAGTGAAAGAATGAGTGTTGAAAAGCCAAGCGCTGCTTTCACGGTATAGTGTTTGTATAAGACGCATATTTTGCATAAAATCTTTAAAAAAATCGTGTTTTGCTTGTGGCAACGTGGCTCATAAAAATAGACCATTTGAACGACTTTGAGACTGAACTTGTAACAAAGTTATAATTTACAAATTGTAAGTAAACTTTAAATTATGGATCAATAGTTAAATTATGGATCAATAAACCTACGTAATTCATTAAAAAAGCCTGTCGGTTACTTTTTAATAAAAATACTTTAAAATATTCTATGACAGTGACATGTTCAATTTGTCATATTTTGTACATGTGCGGAAAAGTCCGTGCGTAAAAGTAAAACAAATGAACAGTAAAGAAAAGTGCTTCTTTTTGACCATCGCTTCTGATCGAAAAATGGCACTTTTAGATTCATTCGAATAAAAACGCATTTAAAAAATCTGTCAAATGATGTGTTTTTGCACATTTCGTTCACATTAGTTAACAAAAGAATATTGTACTCTGTGTACATCTACAAAAATACACATATTGTTATTTATTATTTATAGTTCATTTAGGTTCTTTTGATAACGATAGCAGAAAATAGCTATCGAAACGTCAAGGTAATTTTTCAAATTAATTTCTTTACCAATTGGAATTTTCTCTTACAGCTTGAGCCTAAGT
>NW_026018916.1:3936189-3943532 GCF_020466585.1 Dendroctonus ponderosae
AAAACTACAAACAAGTTGATATCAGTGCCATTTATTAGAGCAAAAGTTCATCTAAACCTGCCCTAATTGGGGAGTTTGTCACATTTTTCCTCGATTATCTGTTCTCTATAAATCATGTAGTATAAAACACCGCGAGTTCCAACAAAAACGCTTCAAGTTCCTTTTCCTTGAAGATGCTTCCTGCGTAGTCTAGAGCTGATTTGACGCAGGAAATCAATGAGTCAAAAAGCAGAAAATTAATGCCGACAATGACCAACCAATTGTCTTTAAATGAAATAAATGAAATATATCCAGTCTAATTGAAACAAGTAAACTGGACATGTGCCGACTTAAACACGCTCACGTTTTCTGGTTTCTGCATGCGTGATTACTGATACGAGTGTTATCAATTTTTGAGCGTGTTATTTATGCCACTTGACTCTGATGAGCTCATCAAAGAACAATTCGCACAGAATTGCTGAATAAACTACTCAAAATCAAAGCAAACCGATTGATTACCACGTTAAAAGATTCGGAGAAAAACGCACCCAAAAAGCTGGGAAATTCAGACGCAATTGTTCATTGAGGGGTAACAAAAGTGTGCTCAAAGGATTACCGAATAGAGTCATTAGGCTGACGCATTTCCAAATCGGATAAAAATGGAATAATCTCGTTAAGCGCGTGTAATTGACGAGGATGACAAGTGATATGACAAATAATTACATGCATACCTGCACGACTAAAACAAAAATTATGCTGACACTCTAATAATACCCTGAGCTGGAATATTGTGCAATAGAGGTAACATTGTCCATCAATCACGCCCCACAAGGTAAACCTTTGACATAGTTGCGAGGCAGCGCAAAAAACTCGAAATTTTTGGAGGAAAATTGGAAACATCCGAAACAAAACTCACTTGCCAAATGACCATTTTAATTTTAGCCCGTTTGTAGGCACTTTTCCAATTCAATTGCCGACTGTAAGTCAGTTCAATGCGTTTATTGTATTAGAATTTTGTTGACGATCAGATTTGGAAAATGCAGCCTACAGAGGTCCAGAGCTGTTCCAGCATTCTGAAATATGTTGATGATATTTCCAGCCCAATTATTTACCCGCTAAAACTGTTTCCTCATCGGCGAACAATGCGATCATTTTTCCTCTTGTTTTGGTTCTTTCCCCCCTTTGGTTCGACCTCTTAAGGTCTTTGGTTGGACTTCATAACGTTCCAGTAACCTTCGCCTTTCTTATGTAGGAGTGTTTCATCCTCTCATTTAGTCTCGATCGTGTCTTCATCTCCATTATAAATGTGTACTTGTAAACCTTCTTGTCCTCATTTTTCGGGCTCTTTTTGCCGACCTTATGCCCTTTCTGATCATTTCGCGCCTTGCATTCACTATCGGGTCTTTATTGTTTCAAAATAATGAACCTTTTTTCTAATTGGTTTTGGAGCATCCACTTCTGGTTGATTCAAACATTTTTAAATTTCTGCCTTTTCTTAAATTTCCAAGCAATTAAAATTAGAAAAATATTTTCACTTTCCCGTCGTTCACCACGGTGATTAAATGCTCCAAAAAAACAACCTCAGATCGTCAGTTTTTTGTTTGAGTTATTTTCACTTTCTGCCCAACCCGATGCACTCATTTGCCTCGCTCTATTTCCGTAAATCGGTTGGCACGAAGCATTTTTTTAGACGTTGGATGAACCGCTTAGTTGCATAAAAATTATCGCGCTAAACGTGTAGACACTCGTGTCTATTTTGAACGAAAGTGAACGATTTGAGCATTCCGTTCCTCATCTAAAGCCGAATTCAGTATGCAAATTATTTTGTTCCCAATTATCATAAGTTGTGGATAAACATTGCATTCATTAATAAACATGATTGAAAATTCGGTTGCACAATACACGTGATCCGAACGTTTTGTTGTTCAATAGATCACGGTTTTGCGCTCCAAGTTTACAATAATCATTATTTCGAGACCGTTTTGAACCTTGCTTTCCTTGATAAACTACGACGTCTGTCTTCTAATGGTGCACAATTTGCTTGAACTCCAAACTAAGTGTTAATTGATTATTGGTTTTAGCGCCTCATTATTAAAAATGTTCAATTTCAAGGGAAAGCACAATGTTTGAAGTTTATTTTTCGACTGTGATTTCTGAATTTACTTCGTCCGAACGTTTCGCAAGTACCAAACGCCGACATCAGAAATCGATAGAGCAAAAGCTTCAGTTTACTTGGGATGCGAATTTGGATTCTTCCGAGTAAACAGTTCTTTCACAATTAATTGTTTAACTTTGCACCGTTTAAGCGCTGTTTTTTGTTTTTGTACCTTGCTCTTCTAAGTGCCATTTCTGAGCAACCAATTGAGACATCGGAATGCCGGCCTTAGTGATCGATAGAGGATGCTTCAGTTTATCTGGGACGCATTTCTGGTTTGATTTGAGCAAATAGTTCATTTATTGTTAATTATTGAACTTTACACGGTTTAAGGGCTGTTTTTTCTTGTTGCACCATGCTCTTCTAAATTTAATTTTCAGAGCAGACTAGTGAGACACCGGAATGCCGATATCAGAAATCGATAGTAGACGCTTCAGTTTACTTGGGGTGCGATTTAAGGTTTATTCGAGTAATCAGTTCTTTCAAAATTATTGTTAAACTTTGCAAGGTTTAAACGCGGTTTTTTGTCTTTGCACCATGATCTTCTTCTAAATGTCATTTTTGAGCAGCCAAATGAGAACTCAGAATGCGGGTATCAGAAATTAAGATAAAGCTTCAAATTACTTGAGATTGAATTTTAGTTCCATTGGAGTACCTACAAGGTTTCTTCGTGATTATTTATTACACTTGACAAGTATTACTCTTCTAAGTGTTATTTCTTCGCACACTATTGAGACATTGGAAATTGTACTGGAATTTGATAGACGAAGCATCAGTTGACTTGGGATGTGATTTTCGTTCCATTTGATTAAACGGTTTTTTTTAAATAAATTGTTAAACTTTACGAAATTTATACGCTTTTTGCCGTTTGCGCACCATGCTTTTCTAAATGTAATTTCTGAGCAACCAATTGAGACATCAGAAAGTGTGTACTAGTAGTCGACAGAGGAAGAGTTTAGGCGACTTAAGTTCTGGTTTTTCTTCCATTCAACTAAATGGTTTCTTCATATATTGTTAAAATTTACGAGGTTCATACGCGATTTTATGTATTTGCACCATGCTCTTCGAAATTTAATTTCTGAGCAGCCAGTTGAGACATCGGAATACGGATAATAACAATCGATAGAGCAAGCTTCAGTTTATTTGGGGTGTAATTTTAGTTCCATTCGAGTGTCAGGTTTCTTCCTGATTGGTTATTAAAATTCACAAAAATTCCGCGCGGTTTTTCGTTTTTGCACCAGGCTCTTCTCAATGCCATTTCTGAGCAAACGATTGCGACATCGGAACGGGTAAAGCAAAAATCGATAGAAGAAGCTTCAGTTTAATTGACGTGTGATTTTTGCTTCATTTCAGTAAATGGTTTATTCATAATTAATTGTTTAACTTTGCGGGATTTAAACGCCGATTTCAGTTAGTGCACCAGGCTTTTCTAAATGGCAATTTCTGAGCAACCAAATGAGACATCAGCAATCAATAGAGAAAGCTTCAGTTTAGTTGGCAGGTGTTTTTTCTTCCATTTAAGTTGAAGGATTCTTCTAAGGTTCTGAAGCTACAAAGAGCGTTAGACTTTCACAAATTGTCCCATTTACTGAAGCGTCTTTAACACTTAGTTTTTTTTTCCAGGCTGGTTCGGGACAAGACACTTCGTCACTTTAATGCTGTCTCTTGGCATGGCCAATGCCTATGTTATGAGGACCAACATGTCCGTAGCTATTGTAGCTATGGTGAACCACACAGCTATTGCCATTGATGACGCCGCCGCAACAGACAATGTAGCTGTGTCTGAATGCGGCGTAACTATTGACAAGAATTCTGTAAGTTTCCTTTTCTCACGTGGTTTCACTTTACTATACCAAGAAGATGTGTGGAAGAGAAATGGGATACAGCGTGCTTCTTTTGCTTCAGTCGTTAACATCACCTGAAGCTGACGGTCAATTCGTGTGGCAAACCGATATACAAGCCTACGTTCTGTCCGCATTTTTCTACGGATACGTTTTGACGCAAATCCCAGCAGGAATTTTGGGCAAAAAATATGGGAATATCCGCTTTTTGGGCATCGGGATGCTGATCAACTCGGTGTTTGGTCTGCTCGTGCCCATTGCGGCCGAAATGGGCCTCGGATGGCTGCTAACTGTGAGATTTATACAAGGATTAGGCGAGGTAAGTACGTTGATTGATGATGGTGCCTTTACGAGTCGATTTTATTTGAATTATTGTAAAGACGCAATCAGATCCTGAAAAGGTGATTGGTGAGGAAAAAGACGCTGCTTTGTCCAGAGAACATTCCAATTGAATTCAACTGCTTTTTTCGTGACAAGGCAGGGTTTTCTTCCTGAAAACGCCGGTTTTTGAATTGTTACTATTCCCGGGCAGGGTCCGATTGTTCCGTGCAGCCACGCTTTACTTGCAAAGTGGATCCCCCCTAACGAGAGGAGCCGCATGGGTTCGTTCGTATACGCAGGTACTATTTACTAGTTGATTTTGAGATATTTTTGCATACACGTATATGGCTATGATCAAAGGCCTTGATTGAAATCAGCAACACCAACGCATTCCCTCACTTTGCATCAAATGCCGGTAATCAGTACATCCGACTGTAGGGCGCACTGATGCGGAATGCAAAATTCTGTCCAACTTTGATGATCATGCCGCATTAAACGTGCTCTTTGATTATAGCCATTTCGAACACATTTCGCTCATTATCTCCTGAGTGAACAAGGCATAATTCCTGCATAGAAGCTCCCAATTACCTTAATTGTTGCATTTCAAACTGATGGTCTGACTTTCAAACGTTTTAAACAACTCATCACACATCAACACAGTCACTTTACATTTGAATTGTTTGTTGATTCTGGAGAAACACTCTTTGTGTTCCGTTGGGTGGATGAACTCACTTACAATAATATAAAGAGTTTGTAAAATATTTGCACGAAATGTTAGCGCACAGATTCCTGCGGAGCAAGCGCGATGATTAAACCTAATTTGTCTCATCGAAAATCGGATGATTTTTTGATGTAAAAGGCACCAAAGTTGAGGGTAAATTGGATTAGAATGTCCAATCAACAGCTAGTATGGAATGGACATGTTGAGCGGATGGACCAAAAGCGAATCCCTAAGCAAGTTCTCAGGTGGAAACCAAGCGAAAAAAGCAGAGATAATGAAGAGGAATGGGAGGATAGAAGAGAATGCAATACACCTGGATATGTTTTCACTCCAGGAATCGGTGGTAGGATTTTGTGCACAATAAACGCTAGTGTGAACAACTGAAAACTCAAGAATTTCCAAGTGTGGCAAAAACCCAACCGTTTCGAAGTCAAACCGTTAAATGCGAAAGAAACAAAGTCTTGGTAATTGGAAGCTGCTACAGGTTTTGCCATTAGGGGGAATGAGAGGGTCTGATAGATCTGGACGTTTCAATTGATTACTTAGTGTCGAAGATAAAAATGGGTGTTTTCCTCCACGTTCTGTTGTTGTTAATCTTATCGCAGGATATTACAAATAAGCACAAACACATAACGAAATCCACACAAATCCCTATTTACATTCGCCCATCTCCGTACACAAAGCATTTATCAGGAAATTCTTATTGGTTGTAACTTAAGAGATTAGGACTTTGTAAATTTGAACTTACTTGAACTGCGCAAGCGATCGATGTTGAACGTTAATAAAACGGTTTATTGTGGGAACACGTATTGATAAGGACGGTTTATTATTTAATTGGTTCACTTGGTAAGACCTGCAGCCTTGCTCTCAAAAACGCATTTTTCCATAGGAAAAACTCTGTGCAAATAATCTCCTAATCTCTGCATCTGAACGCGTTGAAACTAAATTAGCAAATCAGAGGCCTAAAAGTCCAAAAAATCCTTCATTTATTACACTAAGAAGTTTCACAATTACATGATTTTTTTACTTTATGTAACACAAAAATATCAACCACGAGTCTCCTAATTGCCATGTACATTACATTTTTATCTGTATGTTAAAGTTCAAGTTCCCAGATAACTAATGAACGTCAATCGGTTGCATTGCTTACACTGAACTAGTTTGATTTTTGAGGCAATTCAAGAATCTCGCTTTGTGCTGCCAAACTGCCCAAAGCGACCGTTTGGGATTCAAGCGAGCCGCATGCGGCACAACATGTTGTTCTGGTGATTTTGCAAGTCGATAAGTGACTTTGCGCTTTCACGATTACGAATAGTGTTTATTAACGGATCAGTAAACAATTTAATTGCGCTCATCCATCCAATTTCCTGGAGTATTCAAGGGCAACATGACTAATCTAGTATCGAAGGAACATCGTTTTATTTGAAAAATCCTCCAATTCACTTTGAAGAATGAGTGCGCATCTGTTTTTGGGTTCTTCATTATCATTGATAAGCAATAGAGGCGACTTAACTATAGCGAACGCTTTAACTATTCTACTATAGAGACTTGTTTCTATTCACAGGAGCGCAATTGGGTACTGTCATCTCCCTGCCTCTTAGTGGGCTCCTTTCGGTCTCACAATGGGGCTGGCCTGCAATCTTTTACGTTTTTGGAGCTGTTGGCACCGTATGGTGCATCACCTTCCTGATCTTCGTCAAAGAAGATCCCGAATCCCATCTTACCATGGATCCGGTTGAAAGAGAATATATCCAGAAGTCTTTGGGCACTATCGTGGGAAACACTGTAAGCACACTTTATAACGTAATGGCTGTTAAGAGTGTTTAAAACACTGGAACCGTTTGGAAGACTTTTTCAAAGGCGCATGTTTTTCAGTTTGCTGTAAAACAGTATTTTACTTTTCCAGAAGACTCCACCGACTCCATGGCTGGATATAGCAAAGTCCTTACCTTTCTGGGCCATTCTTTTGGCCCATATGGGCTACAATTACGGCTACGAGACCCTGATGACCGAACTGCCCACTTATATGAAGCAAGTTCTCCACTTCAGTATTAAAGATGTAAGTATAATGGACTCGACAAAAATTCGAAAAAATTTTGGAAAGTGCTCAATTTAATGCTCTACCCAGGGGCGGATCCAGTTTTAAATTCAAGGGTCGGGTTATGTAGAAAAAATAGAGTCTTCTGTTGTCTATGAAATTAGAAAAATTATTGTCGTTTTGTGCAAGAGTGGCGTAAGATTATTGTAAAATTTCGTGTTTTCCGTCCCCTTTTTGCTCATTTCTCGGAGGCAAAGTGAGCAAGAACGCTCATTTGTACATCATTCT
>NW_026018916.1:3944531-3949103 GCF_020466585.1 Dendroctonus ponderosae
ACCACTTTGTAGTGGTGAAAGATGGACTTTGAGTTGGGCCATCGAAAAGCTCATTAGTATTTTTGCGAAATTTTCAACCATTTTGGAGATATAACCTTTGTAAACCTTCAAACGCCAGGAAGAGGACGAAGCCCTAGTCCGATCTTCGATTCTGTGGCATCAAAATAAAAGCGAATATTTTTTTTCTGAGCTAATCATTAATAGCATTAAACCCAGCTTTCACTAATAAATCAAGAGTAATTGAGTGTCTATCCGTCAGGAGCTCGAAAAACGACACTGTTTGCCCTTGTATCAAAAACTACTATTAAAAATCAGGTGTTTATTTTCCGAAAAATAGTGATGATAAATAGAAGCCCCACTTTGTTGTAATTATATTAAGTTTCCTACAAAATTTTAAACATTTTTATGCAGCATACCATATTCACATCTCTAACGGCTTTCCGCCAACTGGCGTCTGAAAGTTGCGAAATTGATAATATATATCCCCAAATTTATAAACTAATTAAAACTGAGATTAAAAAAGAACTGAACAAAATTACAAAAAGGAGATATTTCTGCATAAAAAAGTTTGGCTTGAAAGCGTGACTTTTTCGGATCACCCTGTGTAAATAGAAATTGGTTGAGAAAATAGGAATGATAAAACAAAAATCTGAGCAATTTTGCGAAAAATAAACACCAGATTTTTAAATAATTATATGCAATACGCCCATCATTGCATAATAAGATCGCTTCAATTCGCGTATATTAGACGTCATATTTACAACCATGTGAAAGTGGGACCAAAAATCGACGTAGATTAAACGTTTACTTTAAACACTCTGTTTAAATGTTCTCAGCCCCTGAATGTTTTGTGGTGGAGAAAATAATTTGCGATAGCAAACTCTTGAAGATGAAGAACAAAACCCTAGCTAGAAACAGCCAAAAAGTTTGATAATGACTCAACAAGAGACTAGTTGTTAAAATGAGAAGCAGGAATAAATGAAAGAAATAAATAACTTCAAAGAAAACATCAACTATGCAAATTCGGAAGTAAACGGTGCTGATTGCAAATGTGTGGGGGTTTAGAACGAAAACTTTGGCAAGAAAAATAAAACACTTTAAAAGAGCGCTTTATTGGAAAAAGTCTGCCGGTCGGGTCTTATAGAGTTAAATAAGAATTTGTTTCCACACCATTAACTTGCATGTTCAGTTTAGAGGGCTGATTGATGAAATGGGGTCGCATGAAAATGATATTTAGAAAGTTTGAAGAAATGCAAGTCAAAACGTTATTCTGGAGAAATGGCGAAAGAAATCACTCAAGCTTACGAGTTTTCCGCGAATAACCGCATTACTCGTTTGGAGGTTTTGATCGATTTGTGGCTCCAGGAAAGGAGTTTTTGTCGCTTGATTAATTGAACACAGTCTGGATGTTTGCAAATGGAACTTAAAAGCAGTCTCTTTTTCAAAATGAAAAACTTGGAAGTAGTTTGAAATGATAAGTCATCAAGATCATTGTTTAAAAAAGGGTGTGTGCGAGTCGTAGCCAATCTTCCTTTCTATGAACTAACAAGTCATCTTAAAGACCACACTATCTCACTATCAGCTTTCATTATTATTGTGATTATTCTATATGAAATCATTGAAAAATACGAAAAGTTTGATTGTTAAATTGTAATGATGATTAATGGCATTCTTAAATGTAACTCGATTGTCGTAATGTTGGCTGTTTTATATTTGGAGTGTTTTCCAAATCCCAAAACATGATAAACGTATTAAGACACTCACAAGAGCGCCAAAAGCGATAAGACCAAGAATGTGTTTGTTCACACTTATTTGCGCATTTTCAAAATGCATTTCAGGTGTTTGGTCAGATTATTTGCAAAAACTTCAACCAATCAATTTCGCCTGTTTCATAACTACCGTCGAATTATTAACTCGAGTTCTAAAGACAGGTTAATGACGCATCAAGTTTTAAAATACCATCACGTTTATTACCTGGAGTGGATATTATTAGTAGTAATTTAGCGAGCACCTTTGAACCTTTTTAGCAAATCTGCTTAATAATACACATCGGGCAATTAATTTCGTAATTGCCAAGTGGAAATGAATGATTCGCAAAATCGTGACTACTTGATACTTGATCACGTTTCCATTCGTCTGTCTCGTGTGCTCTCACCGTCATTAAACTGTTGATTTATAACAATCAAAACCGTTGCATAATGTAGCGAAACAATTTAAGTTGATCTGTTATTCATATTTATTGGGTCTGCACTTTGGACCCGAGTTTCATCGACCAAAAGCTTTAGTTCATTAGTAACTCAGTTATGCAGAAAAATTCTTCTTAAGAACGTTTGGAATGGTTCAATCTAGTTGGAAATTTGCAGAAAAGTCAAAATACTTTCCGTCGCTAGATCCAGACGGCTTAGAGGCAAAACTTTTTTTTCGGTCTGTGGGTGTTGGGCATGTGAGATGAAAGTATGAGCGCAGTTTTCGAGATATCAAGCGAGAATAAGTGGGATTTGGCCCGAAATAGAAATGATCAAACAGACGTCAAAATCGAGCTAGGGCTTTGCCCACCACGAGATTTCCAAAAATATCTAAATCTACCGAGAAAATTTTGATTTAGACTGAAAACACCTGGAAACATCGCTTTCATTCTAAGAACCATTTGAACGAGTTTTTATTGAACAGCATTTTGCAATAAAAAGTTCCAAAATCCAAATGGGGCTTCGCCCCTTTCCAGCCGTTTGAAGTTGCAAAAAGACAACACCTCGACACGGTTGAAAATTTCAATCATAAAACACCTATTAAATCAAAAAGGGTTGAAAATATCCCATCAGTCGTTATGTCCTTTTCGATAGCGCGTTTTGAAAGTTTTATTTGCCTACCTCTAAAGAGATCAGCAAAAATAAGAAGATATCAGTATTTAAAGCATCTTATTTCTGAGAAACGGTTGAAAATATCTAATAAGAAGAAATAGATCCGAATTTCCACGAATTCTTGAACATTTCTGTTTATTCCTCGTAAGCTGATGAAACTATCTAATTAACCTTCCAAAACCTTTCGGAAAAGAATATCGAAGGCCACAATCGTTAAGGGTGATTGGCAATTGCTAACCTCCAAAGGGATGGTAGGAAAAATGCCGAATGTTGAGAAGTGGCCGATGTTTAAAAGCTTATGACTCGAAAACGACCGAAAAAATCCGCACAATTCTTAAAGCGTTTTCAATAGAAGGTTTCGAAGGCTGTATTTTTAATTTTGACTTTATTTCAAAATTTATAACACCTGAAAAGTTACAAACGGTCTAAAATGTCTAAATAATCATAAAATATTCGGTAAAACATTTAAACATTAAAAAAAACATTAAAACACAATCGGTAAACGATAGTCAAAAGCTAAAAATAGGGCGCGGTGAGAATCATCTTCTTCTAATTGAGCTTTATTCGAAGTTCCTAACTTCTAAGAAATTATAAGGGAAAGTTCGAAAGCTCATATCTAAAAAAGCGCTGAAAATACGTAAATTATTATTAAAACCTTTTCGACAGGGCATCTCGAGAGCTGTTATTTAAAAAAAAATATCAAAAATTTTTAACTTAGAGAAAAAAGAGTCAAAACTTAGAGAAAAAAATTGCTTAGGAGGAAAGTATTAGAACTTTAGAACTACTAGAAGTTTAAAAGCGCGTATCTCGGAAATGGTTGACAATATCTGAATAGATCTTTGGGACTTCCACAAATTCAAGTTAAGAGTTGCCCAAAAAACCCGAACATCTGAAAGGTTAGAAGGAAAAAGCAAAAATGCAAGAAGACGCCGCAGTTTAAGAGCTTATGAATTAGAAAAGTATAAAAATATCACAACAGTTATTAGAAGCTGTTCGCTAATTTGGCTTCTTCCGGACTTTCTAACCTCTAGAAAGCCAAAAGACGACGTTCTAGAGCTTTTATCTAAAAAACCGCTGAAAGTGCGTGGATCATTATTAGAATGTTTTCGATAGTGCGTCTCAATCCGCTTTTTGGTCCCAAAATTTATAACCTTTAATAACTTGTAGGGCAAAATGCAAATGGATAAAGGACCGTCGTAATCGAATCTTGTTGAAGGGCTTATATGGTAGAAATAGCCAAAAATATCTGAATAATCATCATAAGCTCTTTCATAGAGCGTCTCACGAACTGTGTTTTATAATACATTTTTATTAAGAATTCGAAACCTCTTAAAAGCTAGAAGACAAAATGTAGCAGATTTTTCGAGAAAAATATCAAGGGTGGGAGGTTGCGTTTTTAAAAAATTTTTTAAATAAAATTGCAATAAAATTCCAACTATTATAACTTTTGAAGAGTTTTTCGCAAACATTTGAAGTCTCGTATTTGCAAATTTTAATCAATTTTAGGTTCAATATTTGCGGTCTCTAAATAAACGATAACAGCGAATCGGGTTTTTTCGCCGGCCAAAGCAACAAAGCGTCTTTTACTTAATAAAAAGGTCAATAATGATAGCAAATTTAATATTTGAACAGGGCTGTGGAAAATGTTCATTTCTGACCGTTATGCCCGGTTGCACCGTTTGACTAAACAGTGATTAAAAATTTAATCGTCGTT
>NW_026018916.1:3949203-3951201 GCF_020466585.1 Dendroctonus ponderosae
TTGGGTCTAATTGCAGATCTTCTAGTCAAATTGAAGCATTCAAACCGATTTAAGAACTCGCTGGTAAACAAACAACCTGATACTGGGCTGATTTTTAAGATACTGCCGCTAATTAAATTAGATCCATTAAAGTGTCTTACTCCCCGAAACTGTTAACAGCATGGGTGTTATTTATTAACACCAAGTCAAGCACATACATGTATTGTGAATTCTTGTGGATCGTTGGAATGCCATTGAGTGTTGTTAAGCTGGGCGGTCACTACCTGAGCGAAAAGACACAAAGGGGGAGTTGATTGATGGCAACCGATACCGAAAAAGTACTTTGTACTGAGCCGGGTACCCGCTGTTCCCAGTAACATTTAAAAATTCGTCTTCGTACGGTAGATACCTCGCGAGTGTTCATATTGGCGCCAAAAAGCGTGGCAGATGTCGTAGCCTGTACGTAGTTCGCGTCGGATGTAGTGAAATTGGTGTCTAATAATATACTGCATAATAATTTGTCGTTTGCGCTCGTTTATCTCAGCGTTTATATAAATATAAATGTCGGGTTAGAGCAGGATTACAGTCAAGTAGTACTGAGCCAGCAAGTAGAATCGTTGCTCGTGCGACCGAACGAACGTTTGAACAGCACGCGTTTGTTTAAATAAAACATCTTGCTTAGTGTACCGTCGCGAGCTTAACAAACTAGCAACAAATTAAACATACCGATGGTCGAGCATGGATGTTCGCTTAAAATTCATACCGAATTATTCGCATAACCAAGTGCTCTGTCGCAAACGAAAACGGCGAAAGGTTTGATTCGCGTTCTGCCTTGTCGATACTCCAAACCCTCCAAGTTCCATAACTAATTTATTTAAGTACGGCAAGCAATCGTTCCTGTTTTATTATTTAATTGCTGTTCCGGTGATACTAAGTTTAAGTGCAACGAGAAGAAAAGACGTGATTATTTTAAGGACTTTGAAGAGATTATTTTACGAAAATGAACGGGTCGACGGTCACTAACGGTAACAACGGTTATCAAAACACCCAATACACCACTGTTTTCGAACATGATTCGCTGCAGCAGAGAAAGCAAAAAGGTACGTATTGAAGACCCATATTGTAGGCCACTTTTCCAAAATCCACACTTTCCTGGCTTTATCGTCGCCGTTTCCCCTTATCTCCCTCATTCGATATTTTAAGCCTGTGGCCTCCACAGTTGCCACACATTTGCACATATTTGTTTCCTCCAGCGATTAGCCTAGATTTTTTCAAACCAATCTCGATTATCAGCTTGCCAGCTTTACAGGTACCCACTTTGGAAGTGGTACCTTCATTATCAAGGTTGGGGCCCAATTTTCACCTGAATCGGACCGTACATGTGGCAACTTGAGTACGTACTAAGAAAGCACGTGGCACAAACATGTGCTCGAACAGCCTGCCGGCTTACGACTTAAGACGGCTTAAAGACGAATCTCGAAATAATTTGTACCTGAAAAACAGTCAAGTAGCAGAGCACGAGGGGTCTTTGGATAATTCAGGGAAATTCCCGTACAGAAATGTTGGCAATTATTTTTTGAGTTTTCCCATGTACTTTTCTAACTCGATCGGTTTTTGACCCGACGAAAGCCGCCCATTTCTCGATGACTCCGAAATCACGCTCCTAAACTGATAACTCGTGAACTCTGTCGGACGTTCAGAAAAAAGCTAAGGTTTTCTTAAGTTTAGGGTGTTTTTCGCAGTATTAGTGGAAAACCGCCAATTTCAGTTCTACGTCCTAAATGTATCAATTTATACGGCTTTATAAAGCAAAAACGCCTGATCCAGAGATTCAGCTTTAAATTTAGGGGGGGAGGGGCATGTAGAAAAAAATTTAATATCAGACACTTAGGTGCGGGATTTTGCCAACATTTTATGTTTTCCCTCCCGTTTTTGCTCATTTCTCGGAAGCAAAATGAGCAAGAACGCTCATTTGTACATCATTCTAGAGAGAAATAAATGGCCTTTTTAGAAAGTGAA
>NW_026018916.1:3951301-3955879 GCF_020466585.1 Dendroctonus ponderosae
TGAATTTTAGTTCCATTGGAGTACCTACAAGGTTTCTTCGTGATTATTTATTACACTTGACAAGTATTACTCTTCTAAGTGTTATTTCTTCGCACTCTATTGAGACATTGGAAATTGTACTGGAATTTGATAGACGAAGCATCATTTGACTTGGGATGTGATTTTCGTTCCATTTGATTAAACGGTTTTTAAAAAATGAATTGTTAAACATTACGAAATTTATACGCTTTTTGCCGTTGGCGCACCATGCTTTTCTAAATGTCATTTCTGAGCAACCAATTGAGACATCAGAAAGTGTGTACCAGTAATCGACAGAGGAAGAGTTTAGGCGACTTAAGTTCTGGTTTTTGTTCCATTCAACTAAATGGTTTCTTCATATATTGTTAAAATTTACGAGGTTCATACGCGATTTTATGTATTTGCACCATACTCTTCGAAATTTAATTTCTGAGCAGCCACTTGAGACATCGGAATACGGATAACAACAATCGATAGAGCAAGCTTCAGTTTATTTGGGGTGTAATTTTAGTTCCATTCGAGTGTCAGGTTTCTTCCTGATTAGTTATTAAAACTCACAAAAATTCCGCGCGGTTTTTCGTTTTTGCACCAGGCTCTTCTCAATGCCATTTCTGAGCAAACGATTGCGACATCGGAACGGGTAAAGCAAAAATCGATAGAAGAAGCTTCAGTTTAATTGACGTGTGATTTTTGCTTCATTTCAGTAAATGGTTTATTCATAATTAATTGTTTAACTTTGCGGGATTTAAACGCCGATTTCAGTTAGTGCACCAGGCTTTTCTAAATGGCAATTTCTGAGCAACCAAATGAGACATCAGCAATCAATAGAGAAAGCTTCAGTTTAGTTGGCAGGTGTTTTTTCTTCCATTTAAGTTGAAGGATTCTTCTAAGGTTCTGAAGCTACAAAGAGCGTTAGACTTTCACAAATTGTCCCATTTACTGAAGCGTCTTTAACACTTAGTTTTTTTTTCCAGGCTGGTTCGGGACAAGACACTTCGTCACTTTAATGCTGTCTCTTGGCATGGCCAATGCCTATGTTATGAGGACCAACATGTCCGTAGCTATTGTAGCTATGGTGAACCACACAGCTATTGCCATTGATGACGCCGCCGCAACAGACAATGTAGCTGTGTCTGAATGCGGCGTAACTATTGACAAGAATTCTGTAAGTTTCCTTTTCTCACGTGGTTTCACTTTACTATACCAAGAAGATGTGTGGAAGAGAAATGGGATACAGCGTGCTTCTTTTGCTTCAGTCGTTAACATCACCTGAAGCTGACGGTCAATTCGTGTGGCAAACCGATATACAAGCCTACGTTCTGTCCGCATTTTTCTACGGATACGTTTTGACGCAAATCCCAGCAGGAATTTTGGGCAAAAAATATGGGAATATCCGCTTTTTGGGCATCGGGATGCTGATCAACTCGGTGTTTGGTCTGCTCGTGCCCATTGCGGCCGAAATGGGCCTCGGATGGCTGCTAACTGTGAGATTTATACAAGGATTAGGCGAGGTAAGTACGTTGATTGATGATGGTGCCTTTACGAGTCGATTTTATTTGAATTATTGTAAAGACGCAATCAGATCCTGAAAAGGTGATTGGTGAGGAAAAAGACGCTGCTTTGTCCAGAGAACATTCCAATTGAATTCAACTGCTTTTTTCGTGACAAGGCAGGGTTTTCTTCCTGAAAACGCCGGTTTTTGAATTGTTACTATTCCCGGGCAGGGTCCGATTGTTCCGTGCAGCCACGCTTTACTTGCAAAGTGGATCCCCCCTAACGAGAGGAGCCGCATGGGTTCGTTCGTATACGCAGGTACTATTTACTAGTTGATTTTGAGATATTTTTGCATACACGTATATGGCTATGATCAAAGGCCTTGATTGAAATCAGCAACACCAACGCATTCCCTCACTTTGCATCAAATGCCGGTAATCAGTACATCCGACTGTAGGGCGCACTGATGCGGAATGCAAAATTCTGTCCAACTTTGATGATCATGCCGCATTAAACGTGCTCTTTGATTATAGCCATTTCGAACACATTTCGCTCATTATCTCCTGAGTGAACAAGGCATAATTCCTGCATAGAAGCTCCCAATTACCTTAATTGTTGCATTTCAAACTGATGGTCTGACTTTCAAACGTTTTAAACAACTCATCACACATCAACACAGTCACTTTACATTTGAATTGTTTGTTGATTCTGGAGAAACACTCTTTGTGTTCCGTTGGGTGGATGAACTCACTTACAATAATATAAAGAGTTTGTAAAATATTTGCACGAAATGTTAGCGCACAGATTCCTGCGGAGCAAGCGCGATGATTAAACCTAATTTGTCTCATCGAAAATCGGATGATTTTTTGATGTAAAAGGCACCAAAGTTGAGGGTAAATTGGATTAGAATGTCCAATCAACAGCTAGTATGGAATGGACATGTTGAGCGGATGGACCAAAAGCGAATCCCTAAGCAAGTTCTCAGGTGGAAACCAAGCGAAAAAAGCAGAGATAATGAAGAGGAATGGGAGGATAGAAGAGAATGCAATACACCTGGATATGTTTTCACTCCAGGAATCGGTGGTAGGATTTTGTGCACAATAAACGCTAGTGTGAACAACTGAAAACTCAAGAATTTCCAAGTGTGGCAAAAACCCAACCGTTTCGAAGTCAAACCGTTAAATGCGAAAGAAACAAAGTCTTGGTAATTGGAAGCTGCTACAGGTTTTGCCATTAGGGGGAATGAGAGGGTCTGATAGATCTGGACGTTTCAATTGATTACTTAGTGTCGAAGATAAAAATGGGTGTTTTCCTCCACGTTCTGTTGTTGTTAATCTTATCGCAGGATATTACAAATAAGCACAAACACATAACGAAATCCACACAAATCCCTATTTACATTCGCCCATCTCCGTACACAAAGCATTTATCAGGAAATTCTTATTGGTTGTAACTTAAGAGATTAGGACTTTGTAAATTTGAACTTACTTGAACTGCGCAAGCGATCGATGTTGAACGTTAATAAAACGGTTTATTGTGGGAACACGTATTGATAAGGACGGTTTATTATTTAATTGGTTCACTTGGTAAGACCTGCAGCCTTGCTCTCAAAAACGCATTTTTCCATAGGAAAAACTCTGTGCAAATAATCTCCTAATCTCTGCATCTGAACGCGTTGAAACTAAATTAGCAAATCAGAGGCCTAAAAGTCCAAAAAATCCTTCATTTATTACACTAAGAAGTTTCACAATTACATGATTTTTTTACTTTATGTAACACAAAAATATCAACCACGAGTCTCCTAATTGCCATGTACATTACATTTTTATCTGTATGTTAAAGTTCAAGTTCCCAGATAACTAATGAACGTCAATCGGTTGCATTGCTTACACTGAACTAGTTTGATTTTTGAGGCAATTCAAGAATCTCGCTTTGTGCTGCCAAACTGCCCAAAGCGACCGTTTGGGATTCAAGCGAGCCGCATGCGGCACAACATGTTGTTCTGGTGATTTTGCAAGTCGATAAGTGACTTTGCGCTTTCACGATTACGAATAGTGTTTATTAACGGATCAGTAAACAATTTAATTGCGCTCATCCATCCAATTTCCTGGAGTATTCAAGGGCAACATGACTAATCTAGTATCGAAGGAACATCGTTTTATTTGAAAAATCCTCCAATTCACTTTGAAGAATGAGTGCGCATCTGTTTTTGGGTTCTTCATTATCATTGATAAGCAATAGAGGCGACTTAACTATAGCGAACGCTTTAACTATTCTACTATAGAGACTTGTTTCTATTCACAGGAGCGCAATTGGGTACTGTCATCTCCCTGCCTCTTAGTGGGCTCCTTTCGGTCTCACAATGGGGCTGGCCTGCAATCTTTTACGTTTTTGGAGCTGTTGGCACCGTATGGTGCATCACCTTCCTGATCTTCGTCAAAGAAGATCCCGAATCCCATCTTACCATGGATCCGGTTGAAAGAGAATATATCCAGAAGTCTTTGGGCACTATCGTGGGAAACACTGTAAGCACACTTTATAACGTAATGGCTGTTAAGAGTGTTTAAAACACTGGAACCGTTTGGAAGACTTTTTCAAAGGCGCATGTTTTTCAGTTTGCTGTAAAACAGTATTTTACTTTTCCAGAAGACTCCACCGACTCCATGGCTGGATATAGCAAAGTCCTTACCTTTCTGGGCCATTCTTTTGGCCCATATGGGCTACAATTACGGCTACGAGACCCTGATGACCGAACTGCCCACTTATATGAAGCAAGTTCTCCACTTCAGTATTAAAGATGTAAGTATAATGGACTCGACAAAAATTCGAAAAAATTTTGGAAAGTGCTCAATTTAATGCTCTACCCAGGGGCGGATCCAGTTTTAAATTCAAGGGTCGGGTTATGTAGAAAAAATAGAGTCTTCTGTTGTCTATGAAATTAGAAAAATTATTGTCGTTTTGTGCAAGAGTGGCGTAAGATTATTGTAAAATTTCGTGTTTTCCGTCCCCTTTTTGCTCATTTCTCGGAGGCAAAGTGAGCAAGAACGCTCATTTGTACATCATTCT
>NW_026018916.1:3955979-3957410 GCF_020466585.1 Dendroctonus ponderosae
TATCTACACATTTAGAACAATATCTCCTCTATTAAAGGGCGTGTTTTTTTAACTTTAGGTGGTCTTTCACTTTTCGCTGAGGAATTTTTGAAGCAAACCTTACACATTTTTTATAGGTACTTAGAGCTCCATACGCGGCTTCAATACAAAAATTCACCTAAAACTGATCCAAAATGAGGCAAAATCGCAAGTTTAAAGAAATGGTTTATCGGCTAAAAGCTGCTAATCTGAAATTTCTGTCTAATTAAGATTTTGATGAAGTTTTTTCTTAACAATTGCTCAAGATTTTCAAGAAACTTTAAGTTTAAAAAAATCACCAAAAATTCATAAAAGCTGTGCTAAATTCATCACCCGATGTTGAGATCAACATTTCCTTTATTGGATAGCGTTGTCATCCACTTTCAACTCGCTTCCAGCTCTAACAGACAATTTTTTGGAAATATTATTGCACATTTTTGACGGGAAATCGACTTGAATTTCAAAAATTTGCCAAACATTTTCGAAAATGCAAATGCAAATTGCAGCAAATTTAGGTCAAGATTTACTCTATTAAAGGACGTTATTGTTTTCGACCGAATTTGACACATTTTTGAAAAATACTGCACACACAACTTCAAACAAGAGAACAGTAAGCAGCCCCGCATTCAATTTTTCGCAATTTTTTAAATTTTTTAGCTATATCGAAAAAATGGTTATACGGTCTGTGCAGGCAACAATATTCATTCGAATTCAAAAATTCGACAAAAATTAACAAAAAATGACACCAATCAGTAAATTAGCTTATTTTTAGAACCACATTTGCTCTATGGAAAGGCTTTAATAATACCTTTCAATCTGCTTTCACCAGTCACTTGCAATTTTTTGAACAAACCGTTTGACAACCTCTGTAGATATAACAATAGTCTAGAGTTGAAAAATTCGCAGAAAAATGATTGAATGAAGTGTCAAATTGGAAAATAGCTCCACGTTTAATGCAATACTTTCTCTATTAAAAGGCGTCAATATCAACTTTGGATCTGCTTCCAGTTTTAATTGATTTTTTAACACTCGAGCTTTGCTCGAATTCCTGATCGCAACGCCCAGGCATTTTTCCATAATTCCAAGAAAATCAAAAAAATGCATTACGCATTTGGGGCCTGTTAAAATAAGAGAACACTGAAAAGCTTGAATTTTACTTATCCTGTGTTTTCAAAAATGGAAACCCATTTTTGGCTTTTTGACCGAAGATTGTTCACCGAAGTGTATATTTTTTTGCAAAAGGATAAAAAAAACAGTCGGTTTAGTTGGGAATTGTTAATTAGAGAGAACAATTTATAATAGTAGAAGCTTAAAACGTTAAAAAAAAAATTAATTTTACGCGTTTCGAGTGGTTTTTTAAAAAGAAGTTTTCATTCAGATCAGGAGATCAGGCCAAGGGCGGATCCAGGGGGG
>NW_026018916.1:3957510-3959239 GCF_020466585.1 Dendroctonus ponderosae
TTTTTGCTCATATCTCGGAGGCAAAATGAGCAAGAACGCTCATTTGTACGTCATTCTAGAGAGAAATAAATGGCCTTTTTAGAAAGTGAACCATGGATTGGGAATTGTTGGCAGTTTTCTCAAAAAATGCTTGAATTCAAGAAGTTTTAGATTTGCTTGGTTTTTTTTTTGAGTTGCAAAATCCACTTGAACATAACGCTGTTTTTTCTAAGTTTCTCAAGAACCATTCGAGCCACAGAACTCGTTTTGGCATCGTTGAATAGAGAATTGAATGGGGGGGTCATGACCCCCATGACCCCCCCCTGGATCCGCCCTTGGCCTGATCTCCTGATCTGAATGAAAACTTCTTTTTAAAAAACCACTCGAAACGCGTAAAATGAAATTTTTTTTTAACATTTTAAGCTTCTACTATTATAAATTGTTCTCTCTAATTAACAATTCCCAACTAAACCGAATGTTTTTTTTATCCTTTTGCAAAAAATTATACACTTCGGTGAACAATCTTCGGTCAAAAAGCCAAAAATGGGTTTCCATTTTTGAAAACACAGGATATGTAAAACTCAAGCTTTTCGGTGTTCTCTTATTTTAGCAGGCCCCAAATGCGTAATGCATTTTTTTGATTTTCTTGGAATTATGGAAAAATGCCTGGGCGTTGCGATCAGGAATTCGAGCAAAGCTCAAGTGTTAAAAAAATCAATTAAAACTGGAAGCAGATGCAAAGTTGATATTGACGCCTTTTAATAGAGAAAGTATTGCATTAAACGTGGAGCTATTTTCCAATTTGACACTTCATTCAATCATTTTTCTGCGAATTTTTCAACTCTAGACTATTGTTATATCTACAGAGGTTGTCAAACGGTTTGTTCAAAAAATTGCAAGTGACTGGTGAAAGCAGATTGAAAGGTATTATTAAAGCCTTTCCATAGAGCAAATGTGGTTCTAAAAATAAGCTAATTTACTGATTGGTGTCATTTTTTGTTAATTTTTGTCGAATTTTTGAATTCGAATGAATATTGTTGCCTGCACAGACCGTATAACCATTTTTTCGATATAGCTAAAAAATTTAAAAAATTGCGAAAAATTGAATGCGGGGCTGCTTACTGTTCTCTTGTTTGAAGTTGTGTGTGCAGTATTTTTCAAAAATGTGTCAAATTCGGTCGAAAACAATAACGTCCTTTAATAGAGTAAATCTTGACCTAAATTTGCTGCAATTTGCATTTGCATTTTCGAAAATGTTTGGCAAATTTTTGAAATTCAAGTCGATTTCCCGTCAAAAATGTGCAATAATATTTCCAAAAAATTGTCTGTTAGAGCTGGAAGCGAGTTGAAAGTGGATGACAACGCTATCCAATAAAGGAAATGTTGATCTCAACATCGGGTGATGAATTTAGCACAGCTTTTATGAATTTTTGGTGATTTTTTTAAACTTAAAGTTTCTTGAAAATCTTGAGCAATTGTTAAGAAAAAACTTCATCAAAATCTTAATTAGACAGAAATTTCAGATTAGCAGCTTTTAGCCGATAAACCATTTCTTTAAACTTGCGATTTTGCCTCATTTTGGATCAGTTTTAGGTGAATTTTTGTATTGAAGCCGCGTATGGAGCTCTAAGTACCTATAAAAAATGTGTAAGGTTTGCTTCAAAAATTCCTCAGCGAAAAGTGAAAGACCACCTAAAGTTAAAAAAACACGCCCTTTAATAGAGGAGATATTGTTCTAAATGTGTAGATA
>NW_026018916.1:3959339-3961778 GCF_020466585.1 Dendroctonus ponderosae
TTTAGTCTGCAGGCGATGGGAGAGGACGGTGTGCCTACTTGTCTGTTTGGACGATGTCGCCACTTCTGTTAGTGTAATTGACCAGGGCGTTGAAGGACTGGTTGAGCCATTGCCAGAAAACCACTGCTGGCGCTGTTTTGTAGAATGTGATCATTCCGCCTGTTATGAGTATATGCATTGGAACCTGAAATCCATTCAATAACGCTATAAGATTCTACTCATTGACAAGTGCAAGAGCGTATTAGTGGTTAATTTTCAAATTGCGCTCTTCAACACTTAAGAGTGAAACCAGAGAATTCACCGTTCCGTTCATAAAGTTATCTACGCACTTTAGCAGACATTCGTCCCAGCAACACCATCTTTTCTCCAGTGTCGGGATGAAAGGCAGAGTCGTAAAGGATTTTGGCGCGCCACAAATCCTCTTCACCGGTTCCACTTGGCAACTTTTCGCCGCATCTGGAACAGTTGGGTGATTTGAAGGGCAAAAAATTGCATTTTCTGGATTACTTGTATGATTGAATCAAGCATTTGGCTTCGTCGAGTTTTCGACTGCTCACGAACAAGTTGCGGGGATTGGTGGTTTGGAAGAAGTGCTTTGCCCGCCCCAAATAGAACTCTTGATCATAGCGCGGCTCATCCAAGTTGATTTTTTTGCTGGTCACACAAGCGCAGTCCGATTGCAATTTGCTTTCGCACATTTTCGCCCGCAAATACCTGAAGTTTGTTTGGAGAAAATGCTACAGCATATAGTAATATTTTGGCGCCGATAACTGACCTACAACGGAAAAATGCCTTGATGCTTTATGCATTTTTCTAGTGAATGTCTTTACATAATCAAGAATCTATTCGGTCAGAATCTTTAGGACAATGAATGGGGTTTCCTTTAGAGATGAATATGTTTTGCAAGGTCTTAGGGCAATGTTGATTATGCAGCAAAGAGACGAACTTTGAACAATTTTATCGAAAGTGCGTCGCATGTGATTCTCTTTAGGTTTTTTGCGCGTAATTTCTGAACATTCAGAAACTAGATCTCCAAATATTCATAAATTCGGCAGTAGGTACATTGCAAGAAAATGATCAGTACGAGAAAACTGTTGTTAACTCAGGAGACGCAAATGTTGAGACACCTTGAATGCTTCCAGCTGGAGATAAGCTAACAGAATATTTGGCGCATTTTGGAGATTCCACACACCATTAAATGTATGCAATTTCCACAAAAACAAGCTGGTTCTTTACCTGACACTGGAGCCCCTGACCAACACTACACTTGTGTGTTTTGTTATTATTACTTATTATTACTTATTACACTTATTGTTTGATACTACTTAATTTTGCCCCATAAACATCACTTGAATGATGCCAGATTGGCGTAATTTTTAGCCCTTTGACCTCGTTGCTTAATTGTGCGACTTTATTTGGTAAAATATGCACAGATTGTTATTATCGCATGTTTATCTTAAGGTTTCCAGCTGAAGCTGAACTGTCGGTTATTTTTTAGAGTATTCTTGCTGGCGGGGTTTCTGGATTGCGGCAGAATGCGAAACTGACCTGTTTTAACAGGGCGCTTGATCTGGATCATTGATCCAAGTTTTATTCATTTGGGGGCTAACTCAGGTTTGCCTGTGTTCCAGGCAAAAATATAAAAAATGGCAATTTTGTGCAGAAAGAAGCAATTTTTTTACAGTTTGATTGTCCTGGATAGGGTGTTGAATTTCCTTCAGATCATCATAAGCTGTAGTGTTCTTCACTTGGTTACGCCCCTCACGTACGCTGTAGCCAATTGCAGCAAACGAATATTTGTGATTGCTGTCCCTTTTTATTTTTGGTAACCCCGCAACTTCCATGAATGTGCTGGGAATGTTTATGGCGATATTTGGGATGCTTTACTATAACAAGGTAATTCGCATCGAGAGCTTCCACTTGATGTTTTGGTGCTCCAATGGCGTATTTCTCTGCAGGCAAAAGACGCTTATCCGTGGTTGATCAAAACGGGACTAAAAGCACCGACGATTGAGTAATGATGAATTCTCCAACTTGCTGCCGATGTTCATCCCAACCCCCGGCCTGGAAGTGCTAAAAATCGTGCCAAAGTTCGCCTTGATTAAGGAGAGTTGCAAAATTTCCATCACTTGAGCCTGAGCGAATCAAACTGCTTAAACACCGAAGAACTGATCGAACAAGGCCGGAAATCTGGTTCTTGGATTCTTCTGCAGAACTGCCACTATACGGGCGAGTGGCTGTTTCAGCTGGACCAACTGCTGAAGAGCATGGATTTTGAAAATACTTGCGAAAACTTCCGGCTCTTCCTCACCAGTAGTGATAGTTCAGAGTTTCCATTGGAGCAGATCCAGAATTCCATCAAAATCGTTGAAGAGCCGCCGGATAGTTTAGGAAGAAACTTGCTGCGCATCTACAACAACCCTCCCTTAATAGGTAAGG
>NW_026018916.1:3961878-3964568 GCF_020466585.1 Dendroctonus ponderosae
TTTAGTCTGCAGGCGATGGGAGAGGACGGTGTGCCTACTTGTCTGTTTGGACGATGTCGCCACTTCTGTTAGTGTAATTGACCAGGGCGTTGAAGGACTGGTTGAGCCATTGCCAGAAAACCACTGCTGGCGCTGTTTTGTAGAATGTGATCATTCCGCCTGTTATGAGTATATGCATTGGAACCTGAAATCCATTCAATAACGCTATAAGATTCTACTCATTGACAAGTGCAAGAGCGTATTAGTGGTTAATTTTCAAATTGCGCTCTTCAACACTTAAGAGTGAAACCAGAGAATTCACCGTTCCGTTCATAAAGTTATCTACGCACTTTAGCAGACATTCGTCCCAGCAACACCATCTTTTCTCCAGTGTCGGGATGAAAGGCAGAGTCGTAAAGGATTTTGGCGCGCCACAAATCCTCTTCACCGGTTCCACTTGGCAACTTTTCGCCGCATCTGGAACAGTTGGGTGATTTGAAGGGCAAAAAATTGCATTTTCTGGATTACTTGTATGATTGAATCAAGCATTTGGCTTCGTCGAGTTTTCGACTGCTCACGAACAAGTTGCGGGGATTGGTGGTTTGGAAGAAGTGCTTTGCCCGCCCCAAATAGAACTCTTGATCATAGCGCGGCTCATCCAAGTTGATTTTTTTGCTGGTCACACAAGCGCAGTCCGATTGCAATTTGCTTTCGCACATTTTCGCCCGCAAATACCTGAAGTTTGTTTGGAGAAAATGCTACAGCATATAGTAATATTTTGGCGCCGATAACTGACCTACAACGGAAAAATGCCTTGATGCTTTATGCATTTTTCTAGTGAATGTCTTTACATAATCAAGAATCTATTCGGTCAGAATCTTTAGGACAATGAATGGGGTTTCCTTTAGAGATGAATATGTTTTGCAAGGTCTTAGGGCAATGTTGATTATGCAGCAAAGAGACGAACTTTGAACAATTTTATCGAAAGTGCGTCGCATGTGATTCTCTTTAGGTTTTTTGCGCGTAATTTCTGAACATTCAGAAACTAGATCTCCAAATATTCATAAATTCGGCAGTAGGTACATTGCAAGAAAATGATCAGTACGAGAAAACTGTTGTTAACTCAGGAGACGCAAATGTTGAGACACCTTGAATGCTTCCAGCTGGAGATAAGCTAACAGAATATTTGGCGCATTTTGGAGATTCCACACACCATTAAATGTATGCAATTTCCACAAAAACAAGCTGGTTCTTTACCTGACACTGGAGCCCCTGACCAACACTACACTTGTGTGTTTTGTTATTATTACTTATTATTACTTATTACACTTATTGTTTGATACTACTTAATTTTGCCCCATAAACATCACTTGAATGATGCCAGATTGGCGTAATTTTTAGCCCTTTGACCTCGTTGCTTAATTGTGCGACTTTATTTGGTAAAATATGCACAGATTGTTATTATCGCATGTTTATCTTAAGGTTTCCAGCTGAAGCTGAACTGTCGGTTATTTTTTAGAGTATTCTTGCTGGCGGGGTTTCTGGATTGCGGCAGAATGCGAAACTGACCTGTTTTAACAGGGCGCTTGATCTGGATCATTGATCCAAGTTTTATTCATTTGGGGGCTAACTCAGGTTTGCCTGTGTTCCAGGCAAAAATATAAAAAATGGCAATTTTGTGCAGAAAGAAGCAATTTTTTTACAGTTTGATTGTCCTGGATAGGGTGTTGAATTTCCTTCAGATCATCATAAGCTGTAGTGTTCTTCACTTGGTTACGCCCCTCACGTACGCTGTAGCCAATTGCAGCAAACGAATATTTGTGATTGCTGTCCCTTTTTATTCTTCGTAACCCCGCAACTTCCATGAATGTGCTGGGCATGTTTATGGCGATATTCGGGATGCTTTACTATAACAAGGTAATTCGCATCGAGGGCTTCCACTTGATGTTTTGGTGCTTCAATGGCGTTTTTCTCTGCAGGCAAAAGACGCTTATCCGTGGTTGCTCAAAACGGGACTAAAAGCACGGACGATTGAGTAATGGTGAATTCTACAACTTGCTGCCGATGTTCATCCCAACCCCCGGCCTGGAAGTGCTAAAAATCGTGCCAAAGTTCGCCTCGATTAAGGCAGAGTTGCAAAATTTCCAACACTTGAGCCTGAGCGAATCAAACTGCTTAAACACCGAAGAACTGATCGCACAAGGCCGGAAATCTGGTTCTTGGATTCTTCTGCAGAACTGCCACTATACGGGCGAGTGGCTGTTTGACCTGGACCAACTGCTGAAGAGCATGGATTTTGAAAATACCTGCGAAAACTTCCGGCTCTTCCTCACCAGTAGTGATAGTTCAGAGTTTCCTTTGGAGCTGATCCAGAATTCCATCAAAATCGTTGAAGAGCCGCCGGATAGTTTAGGAAGAAACTTGCTGCGCATCTACAACAACCCTCCCTTAATAGGTAAGGGATTTTTCTATGGCTGTCCTGGTAAGCAGGAAGTATTTTCCAGGCTCCTGTTCGCTTTATGCAACTTTCACACTTTGCTCCAGCAGCGGCGTAAGTTCAGGAACTGGAATATGATTTGGAGGTTTGAGGAGGCAGATTTTGCGCATTTATTGGAGCTTTTGAGGGAGAGTGTTAACGAGCAAATTTGCCTGTTTGAGAAAGTTTACTTTGTTATTGGCGAGTGTATTTACAACGGGCATTTGGGCAGCAG
>NW_026018916.1:3964668-3966498 GCF_020466585.1 Dendroctonus ponderosae
TCCAGGCTGGAAGACGAGCTCAAGGTAAAACGACCCTTAGCCCTATGGAAACTGAATCCAGAAATTTCCCTTTGTAGTGCAAACTGAACAAAAAGTATCGTTGCAACGCCCCCAAATACGTTTTCTATAACAGAAACCTCCATATTCCAGTGCGCTCCTAATCCGCCAGTCCTTATTCATTGTGCATTATTCACTCTTCCTTAACAATAAACTGTACATTCATCCAAGTTTTCTCATTCCATCAGGGCTTTGCGTAATCAGTTCAATTGAATTTTTAGGACAAAGTTGCAAAGGAGCAGGATATCAGCAAAATCGACAGGGTGTTCTACAACAAGGGCCTGTAAATGTAATATCAAACCGATCTGATTTAACATTGATGGTTGATTAGTTTAAGGACAACTCAACTCTCAGGGCAATATATGTAGCACGTGACGAGACACTTAAGTTAATTTATTTGCGGCTCAATTTTCGAGCAATTAAAATAGTTTGCCAACTCCGCGCTTTTCTTGTATGTAGCTTTGGCTGAGCCTCTAAATGACAATAAGTAGGTTTAAATAAAAATTTGTTTTGAAAAGTTGCGTGTTACTCGTATAGGTTCTTTCCCGAAAGCTCAACGCAGAACCGATATGGAATTATCGAGCGGCAGGACTTCCATCTTCTCATGGCTGCTGCCCAAATACCTGTTATAAATACACTCGCCAATAACAAAGCAAACTTTCTCAAACGGGCGTATTTGCTCGTTAACACTCTCCCTCAAAAGCTCCAATGAATGCCCAAGATCTGCCTCCTCAAACCTCCACATCACATTCCAGTTCCTGAACTCCTGAAGCCAAAATCGCCCGGGGAAAGAAAAGCGTTCTTACTAAATAGGTGTTTGGTGTAAAATTTTCCAAAAACCACACATTTTTCGAAAGGTCCTTCACAAATTGTGCCAGACTGGCCAAAGTGGGGTAGCACAGTTTCAGCCAAGCTTTTGGCACCGTGTTTTGCAAGATATTTAGGTCAATGTCCTCTAAAGAATCACTCAGCTCCAAGTCTTCTTGCAATGCCAACTTCAGATGCCTGAAATCTGCCCGGATTCTCTCCAAAAGCCTGCGATACATACGACTTTCTCTGGTTAGAAAGTCTTCGACAAACTTCTTTTGGATGTTTGCTGGAATCAGCTCGATTAGCTCGTCTACAGAGGCAAAAGTTCCTTTGTGGTTCCTACTGCTTGGCTGTAGAGTTTGAAGCATTTGGGAACCAGTAGCCGAAAAATTCCTGAATGTTAATAACTGCTGTTCGGATAACTGATGCTCAGTCAAATAGAGCGAATCAGCTGCCTCCTGCTCTGGCAGGCCCTCAATGTGCCTCAAATAGTCGCGTCGATCATTCTTGCTGGGGAGAGTCTGAATCCGACCTCCATTAGACTGTCCTGGATTTTTTCCCAGAACCTTCTCGCTTACACAAGTCTTGAGCATTTCCAGAACAAAACTCTTTTCATGGCTGCTGCCCAAATGCCCGTTGTAAATACACTCGCCAATAACAAAGTAAACTTTCTCAAACAGGCAAATTTGCTCGTTAACACTCTCCCTCAAAAGCTCCAATAAATGCGCAAAATCTGCCTCCTCAAACCTCCAAATCATATTCCAGTTCCTGAACTTACGCCGCTGCTGGAGCAAAGTGTGAAAGTTGCATAAAGCGAACAGGAGCCTGGAAAATACTTCCTGCTTACCAGGACAGCCATAGAAAAATCCCTTACCTATTAAGGGAGGGTTGTTGTAGATGCGCAGCAAGTTTCTTCCTAAACTATCCGGCGGCTCTTCAACGATTTTGATGGAATTCTGGATC
>NW_026018916.1:3966598-3970808 GCF_020466585.1 Dendroctonus ponderosae
TTTATGCAACTTTCACACTTTGCTCCAGCAGCGGCGTAAGTTCAGGAACTGGAATGTGATGTGGAGGTTTGAGGAGGCAGATCTTGGGCATTCATTGGAGCTTTTGCGGGAGAGTGTTAACGAGCAAATTTGCCTGTTTGAGAAAGTTTACTTTGTTATTGGCGAGTGTATTTACAACGGGCATTTGGGCAGCAACCATGAAAAGAGTTTTGTTCTGGAAATGCTCAAGACTTGTGTAAGCGAGAAGGTTCTGGGAAAAAATACAGGACAGTCTAATGGAGGTCGGATTCAGACTCTCCCCAGCAAGAATGATCGACGCGACTATTTGAGGCACATTGAGGGCCTGCCAGAACAGGAGGCAGCTGATTCGCTCTATTTGACTGAGCATCAGTTAGCCGAACAGCAGTTATTAACAATCAGGAATTTTTCGGCTGCTGGTTCCCAAATGCTTCAAACTCTACAGCCTAGTAGTAGGAACCACAAAGGAACTTTTGCCTCTGTAGACGAGCTGATCGAGCTGATTCCAGCCAACATCCAAAGGAAGTTTGTCGAAGACTTTCTAACCAGAGAAAGTCGTATGTATCGCAGGCTTTTGGAGAGAATCCGGGCAGATTTGAGGCATCTGAAGTTGGCATTGCAAGGAGACTTGGAGCTGAGTGATTCTTTAGAGGACATTGACTTAAATATCTTGCAAAACACGGTGCCAAAGGCTTGGCTGAAACTGTGCTACCCCACTTTGGCAAGTCTGGCACAATTTGTGAAGGACCTTTCGGAAAATGTGCGTTTTTTGGAAAATTTCACACCAAACACCTATTTAGTAAGAGCGCTTTTCTTTCCCCGGGCGATTTTGGCTTTCACCAAGCTAAAGTATGCCAAGGAGGCGAAAGTTATGCCAGAAAACATCGATTTCCTCTATAAAGGGCCGATGGACACAGACGCTGGAGAACTTAGTGAGTTTGCAGCTGTTTTTAATGGGGTTTTTGTTATGGGGGCCCGATGCGATCGCCACTGTGGATTGGTTGAGTTAAACCCGGCGACTTCCTACAGTCTGCTGCCTTCAATAATCATCCAACCTGCTGTGTTGGATGAAGGAGCTTTAACTAAGGGTTTGAAATGTGGACTATTTAAGACTGAGCCTGGCCTGGAAAATTTGGCGCTTCCAGGCGCTGATAACTTTGTATCATTTGTTAAATTGCGGTGTGAAAATGGGAGTTTCTGGGCAAAAAGGGCTGTATATTTAGTGGGCGAAGTACCATCAGCCTAACGTTATATCTGGATGGATTTTTGTGCCATTTCTCCTTGGTTTCATTAATGTGTTTTTAGAAACATTTCTTTTATTAACTCTCGTGTCTAAATTTAGATGAATATTTTTAGATAATAAATGAACACAAATAAGTAAACCAGGTAAGTGCCCAAGGCCTATAACAAATCACATGTACAATTTCTACTTGATTTCAACATCTAGTTCAGTCAGTTGGTTCATTTTCCATCAACGCTGGAAACGGCTGAATTGCCACACTGTCTTCTAATTAAATTTCTTTAAGAAAAACCGGGAAGCTGCCCAAGAGATGTTCAACATGTCCAGCGCCGAGGTCCCTATGCGTAAGACAAACAACACCAATATTGAACAATCTTTTGCAATTCATCAATATTCCAGTGGAAGGTCAAGTCGGGCATCAGCTATTAGAAAGATCGATTGCCAATCGAGGCCAAAAAGTGTTTGCCCAGTCGAGTCATCGTCAAAAAGTCCAGGGACAAAATGCGGTGAAAACCCCGGCAGGTACTTCAAGGCTCTGAACATTAAAGAAACATTCCTGATGTTTCTTCTATAGGAATGGAGCGGCTGCTTCAACAAACTTACAGCGAAAAGCGAGTGGAGCGCGACGATGTGGCGGAAAGAGTGGTGAAGAACTTCGCTATAACCGACATGGATGATAAAGCCGGAGGCACCAGGGTTACCATCAGCGAGCAGCAGCTGTAAGTCCCACTGTCCAAAGAGGCACGATTTGAGCTGAAATTTTCTCGTGTTTTAGAGACCCCGACTATGGACTGTCTTCAGAGGTAAATTGAGCAACTTTTGCTCTACGAGGGCACTTATCTCAATCCTCTTTAGGGCAAAGACGTGGTTACCGTGAAGGAAACTGTCTCAGTCACCCCTTCATACACATCGACTGCTAGAGAAGTGGTTCATGAAGTGATTAAGGTATTCAGTCACCTTCGCACACACAGCGGTTGAAAATATATCCAACTTTCGGTCTACAGCCTAGGGTTCAGATCAGCCCGAGTGAACTGGCCAATATGGTTGAAGAAGAAACGCAAGATGTAGAAAACACCTTAAAGATGGTCCCTCCGGATCTGACCTTCCAAGAGGATCGCTACGCTTCGAAGAAGCGACTGCAGAAACTGAGGCTAACCACCGAATCCATATTATTGCTGGAAGAAGTGAGCCACCAGAACTTTCAAGTGCTGCTATAATCAATAACTTTTTAACAGTCTGTAGTAAATCCGGTGCCAACAGCAGATGAGGCCCTGACTGAGACTCCTCCAGAGACACTGGCCAACATTATGCATACAATAGAGAGCGGCGTCACTCCTGAATGCGATCCCGATCAAGTGTTCCACACATTGTTTGAGGAGAAATCCACCGAACAATCGGTGGTTTTGAGGTAATTTGCCCTCTACCAGCGAGAAAATTGACAACTTAAAGCCATTGATCAGTTCGATCGGCCCGGGACCTTTACAAGACGTTGTAGTTCCGCAAGTTCTCTCCAAGAACATCCACAAAGAGTCAATGACTCCAGACCTTACGGATCTCACTAACATCTACAAGAATGTCACTGACGCTAAAGACTGGCCACCCGTCGATATTTTTGCCTCTGTTATGGATGATGAAGCAAAGTCGCCGAAGAAAGGTAATAACGATGGAACTTACCGATGAATTAATTATTAATGCGTGGTTTCAGGAATAAAATCCCGGCCGTTCAAGCCACTGCAGGATGAAGAAATGCCTTGGGCTGAAGAAGGTGAACCGAAACAAATCAACTGTTCAACTTCATTGCCAGTGATGTTATTTCTAAATAGATTTGGAGCCCTTGGTGAATATAGTGGGAGCGGAGCCGGCTGCAGTGCTGGAGCCTTTCAACATCCACGAGCTGGAGTCGTCCGGAAATCTGGAAACTGAGCTCTCGCACGGGATTGAGTATTTTGTGGAAGCTGATCCAGTCCAGTATATGTCCAGAGTGCAGCTGCGCGGCTCCCAGCCGCCCTCTTGGTTTCCAGGCTACATCTACGCTTTGCCCGAATTCCCAGACGTAGTAAAACTGGCTAGAAATCCCGATGAAGTGTTTGCTTCCAGCTGGAAATCCTGCCGCCCGAAAATAATCCCCGATAATTCCATATCGGTCCTGCATTGAGCTTGCAGAGAAAAAACCCGCACCAGTAACACGCAAATTTTCAAAACAAACTTTTATTTAAACCTACTTAGTCTCCTTTGGAGGCCCACCTGAAGCTACATGCAAGAAAAGCGCGAAGTTGGCAAACTATTTTAATTGCTGGAAATTTGAGGCTCAAATAAATTATCTGAGTGGTTCATCAGGTACTACATATATTGTCCTGAGACTTGAGTTGTTCTTAAACCAATCAATCATCAATGTTAGATCTGATCTGATCTGATCGATATTGCATTTACAGGCCCTTGTTGAAAAATACTCGGTCGATTTTGCTGATATCCTGCTCCTTTGCAACTTTGTCCTGAAAATTCAATTGAACTGATTACGCAAAGCCTTGATGGAATGAGGAAACTTGGATGAATGCACAGTTTATTATGGAGGAAGAGTGAATAATGCCCAATGAATAAGGACTGGCGGGTTAGGAGCGCACCGGAATATGCAGGATTCTGCTATAGAAAACGTATTTGGGGGCGTTGTGATCATACGTTTTGTGCAGTTTGCACTACAAAGGGAAATTTCTGGATTCAGTTTCCATAGCGCTAAGTGTTTTTTTACCTTGAGCTCGTCTTCCAGCCTGGAAAAGGGCAAGCTGGCCTTTTGCTTGAAGAGGGCGCAAGCCAGCGGGGTGGCAAAAGTGAGGCAAATGCCCAGAACGCCCAGCGAAATGGGCAGCGCCAGCCAACGGTACCTGCTTAGAGTGCCGCGCTTCTCCAGATAATCCATTACAACTGGAGTTAGCACTAAAATTCCAAAATAAAATA
>NW_026018916.1:3970908-3973234 GCF_020466585.1 Dendroctonus ponderosae
AATAAAAAGGGACAGCAATCACAAATATTCGTTTGCTGCAATTGGCTACAGCGTACGTGAGGGGCGTAACCAAGTGAAGAACACTACAGCTTATGATGATCTGAAGGAAATTCAACACCCTATCCAGGACAATCAAACTGTAAAAAAATTGCTTCTTTCTGCACAAAATTGCCATTTTTTATATTTTTGCCTGGAACACAGGCAAACCTGAGTTAGCCCCCAAATGAATAAAACTTGGATCAATGATCCAGATCAAGCGCCCTGTTAAAACAGGTCAGTTTCGCATTCTGCCGCAATCCAGAAACCCCGCCAGCAAGAATACTCTAAAAAATAACCGACAGTTCAGCTTCAGCTGGAAACCTTAAGATAAACATGCGATAATAACAATCTGTGCATATTTTACCAAATAAAGTCGCACAATTAAGCAACGAGGTCAAAGGGCTAAAAATTACGCCAATCTGGCATCATTCAAGTGATGTTTATGGGGCAAAATTAAGTAGTATCAAACAATAAGTGTAATAAGTAATAATAAGTAATAATAACAAAACACACAAGTGTAGTGTTGGTCAGGGGCTCCAGTGTCAGGTAAAGAACCAGCTTGTTTTTGTGGAAATTGCATACATTTAATGGTGTGTGGAATCTCCAAAATGCGCCAAATATTCTGTTAGCTTATCTCCAGCTGGAAGCATTCAAGGTGTCTCAACATTTGCGTCTCCTGAGTTAACAACAGTTTTCTCGTACTGATCATTTTCTTGCAATGTACCTACTGCCGAATTTATGAATATTTGGAGATCTAGTTTCTGAATGTTCAGAAATTACGCGCAAAAAACCTAAAGAGAATCACATGCGACGCACTTTCGATAAAATTGTTCAAAGTTCGTCTCTTTGCTGCATAATCAACATTGCCCTAAGACCTTGCAAAACATATTCATCTCTAAAGGAAACCCCATTCATTGTCCTAAAGATTCTGACCGAATAGATTCTTGATTATGTAAAGACATTCACTAGAAAAATGCATAAAGCATCAAGGCATTTTTCCGTTGTAGGTCAGTTATCGGCGCCAAAATATTACTATATGCTGTAGCATTTTCTCCAAACAAACTTCAGGTATTTGCGGGCGAAAATGTGCGAAAGCAAATTGCAATCGGACTGCGCTTGTGTGACCAGCAAAAAAATCAACTTGGATGAGCCGCGCTATGATCAAGAGTTCTATTTGGGGCGGGCAAAGCACTTCTTCCAAACCACCAATCCCCGCAACTTGTTCGTGAGCAGTCGAAAACTCGACGAAGCCAAATGCTTGATTCAATCATACAAGTAATCCAGAAAATGCAATTTTTTGCCCTTCAAATCACCCAACTGTTCCAGATGCGGCGAAAAGTTGCCAAGTGGAACCGGTGAAGAGGATTTGTGGCGCGCCAAAATCCTTTACGACTCTGCCTTTCATCCCGACACTGGAGAAAAGATGGTGTTGCTGGGACGAATGTCTGCTAAAGTGCGTAGATAACTTTATGAACGGAACGGTGAATTCTCTGGTTTCACTCTTAAGTGTTGAAGAGCGCAATTTGAAAATTAACCACTAATACGCTCTTGCACTTGTCAATGAGTAGAATCTTATAGCGTTATTGAATGGATTTCAGGTTCCAATGCATATACTCATAACAGGCGGAATGATCACATTCTACAAAACAGCGCCAGCAGTGGTTTTCTGGCAATGGCTCAACCAGTCCTTCAACGCCCTGGTCAATTACACTAACAGAAGTGGCGACATCGTCCAAACAGACAAGTAGGCACACCGTCCTCTCCCATCGCCTGCAGACTAAATTTGCCTAATTTTCAGACAGATTCTTACCTCTTACGCATTTGCCACCTCAGGAGCGGTGGGCACAGCACTAGGGCTGAACGCTTTAGTTAAAGTAAGTACTTTGCTGTGATCAAAGTGCAAGAAGTTTCTACCCCCCTTAAGGCCCAGACTAATTATATGATAAAAACCAAAGATATAAATAATTGAAAACTCCCGATCTTCCTAGAATTGCGAGAAGCCAATGAATGATTTTTGTGCTGCAGAAGATGCCGCCCTTGGTGGGACGTCTGGTGCCTTTTGCAGCAGTGGCAGCCGCCAATTGTATCAATATTCCCATGATGCGAGCTCAGTGAGTAAATGGGCAGTAAAGTGATAAATAGTCCAGAAATCTGCAATTGTTTTCAGGGAGCTAAAACACGGCACCCCAGTCTTTGATGCAAATGGCAATAAATTGGGCTATTCTACAGTGGCGGCGCAGTACGGCATTGGGCAGGTCATCCTGAGCAGGATCGCCATGGCCATGCC
>NW_026018916.1:3973334-4034890 GCF_020466585.1 Dendroctonus ponderosae
GGCTTAAATCTGTAATGGAATTGTACATTAAGCAACCAATTTCGGCCTAGAAAGGGTTTGAAGGCAATTAATAAAACGAACCACTCCGCATTGAAGAACTAAAGTTAAGTTAACTAAACAGAAATCGCAACAACAAAATATGTAAAAAAGTATATTCCTTAACAACTAGACTTTACAACTGTGTGCTGCTACTATCCAACTGTTACATTAAAAGGTACAACAAGAATACAGTCCTTTGCATTTTTAACAGTCATCCACCGTCCGAACTTATAGTCCCTACTAACAGCCACAACAAGACTTTGTCCATCGCTTGCAAACGATAGCGCATTAATAACACCTTGAACTCGGATTTTCAGAATTTCCTTTGATTTTTTGAAGTTATCTTCCAGTTTCCAGAGTCGTACGTAACCATCATATGACCCAGATGCTACTAGGTCAGTGTTCACTAAGGCTGCTATCGCAGTTATCCATCTCGGCTGGTTGTTGAATAAATCTTTTCCATGTGCTGATTCGATGATTTGCAATGGTTTTTTACGCATAAAACTCCACACGCATATCTGGCCATCGTCCCCTCCTGAGAAAAAGTGTTCTTCATTAATGAATCTCACATGATCAATATTTCCCATGTGTCCATTGTAGATTAGTTGGGTTTCCTCGATGATTTTCCAAATTCTCAAGTCTCGCGCTCCTGATGTAACCACTCGGTCCTTATGAAGGCTATCGACTGCTGATACAGAGTCTTGATGCCCAAACAATGTCTCTACATAGGCCATTTCATCCAAATTCCACACTTTCACACTCTTATCCTTGCTGCAGGAGTACAAGGTGTGGGATTCCTTTTTGAAACTCAGCCCGAGAATAGCCTTTTTATGTCCGGTGAGTGTTTTAATGTGCTTCAGGGTATCGGGGTTCCAAATGTTAATATTTCCAGCCTGATCTCCCACTGATAAATATTTGCTGTCTGTTGATATTGCCAAGCTGAAAATGCCACTGGAATGACCTATTGTTTCATCACCACTGTTGCGAACAAACGGCAGCAAACCAACCCTGCGACAGTCACTTAACGAGTACTTTACCACTACTCCATTTAAGCTTCCACTAAAAAGAAACTTGTTATCATTAGATATGCATATACAAGTTAGGCCATTTCTCTGCTGTTTGCACTTAAGCGTCCTGATGTTATCCACGTTAATTTCACTGTAATTATCTGCAACTTTTAAGCGCAGCTTTCCAGTTTCCTTTAGATAGTCTTCTTTCAGCCTTTTTGAGATTACTCTTTCATCAATTTCTTCCCTTTCAAGGCGAGCCTTTTCTTCCCGTTTGATTTCCTCGAGAAACAATTTAGCTAAACGCACCTTCTTGTCCTGGGCCGTCTCGTTCTCGTCCTCCGATGACGATAAATTCAAGTTTTCATCCTCCTGCATGCCCTCATCTTCGCTGCTCGTAATTTCTTCATTTCTCGATTTCTTGGGCTCAATTTTTCGTTTTTTGGCTTTTCGATTATCGGGCTGTCCCCTTTTAACTCCGTTGAACGGTTTCTTTTTTATGAAAAACGACATTTTAGCACAGTTTGAAGAAATAATACACGTGGGACCGCGAAACCGATAAACGCTTCTCCGACTAGGCTCAGTGAAATCAGGTTATGTCCGTTTCAAGATCACTCATCTTCTTGCGTGACGAGAATGAAACACTTGGCACCATCAGAACGTTTTGAGTTTGGAGCCACAGATTAACAAACTATCTGTTTTGAGCTATCTATCTGTCAGACAAGTTGGGTTAGGGACAGTTAGGGAATATTTAATAAAAAATCTCCAGCGAATTTTCCATTAATAAAGTGTTCCATAGCTGATAAGCAAATGGTAATGGATTCCTGCCTTCTATTAGACCTTAGTGCACATGTTCCTTTTTAGGATGTTTTATCAAGACCGGCTGAGGAGTTTGAGAATGATCAAAGTGTCGAAGCTTTGTGGGCTATGAGAGCCTACGAACATGCCGAAATATACTTTAATGTAGGTGGTTTACACACAAGGGCATTTGGGAGCTAAATAGCAAATTTCAGATTTTGTGCTCAGTTGACCCGAAGATTCTAAGACTAACACCTGAAGACGATCTCATATACAGACTGTTTAGGGAGGAGTTTCCCAAACTTGATGTCCAGCTTATCATTGAGCAGGAGCTGAAAAGCACCAAGGAAAAAGCTAAATGGCGACCGTTTTGCGAGAAGTTCAAAACCATAGTTGAAGGTACTCGCTACCTGTGATTTTAATCGAATGAAAGCCAAAATTTCGTGTTTAGATTACAGCTATGGTACTCTACTCAGATCTGATGCACTGAAAGACTATAGTGAAGAAAACACTATTCTCGTAACGCGAATTCAGTTTTATGCCGTTGAAATAGCGAGGAACAGGGAAGGAGTTAATGATGTTTTGCGGGCGAAATTTCTGCCACAACCTCAAAGCGACGATTCAAATGAATCCGATCACAGCTAGTGATCAACCAGCAATGATATTTACTAGTACAGAAGGCTAATACATCTCACAACAGTAAATGTACTACCTTTTACTTAAATTAACCATTTACCTTTTTTAACAATCCCGCTACTAGTTGATCTAAAGTATAACTGTCTTAGTTATGTCTTTGCCACCGCTCTGGGGAAGCGAGAAATTCAGGAAAAGTGTTATTAATAAGCTGTAAGCAAGTAAAACGCATTGGCCATTTACATGTATATTTAAATAACGTTGTAGAAATAGTGAGCTGGAGCATTGTTCTCTGAGCGCAAAAAATGCTGGGCAGGGCATCGAAAATGCGGTTTTTGAAAAAACACAGTCAAAAAAACAATACTTGGGATATGTGGCAAAAATTATTTTAAGAGTGCGTAATATGGGTGAGGAACAAGTGCATAGTGTGTTTATCTTGCTTATAGACGTCTTGATTTTAGTGCATATTGATGATGCTTGGCTGGCAAACTGCGTAAGTTAAACTGGAGCTTTAATTTAATTAATTCCAAGTAGTTTCGGCTTTTATTTCCGAAAATAATGGATTTCAACTTTATCCAGGTCAAAACCATTTTGAGTAAGCCACCCCCAAGGTTGCGTAGAGTGCTTCGGCCAGAAGAATTCGCAAAATATAACAAGGAAATGATGAAACTGCGAACTCAATTACAAGCAGAAGAAATCCTTAAAACCAAAGACAGAAAGTAATAAACAGATGTTTGTAAATACAACARAATTTGTGAATTTGAGACGCAATTAATTAGCAAGGAATAATGACTTTTTCYTGTAAAAAAAGCGCGGGGTTGGAAAAATTAATAATTTGCTTCATTATTTTTTTCTGGGGAATSAAAACTGTTCCCAATTTTATATTTTCTAATGAAAAATTAGTACTTTAGTCCTCTATCYAGCAGTCTGTAATTGAGCCTTGCAGCTCTAACGGTTCTCGAAATATGCGAAACAAGTTCAGAGCGGGCTTCGAAAAATGGATAATTTTTTAGTTARTTTTATCTCTTGCGTCTAATAAATCTCTAAATATATAAGGAATAATAAAACGCGGATTTGGTAAAGTAGAAAATKTTATCACTACATTTTTCTGAGGATTTGAAATCGTTCCCAATTTGATATTTAATACGGAAAATTGCACACTTAAGTTTTCTGTGCAGCAGCTTCTTTCCACGCTAACGGTTCTCTTAATATCCGAAAAAAATAACCGCGCGGGTTTGAGAAGAGAATAATTTTATAAATTGGCTTTTTAGTTCGACTAAGCTGAAAAACGCTCTGTGATTGCTAATTTACGTGAAAGTTGCGTGTTTAAATTCTCCATTTAGTAGTTTTCAATTAAGTACGCTTTTTTGTTAAGACGAATCCCAGATAATTGAACAAAATTAAGGGCCGTTTAGAAAAGAATAATTTTCCTTCCTTAATTTTTGTCTGGGGTCAGTCACGGCTTGGCCATGGAATCGAGCATAATGTTTCTATCATAGACAAAATAAAACATTTTCATCTTTATTCTTATTTTATTTTCTGTATGGTTTCTTTCTCTTTGAACTGTCAAAAATTGCGTTTTGACAATCCACAATTCCCATTGCTTGTAATCGATCCACAAATAGAGGGACGGAGACAAGATAACTTGCTTCCGCTACATGTACGCAAGCTCAAACATCAATATAGCGCATATAAGCCAACCTGACTCGTTGTTTAAATGACATGCGCAATTGAGTTTGAGGTTACGTCAATCAAAACAAACTTCTATTTACCAAAACGGGCAACTATAAGAGTTATTATATTATATTCACTGTCTCTACGTAAACATCCATGATACAAAGAACATATATTCCTTGTATCATGGTAAACATCCGTATGATTGAATGAATATGATCTGAATGGTTTGGCTAGGATCACACGCAACGTTTTAACTTACTATCCTCTAATAATGCAATAAACAATCAAAAAATTAATTATTCGGACTGCACCTAGCCCCTGACAATCCACAAAACATGAATCGTTTGGCAAAAACAATAAATGAATGATCTATAAATCCGCCCATTTTATTGAAAAAATTATAGAACTTTAATGACAGACGCTTGCTTTGCTAGTAGCGCATATAAGCCAACCGGACTCATTCTTCTTCAACTTCTATTTACCAAAACGGGTAACTAGAAAAGAGTTGTTATTATTATTATTATATATATTATTTTCGAAAACTCGAATGTTACTCGTAACAAATAAATGTTTACAGCGCTTTTTTCAATTTGAAAATGCCGCGCGTAGAGCACACGCCAGGGTAGCCAACTTTTCAAACGCGTATTACCATACAAGTCATTTAAAAATACCGTATTTTACCGTACCAGAGATTTTGAACCAGAAAGACAAGAAAAGATCTTCAATCAGAGCTTCAATCTGGGATGAGGACATGGCTGGCGACCAACAAAAATCTAAAACTCACTTGCACATGTCATTTAAACAACGAGTCAGGTTGGCTTACATGCGCTAGTGCTTTGCTTAACGTAACGTCAAACTCACTCGCGCATGTCATTTAAACAGCGAGTCAGGTTGGCTTATATGCGCTAGTAAACATCAAGCGTCACTGTCAACCATACAAAAAGCTCATGAACAAAACTAGTCTTGCTTTATTTTTAAGTGTAGACCTCGAGACTTACTTTTCTTTGCCTTATTGTTTCAGTAACAGCGATATGAGTAAAAATTGAACCACCTGTGTAGCTTCTCGGTTTCAATATTTTCGTCATTTCATTGCTTTTATCTTTGCGGGTTTTGGTTGATAGCAATCCTCGCTTATTAGCATGGACGATCCAGGGCGTATGATGAGCCATACTGGGGCTGGATTAATGCCCCCGCAAGCCTATGGAATGACCAACCAGGGTATGTTCATTAGTTAGTACAGCTAGAATGATTTGGAGTTATGGTAAGACCTTGAAGCCCCCTCAGGATTTCGACATTTCTCCTGGAATTTGGGGACTCAAATTCATTCAACAGCTTACTTGCTGATCGTTCTATTAATTAGAAACTTATAACAGGCGATACCCCATCAGGTGGAGAGAATGAACCTCGAAAGCAAGACATCGGGGAGATTTTGCAGCAAATCATGAACATCACTGACCAGAGCCTTGACGAAGCCCAAGCCAGAAAACATACATTGAACTGCCACAGAATGAAGCCGGCGCTGTTTTCAGTCCTATGTGAAATCAAGGAAAAAACGGTTTTGTCTCTGAGAAATACTCAAGAGGAGGAACCCCCAGATCCGCAATTGATGAGGTCAGGGAGCAGACTTTGGGGTCCCACATTCACTAAAATGGTCAAGTTTTAGATTGGATAACATGCTAATAGCCGAAGGTGTAGCTGGCCCCGAAAAGGGTGGTGGAGCTGGAGCTGCAGCATCAGGATCAGCTGCAGCTCAAGCTGGACAACCAGATAATGCTATTGAGCATTCAGATTATAGAGCGAAGCTGGCACAGATTAGACAGATATACCATCAGGAACTGGAAAAATATGAACAGGTTATTTTGAGCACTCGCTGTATTTGGCAGTAACTAAATAAGTACAATTTGGACAGGCTTGCAATGAATTCACCACGCATGTAATGAATCTGCTACGTGAGCAGTCACGAACTCGGCCGATTACTCCCAAGGAAATCGAGCGAATGGTACAGATTATTCATAAAAAATTCAGTTCAATTCAAATGCAGCTGAAGCAGTCCACTTGCGAGGCCGTAATGATATTAAGGTAACTGCCAATATTAAGCAATCACGCAGCATTAACTCATTCCTTTGTCTTTAGGTCTAGGTTTTTGGATGCCAGACGCAAGAGGCGGAACTTCAGTAAACAGGCATCAGAAATTCTGAACGAGTACTTTTACTCTCATTTGAGCAATCCGTACCCGAGTGAAGAGGCCAAAGAAGAATTGGCACGGAAATGTGGAATCACCGTCAGTCAGGTCTCTAATTGGTTTGGCAACAAGAGAATCCGGTAAGTTTTCAATCTGCTCCTATGTATGTGTGTAACTACGATAAATTTGCATATGGAAAACTCCCTCGTTTGTTGACAACTATATGCGATATACAGTGTGAGCGATTTGAGAAGGGTATTTGCGTAGATTTTCTTCCTCATTGTAAAGTGAAAAACACTTTAGAAGATAGAAGAAAGCCAACATTTTTCGTTTTATAACTGGTTTTAGGCCGTTTATACACGCCAATCAGTTTAGTATTTTTAAAATGTTTCCATATTTTCTAAAAGTTTTTCTATGCTCTGTGATTTCTATTTTTTTTAGTTCGAATAAACTTTTTCTGTCATAATATCAGTTTTCCATATGCAGCTAAACTGCTCAACAAAATGAACACATCCAAATTTTTCTTAACTTTGGAAGTTGATAAAATATGACTGCTTAGAGCCATTTGGTTTCTGTTTGAACCGCTATCTAGCACTATTTGTGTTTTGCTAGTCAGTATGTTAATAAAAATTGAGCATCTCTGATAAATTTTTCAGAGGGTGACAAATAAAAAATTGCAAAATTTCGGACAGTTCTACATGCTCCTGGTTGGATAAAGAAGGTTTTTTTTGATCCCGACACTAAAACTTTAAAGATAAACCAAGTAGCTCGAAACTAGGCATGGGTACCTCAGTTGCGCTGCAGTCACCCATTTGTTGCGGGAACACATTTTGCGTCACGTTTTTCGAAAATTAATTTCTCAGAACAGAAACGAAAAATACTCTTCAAGTTGAGAGTTGTGCGTTCGGTAAATAATAGTGCGCTCTAAATGTCGTCAAAATTCTTTCACAGCTTTAAAAGTCCTCAAATCGCATAAATGGACGCTTTCACGCAACTGCATACTCTCCATTAAAAAATTCCAACTTCCAAAGTAAAGCCAGCAGAAACTTGAAACATTGAGATTATGTAGGAAGCGTTTTTTTTTTAATGAAATGTTGGCGTGAAATGTTGCACCTAAATGTCTGATATTCAAATTTCGTGTGACTTTTGTGACAAATCCACCAGAGTTTACTCACGCACGTTAGCTCACTACTGTGAACACTGTAGCTCAAATGGTTCTTGAGCAACATAAAAAAAGGTGGTGTCATGTTTCAGTCGATTTCGCAATTAAAAAAAAAACAGACAAAACTAAAACTTGACTTTTTTTAGCAAAAAAACATAAAACTCGAACCCATATTTGCATATCCGAAACGGTTCTTTGGAGACAAGCTGCAGATGAGCTTGATGTTAAAAGACAAAGCCTTCCAAAATATTCCCAGTCAAAAAATTTCTTGTGAAGGTATCAATGGTTTAATCGGAACCCAATCCACACTCTCAAACGTCGGAAAACTGAATTCAGTTCGAACTAATATATTTACAGATTAGAAATCATTCTTACCAGCTTTTTGCAAACTGGCGCCCCGTCCTCCATTTTCTACCCATTAATCCTCAAGTTCACTATCAGAAACTACTGCAACTGCCGTAAGGGCGACAATAAATCTATATTTTCCATCTAATAATGCGATTATCACCCAGTTTTGTCCACTGTCGGTAGCAAACTGAACATTCATACACTTTTTCGATAAAAAGGCACCGAACTACCGAATAAACATGATTATTTAATCATTTAATTGTTGGCCCTTTGGATGATTCATGCTTTACTTCGCAGTTCGATTTGTTTGTTTATGGTTGGCATTTTTGTAGAAAGTGACTGTTCGCGTGGTAATATTTCCAGAGGCAAATTTCGCGTTCCCACTTAACGAAAGTTCCGAGTTCCTTCATCCTTTCGCTAATTTAATGTTAAGTTTAGAGCCATTTATATTGGTCTGAATTTCACTCAGCTGCAATGCACAACGCCAAAACTAAAATTAATAACCAATCGAACAGATTTTGTTTTTGTTTGTGGAAACTACCTAAAGCATAATTTTTTTTGCAAAAACCAAGCCTTAATGGGAAAAAATTGGCCTAAACAATGCTTGCAATCAATTCGCTCGCAGCAGTCACAATTAATCCAGTTCCAAAACTAGTCCAAATTTGTCAGTGTAATGTTGATTTTGTTGAGAAGTTTACTTGAATTCTACGTTAATTTATGTGACTTAAAAATGTTCCTTCAAATTGCTGAGCCAATAAGTCTGACATAGCTAGTAATCTCAAAATATGAACATTTTTGAAAATATTTAGGTAAATTTTCTTTGTTAGGTACAAGCGGAACACAGGTAGGTATGTTCCAATGCAGACAATTCGAACTCTCTAAACAAACTCTTTTTTAAAAACAGCCACAGTTTTTAAGATGTGATGTTTGTTCATGTTGTGTCATGTACAGAAAATGGTGATTGTTCCTCGACTGGAACGAGTAGGATTGAGAAGGAGCAGTTTTCAAAAAATGCGATAGTTCCGTAGAGCGAAATGAATTCGACTCCATTCTGCTCTATCCATAAAGGGATCCGCCAGGAACAAAACCTGCTTAAAAAGAGACAACTAGACATTTCGAATTTTCTCCCCCAGGTACAAAAAGAACATAGGAAAAGCCCAGGAGGAGGCAAACCTTTACGCGGCGAAGAAAGCAGCTGGGGCTTCGCCGTATTCGGGTACTCCTACCCCAATGATGTCTCCAGCGCCGCCCCAAGACTCGATGGGTTACTCAATGGGTTCAGCCTATGATCAAGGCTCAGCTTATGATGCCAGCAGCTGTGGGTACGATCCTATGCACGGACAGGAGCTGTCTCCATAAGTTTGACTTATTAAGTAGGTGAAGGCTTACATAAAGAACAAAGTTTACTGAATTAACTTAATATTCAGTAGTCTTTGTCAATCTGCTCATTTATCTGATCAGCATGCATTATCGTGGATGAATTTACTTCGCTCTTAAGACAATCTGCACGTTTCATAAAATTTGTTTTTGTTCCTCTTCACTTAACAAAATTGCATGTAAAATTCGATTTTTTAAGTAAGTAGTGTTAGCGAGATGCTTTTAGGTATAGGCCATCAACAATTCTGAGTTCTAAGGAAGCCGAATTTCTCTCAAATAGCTTCGAGTAGTATACTGTTCGCGGTAGTTATTATATTTCCGTTCAATTACAGATCTTTAGACAGCCTCTATCCCAAATTGGAGCACTAAAATGGAAATAAGTCCGGTACTCGCTCAATTTCAATGCTTTTAACCTAATCATCACAGTTTTTTTATTTGAGGTTGAAAGCAAAATGAAATTCCGTTGAGTTATATTTATGTATACTAAAAGCCCATGTATACCTACTAGTTTTAACATGTGCATTATTTCGATTTCTTTAACACTGTATAGTTAGGCGAGTGTCGAGTTCAGGCCTCACTGTCTAGATGTTTCAGCAGATTTTAAGGTACTATGCGTATAATTAAATAGCATACTATGCATAATAACATTGTTTCCTATGCAAGATCATATTTTTTTTGTAGGGTAGGATAAATATTATTTCAAGGTGCAATCTTATTGTTTTTAGTAAGTTAAGACGCTTTTTAAGTAAGGATTTGTAGTGGGAAAAACTAATTATTTTTACGTAAGTTTGTCAGTGTCAGAAATAAAGACATTAAACGAGTCTAATGGGTTTTAATAACCAATTTATTCATTATAAACACGCTTGAAATATATTAATCTAAATTAAAATCATAAAACATAACATGTAACTGAACTGGACTGTTTCCGTGCTTCAGAATACATTAAATGAACTGATCAATTCCTTGTTTTTGGTTCTGGACCGATTATCGTCCCTGATATTAATATTGTATTTGGTTTTATCTCTGTAAAAAAGCTCAACTACTTTTTTTATTCTCCAAACTACCCCGACACACATATACGCTAACGTTTCTCAAATAAGTCGTCAACATCGTGATGACTTTTTCATTAATTAACTCGTCGTGATAAGAACTTGAATTCACCCACTGGGTGGCAATGTAGTCGAATCTATTCTCGCGAAATCCGTCGTTCTTTTTGTTAATATTTTGAATACATTTATACAAACTCTTAAAACTTAGCTCTGACGAATTGGTTTCTCTAACAATACAACCGCATAAGCCCCATTCTTGAGAATTATCTTCAAAGTAGACGATGTCCCCTAGCGCTTTCGGCTTGCACTTTCTGAACTCTGGCAAATATTTGCTTTTTTCGGATAAGTTGCGCATTATTTCGTCTTCATCGCCCTTGCATGTGGTAAAATACAGTATTATCGTGTTACATTCGATTTCTGTTATATGGGAATTTCGAGTAACCAGTGGGGATTTCGTAGGCTTTTTCTCTTGATCGTGATCATCCTGAAAGGATTAAAAGAAAATGAATTACAGCTAATTTACGGTTTACGAGCAAGTAGTATTAGTGCATTGTTAACGTCTAAAATATATTTGACTATGGAGACTACTAAATAATAATCTACTTAACAGGAGTTGTAAAAGCTAGGGTAAACGGAAGTACACAATTAAATAGAATTTAAAAAAATTGTAAAATATGAAGTTAATTTGAAAACTAAACAACGACAAAAGTTATTGGTTTTTGCAATTGCAGCGGTATAACTTTTAACTTAAAAATAAATCCAAAACGGCAAGCTTTACTAATTTAGTTATTGTTTAGGGGTGATTATTTCAATCGCTTGTTTTTATTAGATTTCTTGCTTTTAGGGTTATCATCTGATGCACGGGTTTGTAGGGGTTTCTTCAATTTTCCGTGATTCTAAAAAACATCAATGCAACTCCAGTAACAATCCAATAACACCTACATGCAAAACTGTTCATTTGAAGCCAATGGCAAGTTTAATTTACCTGTTGGAAATTGCATACTGTTATCTCAACATCGACATTTTCAAACAGGGTAATAAGCATAGATTTTACTTTGTCCCATTCCAGCCTATCCAGTCCGCATCCGATTCTGGGTATAGCGATCTTTTCCACCTAAAGATTATCATATTTTTGACCGCATCTTCCCAGATTTATGGACTTACTTTATTCTCCTTCACATGGTCTCTCATCTTACACAAGGACTTCCACAAGGTGAAATAAGTCGGTTTTCCAGTAGATTCTTTTTTGGTGACCAGGTAATACACAAACCTCTTGTTCTTTTCATCATAGAACGTTGCTAAGCCGCCTTGCTTGGCTCTCTGGTCAAACAACTCCGGTAGGTTTTTAAATTCGCGTCTGATAACAAAAATAATTAGTAACTAATAAATCTGATCTAATATTGGGTAAGTTTAAATTACTTGAAAGAAACAGCTATTCCACTACCCATTCTCAAATCTTCAGCAACGCAGTGGGCCAGTGAATATTCCTTTGGTTGCTCAAACAAATCGCCGAATATTTCGTGCACTACTTTATCTTGAGAGCTGTTTATCGAGCGCCATTTCGCTTTCCAATAATCGAACAACGCGTCTCCTTCCATTTTTTCCTTGTCCGATTCCGCACATGCACTGGTAGACCTAGGATAACAACATATACAACAAGAAGATTATTTTTTAAACCTTATATTACCATCTCGTCTTATTGCGAGTCTTTTCGAGAGATCTGTCTCGTTCCAGATACGAAGAGGAATGCCTACTTCTAAATTTTTCGTTTTTGGATTCTGTAATGCTCCGATCGTTACTTCGTAAGGGGAATGAAGAGCTCTCTGCTCTGGTAAAATTGTCTTTTTTGCGTTCTTTTTCTCGACCACTAAAAGTGTTTGTCAAAGACGCGCCTGCATTTCGCTCGACTTCCTTTGGATATTCCGATAAATCTTTTTGAGGACTTACCCCTAAAGTTTTACATGTAGTAGTAGGAGTAGAGTTAGAATTCTGTGTATGCCAATCGTCCTCAATATTTTCTGTATTAGGACCAGGATAGCGGTCGCATGCATGATTGCTGACAACTTTATCTGAATCAGACCTCTGCTTCTTAGAAGCGTGTGTCTTTTTTATTAGCGTTTGTGGATTTTCCATATGATCTTCATTTTTTGGCCCCTTTTCCATTCTGCGTGGAGGTTGTGGCAGTACGAATTCAAGCCTATTATCACCGCTTTGGTCTTTGCTAATTTCTCTACGTCGCCAATTTTCTGTTTTTTTGTTGTAAAAGGTTTGGCTCTTTTCAGAACTATTCCCTGATTTTCCTCGATTCTTTGTAACGTAACCCGAATCTCTTTTCTTTTCTTCATAACCAGCATCGCGTCTCCTATCGAATCTGTTTCCATCTGATGAATAATTTGTGTCCGTTTCCTTGATCTTTGGTTCATCAATCTCTAGATGTAGACTTGGATTTACTGCAGCACTTGGGGCATTCATAACGGGTTGAGATGGAACATTGTCATGCATGTGTTGGCTGTTTACTCGTGGCCAAGAATCTGAAACAGCCAAATGGTTAACGAAATTCTCCATCTCTAATAAACTAACTTGGATACCATTTGATTTTGGTACAAATTCATGAGCACTTGGATTCAAGTGGGTAGAATTCTTCGCACGTGATGCGGATTTGTTCAGCACATCACTGTAAGACTTTCTCATTTTGAGTAAATTCACCTGAAAGTAGGTGATATCACTTGATAAAGCAGTTCGATAACAGTCAAGCTATACATATACATAAAGTCATTTCACAACTGTTGTCGAGCCAAATTTTAATGCAATTCGTCAAATTTGAACGCAAAATATGTATATTATAAGATTATTGGCGTTCGATAAGAAAATGCAGTGTGAGGAGTTTTACGATTTTATTGATACCACAATTTAGCAGAAGAATTATATAGAAAATTATTTTAGGTTTGCGTGTTCAACTGTCCCAAAACAACTTTTCAACCGCTAAAACTAAAAAAAATATGTGGAATTCACGCTCGGAGTAGGCACAATCCATGGACAACTGAAAGACTTAGCGGGGTATTTCAGACTGCAAAATCGCAGTTTTCCGTAAATAACAAGGTTTCGCACAGAAGTTTCACTCTTCTTCAATTTGCCTCGTTCCATACGCGGGTCTCAGTAGTTGGAAGTGCTAAAAATTCTTCATTGCTTTTTGGTAAGGAGAATAAACGAGTTTCTCTACGAGCGATTGATTTTTCGATGACTAAATTTGTTCGCTTATTACGCAATCGGAGGATTTGGAGCACGCAAAAAGTTTTGTGAGTGAAGACAACTCGAAGAATGTAGCTTTCGGCGGACAATTACAAAAAATATTTTATATATTTTCTAAAACAATCAATAGACCGATCAACAGAAGTTTCCACAAAACTAGGTATTAATCAGTTAGCCATGACTAGTATGAATCAACGGCCCATTTAAACTAGGTATTAATCAGTTAGCCATGACTAGTATGAATCAACGGCCCATTTAAGTCCCACAGTCTCTTGTGTATTATGTGGCTATGTGGCACTGTAATCTGTTGAAATAGTGCTCGATAAGCATTTCAGTCTCAATGGCTGACTATTGAACTTTGAGTCAGTCGGTCAATATGTACAATTTCAAAAACGAGTTGAGTATTTTACCCAACCTTTGCCAATTAGTTTTAATCCTGATCCTACAGTTTCTAGGGCCCCCTACATTAGCAGAGCATATGAAATCAATGGCGATATCTTTATAAATTCTGCAGTGATTAAGATAGCTGATGAATGGGCCTAATGCAAGCTCAAAGATAAGAAAATGGAAATGTCTAGCTGCAAATAGCCAACTTACCTTTTATAAGTAGAATATATTGGCAAATCTAACTCCGAATAACGTATTTTATCACTGAAGATAACCGCTGTTTTAAGGGCGTGCTCGATAAACTACGTAATGAAACAGCTTCGTATTAAAGAACTTTTCAGAGTACGGTGATCTCTACAAACATAACCTTTGAATAACGTTACTGGTTGGTGATTACCACCGTTGCCACTATTCATCGACCAAAAAGTTATGGCCTGTAATTGTTTGATTATCTTTCTTACTCACAAGCGCCCACTATTTCTATTTAATAAAATTTCCAAATCGCCAGTAGTATACCACAACTCTCCCTATTCACTGTCCCTACATATTTAATCAACAATAATTAATTAACTGCAAACAATAATTAACACACTGTTGCCAAAGTTGGCGTTAAAGTCCCGAAAACAATGCAGGATTATTTGTTTATGTAATACGACAAAGTTCAATGGGGTCAATCGGGCAAGTGCTGCCCCCATTGTCAGGTCGGCCTTTCTGGCATAAGCCGGAGCTGTCAGTGTCACAGTTTGGACTCGCCCATTGTTTAAGTTTATGGTACCTGTGCAGATTGTTAGCGATTTGTTGCTATATTGTGATAATTATTTAGTTGATACGTGGTGCTTTATTGAATTATGCAAATCTAGTGGCTGATAATCAGTGAGACTACACGTGAGCGACGAGGGGCTGCCACTGGCTGATAAAAAATGGGTAAGTTGAAGGGTTACATGGGTACCGGCGCTCATTCAATGTCCAACTACACTTTGCCGTTGACAACAAACTAGTTTCTAACATGCTATTTATCACACTGATTAACTTGTGTGGTTTTACAATGATTCGGCACATTTTTCCATAGGGGAACTTGAATTATTTGCCAGCCACTCACTCAGCATATCTCCAGACATTAATTAGCAATAATTGCTGGATGGGAAACAGTATGCAAAGCCCTACAGCCATTTGCCGTATTATTTATACAATTTGGATAGCGACCGAGCTGTGACAGCGGTGGTTTCATTAAGGAAACAACCAACTTGCTAGCGCCAGCTGTATGTACTTTACTTTGGTCTGTTCAGAGCTTCTTCTTGAAGAAACAGTTGTTTCCGTTACTTAAAATCCTCTTCAGTTGGTCGCCAGTTAATCTATCAGTCACACTATTTAATTAAGAGGCATGACAACAGTTTTGCTCCATTTGATTTCCACTCGAATATTGATTAAACTTACTGCCAGGACTCATTAAGGAACTAATTTGTTTTTCTGGTATTTCGTTATCTATTTAGATTAGTTTAGTGTCTAAGGGTTTAATGAAAGAGATAAGGTATTTCCACTGCTGGGCATTTAGTTTGCAGTCTAAAAACCCTCAAAAAACAACTTTCTTTTGTTAAGTTATAAAACCGATAGTGTGAAGTGACTAACAACACCTCACTGCTTCCTCGATACATAAGTTACAATGCTTTCAGTGCAAGGCTGATTGGACTTAATAGTCGGAAAAGTGTTTGTAAGCTTTTAAGCACAGCTGTTAAGATTCCTACGGGGCAAAAAACTCGCATAGACCTTACAGTTTGGACCARAAGATAACTCACMTAACTCACGTTCGATTTGAAACAGAGCTTTTAAATGTTGCMATTTTTTGCTTATTTCAAAGAGAATTTGCCGAGCTGTTTTGATTTAAAAAGAAAATAGCGTATCGAACTAGGGTTTTCACCGGAAATGTCCAACTTGTAAGAGATTGAAGTAAACACGTCGCTCTTCCCCCTAAAGRGTGATGATGATGTGATCCAAAGTTTAACACATAGGWACTWGAACGTTTTCACCTATACCTGGGAAACGATAGAAAATATCGCGATAATCATTMGGACTGTTTCGATAGGGGAGCTTGAGGACTGTCTTATCCTAAATAGGCTTTATMAAAAATTCCCAATCTTTGAAGAGATGGAAGCAAAAATTWMAAAATTTAAGGGCCCGCCAAGGTTAAAACCGCTTATATCTTTRAAGTGGTTGAAAATATCCAGWTAGCCATTCGGAGCTTTTGATAGCATGTTTCGCGAACTTTCGTTTGCAACTTGGATTTTATCATGAATTTTTGTATTCTTTCCAAGTTATAAGCAAAAACACGCAAAAGGAAAAAAAATGTCGAGAGCTTATCATTCGGAAAATCTGGGACAGTATCTCATAGTCATAAAATCCATTTCGATAGGGTGTTTCGAAGGTTATCGTCTCCCTTATCAGGGGCGAAATAAAGTTCCTACCCTCCATAAATCAAACTTTCAGTTACTTAATACCTTCTTGAGTATTTTCACTTATCTGAAATTAGCGCAATAATCATTATAACGTTTTTAGTAGAACTATTTAAAAAAACTATTCAGAAATCGTTCGAAATATTCCAATTTCTGACTTTCACCTTTTTTATCCATTTTCTTCTATTCATTATTTACCATTTTAAAGCGTTTTATACTGGAAATTGAAATGCATAACTCAATTAATATGGACGGTGGTTAATAGCATGAACCCAATTTAATGTGTAGTCGCTCATTAACATTAATGAGTTTTACCTAATTGGATACGTAAAGCTCTTAGTAAATGGCATTTTGAAATTTACTATTCTATAAGTTACATATGTTAAGGTAAAGGCGAATGGTATGGTCCAACGAGTTGGAATGTGCAATTTCTACAGAAACATCGTTTCGGTTAATTCAAATGGAAAATTTCTATTTAAGCGGAAAATGCTCCTCCTTCGTTCGCCTTTGCCCCCTAATAAAGTATTAAATCGAGAGCAAAGCGGGGCAATTAAGAAACTTCGGTGAATGCATTTAAATCCATCAATAATTGCAACCTCTGACCTACATTTGGGTGTAGAACAATTCATGTTCCTTGTAGCGATCCTGTGCCAACTTTATTGTTTTACTGATCGTTTCAATTTTAAGCCATATGCTTTTGATAAACATTTTTAAGGTAAATACGATGCTTTCATAATCCCATCCTTCAAGTTGCCCACCCAATTTTCTGTCGGATGATGATGTAAGTTGCAGAGCGGTTCAGTGTGCCAACTCGTTGGTTCAGGTGCAGTCGTAATCGGTACTTCAAGGTGTGTTGTTTTTGCGCTTTCTGGGTAAATTCGCTGTAATAATGTTGGGTCGAGTGCGCTAGTGTTTGTTGCTTTGCTCACTTGAAAATTCTACACAGCCTTTGCTAGTGCTCAATTTCCTGGGCTTTTAATCTATCTCCAACACTCCAGTGAGGCCAAATTCGGAACGAATAGTGTTAACATTAATTATAACTCTACTGATAAAAGTAATTGTAAATATTTAATTTTAACGTAGAGATTACTGGGCGAATGGTAGAGAAGTTAAGTGCGCATTTGTGATGCTAATTTTTGTTAAGTATATGCGGTCGATGCAAGATATCACACTATTCACATATTAATTGCTTTTTTGTGTGATGATGATGATGGGAGTATATTGTTGAAGCGTTTTTCATTAATGATCATCTGTTTCGTCACCCAAAAAGGTAAATTATTCCGAGCGCTGGTGCATGGAACGGTGTTAAAAACGAGACCCAGTTTAAGAATAAAAATTCTGTTCTCGTACAAGGACATGTGTAGAAAATTGAGTGACGCAAGAATATAAATAGCAAATTTGGACATTTAGAAACCAACTCAACTGTATACTCGAGCTTGTTTGTTTGGTAATTAAATTGAAAAAATGACGAATACGAAAAAGGCTGCTACGGGCAATGGCAAGGCGAGTTCGCAACAGTTCATTGAATTAGAACAGTCGAAACAACTACCCGATCAGCCAAAGACAAAACTATCCAGACTAGAGAAAAAGCGCATACGCGAAGAGCTAAGGTTTCAAAAGAAAATTAAAAAAGGTACATTTTATCCCCCGTTTTTTTGCCACACCCACACCTCTAAACCATCTGTTGCAAACGACTGTTTTTTTGCAGGCAAAACATACTGCCAGGCTTGCAAGAAAAAATGCTCGGGCGAAGTCCTTCGCGTTCAAGACAAGTACTTCCATACGGGCTGCTTCAAGTGCAAAGCGTGCGGCTCCTCGCTGGCCCAAGGGGGCTTTTTCAGCAAAGATGGGGCCTATTATTGTACCGCCGACTACCAAAGAAATTTCGGAACCAAGTGTGCTTCATGTGGGGACTATGTTGAAGGAGAAGTGAGCGAACAGGACGCAGGAGTTTAGTTGTTAATATGTGATAAATTCCTTGATTCCAGGTAGTGACTGCTCTAGGAAAGACTTACCATCAGAAGTGCTTTACGTGCGCCAGATGTAGGCAGCCGTTCCCTTCGGGCGAAAAAGTGACTTACACGGGAAAAGAGGTGCTTTGTCAGCGATGTGTCCAGATTCCCATTAGAAACGCCACTCCAAAGACAAGCCCGACTACCACTGCGAGTCCTCTACCAAATGGTAAGCAAAGAAATCCAATAATTAATTGCCTAGTTGATGAATGGCTATTTGTTTTTTAGAATGTGCCGGATGTCGGGAGGATTTGAAAGAAGGGCAGGTCTTGGTTGCGCTGGACAAAAGCTGGCATATTTGGTGCTTCAAGTGCCATTCCTGCGGAACAGTTTTGCATGGCGAATACATGGGAAAGGATGGAGTGCCGTATTGTGAACGGGACTACCAAAAGCAGTTCGGTGTTAAGTGCGCTTATTGTAATCGGTATATCAGCGGCAAAGTGTTGCAGGTAATTAAAGCAATCTAGTCTCTGAATTAATATAATTAACTGATAAAATATTTCCCTTAATAATACACCAGTTGATATGAGTAAACGGCTAAAAATAAACAAATTAACGATGTGGACCCATGTAATGTGAATTTAAAACTTTACAAGGTGAATGATGTCATCCATTAATTTAATTTAAGACTGGCATTATGCTAATTGATATCATCGGGTTCGAAGATTAAAAATTCATAATGTGTCACTAGGTACTCTACTTTAAATGTTTTTTAATTAGTACTTTTACCGGGTGGAAGTGAGGAATTTGAGTGTCATCGACATCGGTTTGAACCCAAATTTTTTCGTAGGCCGGGGACAATCATCATTTCCATCCTACTTGCGCTAGATGCTCCAAATGCGGCGACCCATTTGGCGATGGCGAAGAAATGTACTTGCAGGTAATGGGAATCAGTGGGTCTAGTATGCGGTTGAGATATTGTCGGTGTTTATACAGGGAGGCGCAGTGTGGCATCCAAGATGCGGCCCTGGACCTCAACCGGAGGATGGAAGAATCCTGAACGGACCGGAAAATGGCAACATTACGGACACGGATGTTAGCACTAAGGAATTTGACCGGCATAGTACGAGTGGTGCTAGTGAATTACAAGTAAGAACTTGCTTTGCAGTGGTTTTCCGAATGATTTCAGTTATTTCTTGTGTGTTTTATGTCCTGAGGACTCAAGCATTTTCACGCAGTTCTTTACATGTACTTGTTTGTTTTAGTGGTGTTGATACTGTTGCTCAATTGCCATCTAATCGGCGGGTTTAAAGATTACAGTAATTTTACTATTATCATCAAACAGATTTTTATTATTTTATTGGCATCAGTTGTTACAATGCCTATTTAAATTCTTATTTTAGCTGCTTTTTTCAATGCTATATCGGCTGTAGCTTTTCCGCGGTTTGGACAGAATCTTCACCCAAAGGGTTTTATTTTCGAATCGCTGTTGAGTGCAGCCGGTTTTTTTATATCTTTTTTGGTCACTCGCTGAACATTTATCTGCATAACGTTTTTCCAGCTTGGCAATTTTATTTTTTTGCATGTTTTTCTTGCAGTTTTCCATGAGATCACGCACCCCTAGTTTGAACGGCTCCTTGTACAGCCCTACAAGCATGCATAGGAAGGTTTGTTTTTATTTTGCTTTTTCTATTGTTTTTAGTATTAGGTTGATAAACATAAAATGCTCGACTATTTCGGCGCTTTGGATATTGCGCTTCAACTAGTGGTTTTTCCTTTTGTATTCGAGTACGCAAAAATCGCTCGGTATAAAAGCGATTGATAGCTTGCTTATGGAAGCAAAGGAATGGAACGATAGGGATTATGGAAGGAAACAAATCACTGATTGARTCAAATATGMATTTTTATACARCGCGATCCTCAGATGCTTATTGTTCTATGGAATTATGATTAGGCATTTATTGTCTCTATTTATCAATTAGAATACGTTTCGGTGTATTTTTCCACCATCATCAGTTTTTATGTGTAGCGTTGTTGCTGCTTTAAGCCTTGGTATACATTTGCTTAAAGCAGCAACCGCGCTACACATAAAAACTGATGATGGTGGAAAAATACACCGAAACGTATTTTAATTGATAAATAGACAATAAATGACTGAAACCCAGGAATTAATTTTGATTTGGAATTGAAACACTGTCAGGAAAGTATATATTATAATTAGCTCAGGCKGTTTTTCTTWRGAAAGCAACTGATTTTTCGGTTATTKGAGTTTCAAAAACTAMAWTTTGTKAATGTTCTGGAACACTTCCGTTTAGTGTCGAGYTATTATAGTTTGCYATYTTTGAGGAAAATTTGTAAMCTTTTCGCCATAAACATGTCAGCCTGTTTGTACTTGTATGTACATATMAGTAAAAGTTTCATATAGAATTTTTRATAATTTTTTAGCACTACAGCCATACSACCTATCGTACACCTTCCCCAGGCCTCATCTTGCGCGAATATAATAAATCTGGAACGTTAGCAGACGATATTTCCCGAATTTACACCTACAGCTACTTGACCGACGAGCCCACATTGGGATATTTAAAGAAACCAATCGATCCTTACGACAAGCCGCCAACTTCGCCTCACTTCCACCGGCCGACTTGTGAGTGGATTTGGTTGATTTGTGGGCGGGTTTGTAAAATTGGCTGCTTGAACTTTAGCTCAAAACTCGTTGCGATCCTCAACTGGAGCGGGAGGGAAGCGCTACGGATCGAGGTCCGCAATGAAAGTTCTCGTGGACTCGATTCGCAGCGAAACCCCCAGACCGAAATCGCCCCACATGAACAACGAGGAGCCGATTGAGTTGAGCCATTATCCGGGGGCAAAACCGCCACAGCCTGGCGAGCCTTTGAAGATCGAAAGGGACGACTTTCCGGCTCCCCCGTATCCCTATACTGATCCAGGTAAGGGGCTGGATTTAGGGGGCATATTGGGGAGTTAATGATGGATTTTTAGAGCGGCGAAAACGGTGGTCGGATTCCTATAAAGGTGTGCCGGAGTCGGATGACGAGGTGGTTGATGGAATGAGCGAGCTGGATGTTAACGACAGCAAGCTGAAGAAGGAAGAGGAGGAACTAAGCAAGATGGGCAGCGGCATAGGGCAGGTGTTTTTGAAGAACGTGAAGGAAAGGGAGAAGTTCAAGCAGTGGAAGGCGTTCAACTTAGATCCGAGAAATGCCTCTAGGTAAGAACTCGGGGTTTTGTCTGTTGGTTCAACACTGATACAGGGAACTCTTGTGATTTTCCAGAACCCCATCGGCTAATAAGGAGCCAGTTTATAGGCTGCGCTACGACAACCCGATTGGCGCTAGCCCTTCGCGCAACTTGGATCATTCCCGGCCTTTCGACGAAGACGACTTTGACCGCTCATTGAGTTGTCGGTCTTCATCAATGAGCCGACCGAGCGGATGGAACTACAACGGTAAGTGCGCCCAATTCATCAGAACCGAGTAGGAAAATTTAATCGATTGAATTAATTATTTCTCGAACTGGCGAAAAATATCAACCATAGTAGGCAGTTCTAAAACGGTTTCTACTATTAGATATAAGCTCTATTTGAATTTCTAGCTTCTGTTGGCCTTAAAATAATTGTAAAGGTGAGGCATGTTCTTCATTTTTGGATGGTTAAACGTTCAATGTGCATGCATTCTTTACCAATTTAAACTATTTAGTTTTTGCTTGATGTCTACTATTTTTTTTTTGATTAAGTTTTTTTTGCATGAATTTGTTTCTTAATTTCCCATTCAGTTGCCTTCTACTTTATTTTTGCAACTTTATTTTGTGTGCCCGTATAGTAGTGTCGTCATTAAGACTGGTACCCAGGCCTGGTTACGGATTGCGAGCCAATACCTTGCCAAGCGGAAATGGATACGTAAGTACTTTATAATTGGGTGAAAATGTGCGATTTTGCTGCAACTTCTTCATGTGTGAGGCAGAGAAATTCTCAGATAGATGGGCATTCTTCGCGCTAGCATTCAATGCTTTTAAACGGATGCCCTCTGTTTGAAGGGTTTTCGGTGAAGTGAATGCGTGAACGATTGTGCTAGAGTTTAAGATTGATCACAGCGCAAGGTAATGAAATTAACACTGACCCCATATGACTAAGATAACATGGTTGTTTGGGATTCACTCCACTTGTAATGAAATGCTGTGTTTTCTTGTCAGTTGTGAGTGCCCTGAGACACATTCCAAAGCCCGGCTACGGTTTGGCTCCCCGATCTCATACTTTTTCATCGTCAGCCGGTAGCTACTCTCATATCCCTGTAAGTTCCCCCATCAGATTGTGTGATTAGTTTTCGATTTTTTTAACACATTGTTGTGTGGACTTTGTTGTGTCGTGTTTTATTCCACTTCGCAATTTTTCTTGATGAAACTTAACATTACATAGTGGACAATGTCCCTAATGTTGGCTTTCATCGCTTATCACCTTAGGATTATTGTTGCGAGTAACGAACTAAACTATTTTTTTGGTAACTAATTCGTTTTATTCTGTTTGGGTGATATGAACGCATGTATGTTTTTAGTGGGTTTTGATCAAGTTTTAGTTTTGTTTAGGATGCATGTTTCATAGTTTATATGATATCAAAGTGTTTGTCTTGTACATGGTGGTTCAAGTTAAGTGAACAGTTCAAGTCATTATGAATTTAATGCGCCATTAAAGTGGGTATTTTGTGGACTGTGGACTTAATTTGAAACTCCTTGTTTTATGAGTCGCTTTCTGTGAAACTGTTCAACTAAACGGGAAAACCACTCATTCCGAATCAGAATCAAATTTAAACCGACTTTGAACGTGGGAGTTCGAAGTAATTTCATTTCAATAGATGTACGATGGCAAAATTTCCAAGGTTCTGATTTCACTAGCGTTTTTCCAGATAGCAATTTCAAAGAAAACGGCTCATATGCATATTGAGGCAGCGATTCTCTGTACGATCAAAATCACTTCTTTTGCTCACCATGGCGGAAGCCTGTCCTGTTCTTGCTATGCGAAAAAGATTAGCAGCCCCTTCCATTTCTGCACATTTTCTCTTCATCCATCAACATCACTAGCTAGTTTAACATTTGAACTCTAAATATACGACTTGTAGCTGAATGTGATTTAAATGAAAAGAAATTAGTTTGCATTTTGATTATTTTCTGTTTGTTCGGGTTTGTCTCGTAAATCACTACAGAGGCAGTTGTTTAAATCAATTACAAAACAACTGTTTCAGTATACGTTCGTGCAATAAGCGAATGTTTAGTAGACTTTTTAAGTGCAACAGTCAGTCGTGAAAGTTAAGTGAAAGTGCACGCTGTTGCATTTAATAATGGGATGTAGAATTAGTGAGGTAATTGATACTAAATGTCTATCCACAGGGTGACTATTCATATACTGGAATGGGTGTAAAAACCCACAGCACCGATTTTAGCTCAGGAAAATCAGATAGTGAGTATTTACCACTGCTTTGTTTATTGCTTATTACATATGTTAGTTTAATTTTTTTTTGAAATCGTCCAATTTTTGGTTATTGAACGGAGGATGAGGACAACTTTTCCCATGTAAATTTTTTACTATCTGTAAGATTCATCGAACTGAATATGATTTTTGGGTAGTGGATTAGGGCAGATGGTAATGACTTAATTGTTTCTGAAGAAACGGATTTTCTTGCTAGTTACGGGTCAGCTTTTGCATGAACTGACATTAAACCTGAAAATTTTCCACGTAAATTTGGTTGGGTGCAAACCGATCATGCACATCATAGTTATGTGTACAAGAGCTTAAGGTTGGAGTATAGCACGGTCGCTTAGCACTCTATCGCTATATTTTCGACAACAGCCACACACTTTACATCCTTTAAAGTTTGCAGGAAGTTTCGGAAATATACCGACAAATTTAGGAGTAGAAAGGGGCAGAAGGGTAATTACTTTCACGACTACCGAGTGTGATGCTTTTACGCCATTGTCTGACCAGGTCTTAAAGATGCCCAGTTTGGTTTGCGATAACTTGTAGAAATGCCACTAAAATCAGCTGAATTGTTTCTGATATATTAATGCGAAACTGTTTCGAACAGCGCTGCCTCTTTGGTCGTATTGAGCAAAAAACTATCGTTTTATGTTTTTTAAAAGAAAGCCTCGCTATATTGAACGTGGAAAGTAGAAGTTTCCATACAGTGAGGAAGTCTGAGTTAGAAAAATCCCTTAATCCGAAGTTCAGGGAGTTGTTTTTCTGGAAAAATTCCTGCATGGTTCGGTTCGTATTATTATCGATTTTTTACCTTTCATTCTATCACAAAAATCTTCAAACCCTTTCTATATTTACGATAAACCCCTTAAAAATCTAATCGATGATCGTTAATGAACCGCAATGTGAACACTTGATTTTTTGTTGTTTTCGGCCCTAACAAGAACGAAATTTAAATAAATTCGTTTTAATCTCACCCCAATTGTATTTCCCTTGGTCGTCGATTTAAGTAAAATGGTTTATAAAGCAATTTTCTTCTATACTGTTGCGTAAAAAGCGTTTTAATTGCATTTGCTTGCAACCCAAATAAACAAGTTTTTTCAATCCAACTATATCACAGCCCGAGTTCTTGCCTGAAATGACTCCTATTAATCGACGACATAATACTAAAACTGCTGCTTTTTTTCTTCAGTTTCAACTGGATCCATCACGGATGTCGAAACGCGAATGGTATGTAAATAATGCTTGTTCTGTGTTTCTGTAGAATCCACTAATATCATCCTAGTTCAGGCATGCCGTAGTACTTTTGGGCTTTTGCTTCCTTACCTAACAGTAGGTGCTTCATACATTGCCACTGTTGAAGGAAAACTATTCATTTATTTCTCTAACTCACAGTAGTGTTATAAAACCATATTTGAAAAGTTTTCCTTGATCAAACCGGCTTATAGGCGCGAATAAAGGTACGCAAATGTTCATTGATCATTCATCACAGTAAAACATTGAAAATCTAGGTATGGTCTAGCAGGTAAAGTATGCAAACATGTGTTAGATCATGTCTTGGCTTAACGCATTAAATCACTTGGTAAATAAAACAGCTTTTGTGTACAAAAAATTTGGATGTAGAGTAAATTGCAAAAATCTGTTCAACTAGCATTCGGAGCTGGGTCCAGTGTCGTACGCAGTGGGGCGTTACGGGGCCCCAGGCGGGTACAGCTCTCAAGTGAGAAGAAGCCTACCGAATATGGCGCATCAAATGTTGATAAACGAACCGGCCAAAATCTACCCCTATCATCTACTGGTTATCACAAACTATCGACTGCCAGCCGATGTTGATAGATTAAACCTAGAGGTTTGTGCTCAAGGTTTACTCGCTTCTTTACCTTTATTTTTACGTGTATTTTTCAGCGTCATCTATCAGATCAGGAATTTGAGGCAATATTCCAGGTGGGCAGGCACGACTTTTACCGGCTACCTCAGTGGCGTCGAAGCGAATTGAAGCGGCGAGCGCGACTTTTTTAACTTATTCAAAGGCCCTTACGGGACAGTGGCTGCTTGGTCCACATCTCTATTCTTCAGGTTTTCATCTTGTTTGTTGGAATAGAGCAAACACGATCAGAAACGCGTCTAGTAACTGCAAGCAACCAATCCGTTTCTAGTTTCGTGCTAGATTCGCTTGAAATTGAGTTGAAGTTCAAATTTCCATTTTCTTCGCCAGTTCGGCTCTTCCACAATTCGCACTTGCAATGGTAGTTTACTGCTATTTTATACCTGCTACTTCGCATACTATTCTGAGACGTTCCTCTGTTTTTATTTATTTTGATAAATGCTTGCCAATTCCAATGCCAACAGCTCACAAAACTGCTAAAATAGAGAAATTTCTGGACAATACCATACATCTTTCCATATCGGAAAATTCCAAATCACTGGATTGAAAAATGTTTTAATGCATTTAGTGCAAGTCTGAAAAATACATCATATTTCTTGTGATACAAATTATGGGATCGGTCATTTGTTCACTTCATCCATCACGTAATTAAAAAAACAGTAGACGTTAGATATGTAGGCTTTTCTAAGTGGGCTGAAATTAATTCCCTTTTCCGTTATGTAGGTATGTTCATTTATATTAGATTTATAGTCTGCTCGCCTGCGATAAGTATAAAGTGCATTTATATCTACTTAAAAGCTTCGGATGGCTCCTCATTTCGGGACCAACATTGTCGTGCTTTCACACAATTCAGTTTTGTTGCTTCAATGTGTGGATTTTGGCGTGTTTTTACATTTCCAAGCCCAACTTGTTCCTCCCAGTTTGTCTATTTTCATATATAATTAGGTAATTTATATTTGCCATTACAATTAAAACATGTTCGACCTTTATTTAGTCATACATTTTCTTATAAGGGTAGCTACATAGATAATACAATAATTATTGCTTACAATAATTGTATAAAGAAAATGATAAAAAATTTTAGTAGCTAACCATTTTTGTATGACTTCAATTAGTAAAGATATCTAATCGTTTATTATGTACAGATGAAGAGTTCGAGAAGAAATATTTAAAGATAACTTCAATTTGAGATTTTAAGACAGCTATGGTCTCTCTAAGGGGGTTGTTTCTGTTTCAGGGGCTAATAAATCATTCTCAAGCCATAAAAATGTTAATTTTTTCAAATGCAAAAAATATTGATTCAATAAGGTCACTTTCTTAGAGAGACGCCCGGTATTACTGTTAGACATCTATTAAAAAAAACATTACGATATTTTTCTAGATTGTAAGTTTACTGTAGTCGTTATGATATTTTATTTGTTTAATGTAAGGTAATACTTGGTAGTTCTAGTTTAACTGCTTTATAGAGTGCTTTATATGGGCTAGTCTTCAGAATCAATGGGTAACTTTAGAGCCAAGTATTCAAAAGGCAACTATTAATAATTATGGTATAAATTGCATAATATATTGAAGAGATTTATTAGATGATTTGTTTCCTTTTTAATGGCTGACCAATGCGATTGATTCCCTTTTTGCAATTTGGCTTTAAAGTGCTTTTTAGTGCTCTTCAGAGGCTTATATTTTTATATCTTTTTAAAACGATGCACATAGAAGGGAGTTTTCGGTGCTTCATATGTGTTCATCCATGATAATAATTGATATTCGCAGACACTAAGGACCGTAGCTGCATTGATGGGCTTTATGGCATATTGATAGTTGTTACCTTACATTTGGGATTATTTATAAGAAGTTGGATGTTAAGGTTGCAAGCTTAAGCAGATGCTATTGCCCATAAGAATATTAATATAGAAGTAGCACCAAATGTAATTTCTATGCGAAAAAGCGGCAATATATGGGAATTTCCATGTCCGTTAGTTGATGCAAAGTGTGGGCTAGTCATTATCGTCCCGAAAGCTTCCACGAGTTTTATTTAAAACACCTTTTTATGCCTGATTTATTGGGCAACTGTTTAATATAACGCTTAACCAGTTTTGGGAAAGATGAGGAAAAGTACGGAATGATCCACGCTTTGGATGTTCTAATGCAATAAAAGTTTCCCTATATTGCGCCATTTGCTACTGGGGGACTACAACAATTTATTTTGCAGCCATACTTTGTACCGGCGTTTTGTTTTCTTACCATTTGGGTATTTATTTATGTGACTCTATCCATTCGTTGTTCCATTAATATTACACGTTTATTTGAATGGTTTAGTATTTTGTTGATATTTATCTGCAATAAACACTTTTTGAAATGCAAATTGGGTTTTACTGAATACGAGTTAGGAACGTTTCAATAATGCCCTATGATTTATTTCAATTTTTCGTTCTTTTTAGTGCGGAATTGTTCCAAAACGATAAAAAAACAAAACAAATGTTCACATTGCCGTTCATTAACGATTATCGACTAGATTTCTAAGAAGTCTATCGTAAATAAATATAGAAAGACTGATAATTTTTCTGTAAGAATGCAAAGGAAAGGGAATTAATTAAACCGGAACACAAGTTAACTGTGGCGATTCATTTTTTGCCTCTTCAAAACTGAACTGAACTATCGGGTGTTTTTTCATAAACACAACTCCCTGAATTTCAGATTAATGAATTTTTATTAACATTTAACTTTTTCATATAAATCAGTTATTATTTTCGGACATTTTTAAGCGTAATTCTGTACCGTTTGAACATTTTAAATAACTTATTAAACATTATTCGATTCTGTTGTTTGCCTCCTTTTCCCGCCAAATAAATATTCAAAAACACGGTTGGCAGTACTGCGCACATTTAATCCCGGTTAGATTGGTGGAATGTAAACGCGTTTTTCGTCTGTCAGTTCGATGCTGTCTACGAACGTTGTGTGTTCCTGCTGGAGAGAAATATAAGCCGTTCGTAGACCAAAATTTTCGTGATTACCCGGAAAAGAAACCAAACACTCATTGACACGCATTCGCGATTAGTTTGCCATTGGAAAGCCGACCGGCCTTACCTAAAATTGAACGAAATCACGGTCGAGAATCAAAGCATTTGCTATACGACCAAAATGAATGTGGATGATTATGAAACTCTTCCGACAGACCATGTTGGAACCCATATGATTGCTGGGGCCATTGCAGGCATTATGGAGCACTGCCTCATGTACCCATTGGATTCCGTTAAAGTAAGTGCCCGAAATCGATGGGAATTGACCAAAATTTCCAATTCACAATTTCTCAGATTTGGAGGTTAGACTACTTTCAATTACACCATTCAGATCTTATTTAATCGGCATTTATGAGGATGTTGCTAACAATTGGCGAATTTGTCTCCCGTCATCTTTTCCCTATTTAGACCCAGCAAATAAAGTAGAAAATGAATGTTAAACTATTAATCGTCATTCTTAGCCAGCACCAATGCTTTCTACCACTTAAACTTTAACCATTTAGGTCCAGCTTCCAGCTATTTAATCGTTTACCAGCACAGCCAGTTTTTTAAACCCCAAGTCTTTTTCATGTCATCCTTTGATAACGTTGTGGTAACAAGCCCACACAAGACAAACACTTCAGTACAAGTAAACACATCTTGGTGGCTTTGATAAGTAATCTATTTCTGTTCTGAAATAATATCGCAGATAATTCCATTGCAAGGATTTGAGTTGAAACTGATCTATCTCTTAGACTCGAATGCAATCACTGGCCTCAACAGGAAGCGATGGGATTGTTGCCACCCTAATCAACATGGTAAAGCAGGAGGGACTTCTTCGCCCCATTAGGGGCATGGGGGCGATGGTGTTCGGAGCTGGCCCTTCGCATGCCCTGTATTTCAGTTCGTATGAATACTTAAAGGAAACCTTTACGGAAATGGTACCCAGTTCGAAGTACAACACTCTATGCTATGGTAATTACCTAGTTAATAATGCCGGTACTTTGGCTAAACCGATAATGTTTATTTATGTTTAACCGTCTATGGAAAATTGTTGGTTGAAGCGGAAAACTAGGCTTAATATAGTGATGGCAAACTCATAGTCCAGTAGATTTCAGAATTTTTAACTGAATAATTGTATTATAAAACGCGCTGCTTTGTTGAAACTAGCAATTTATAGTAGCAAATCTAACAACGATGACTTGCTGTTAAAAGGCTACAAGGATAGCGCTCGATGGCGAACTGCGGAAAAAACGACTTGCGAAAGCTTAGTGGCCAATCAACAATCAATTTTTGTTTGGTTTTATCCAGAACAATGATCAACTATTATTTATGCCGACTTTCTATCAGATTGGTAGTTGATTGCTTGTTTACATCCACCTCAAAACTGGTATTTACATTGCGCAATAACTATCTAATCAATAATTTTTGTCGCGATTCAACAATGAGAACAATTCATTTATTAACACTTCAATGCGCTATAAACCATAAGTCATGTCGATTCTAGTCATTTTACTTTTCAAATACAGTGTGTTCCAATTGTAGGCTATAAAGGTTAAAAGACAAGCAAACCGATGAACATTGTTTCATTGTTGCAAAGCAAAAAAAAGTGCTCAAGTTGAATGGAACTTCAACTTGGACTTGTTGGACCGTGTTTACTAAGGAAGCAATAAAACTTGCATTATTTATATATTATATATTATTATATATTAATAATTTCGATTGATTCTGGTTTTTACACGAATTGTTTTTCCCAAGCAGAAAAGGATATTTACTGCATAGGGCCATTCAGTAGGTTCTTGAATATTTTACTGGTTACGAAGAAGTGTCCTCAGATGTTCTTATAAGTTTAAGAACGATAAGGCCAGAGGCTGAAGGTTGAGAACTTTTAAAACTTTGGTTGTAATTTATGTGTCTAGGAATCGAGTTGACCATTATTTGAACAATGGAAATCTTCTAAATTAGCTCAAGTAGGCTCTTCAATTTTCTGCCTTTCTGGAATTAAATTCCCTCAGGTTTCGGCTTTTTAAGGCAAGAAGTGGATTTTTGAGCGAATTTTGGAATTCCAGACTAATTGCGTGATCTGAAATTTTGCAGGTCATTGTTGAAACATTCAAGTTGTTTAAATTAGCGCGTTATAAATTATTGAATTTCTTTCAGGTCCCCCATCAGTTTTAGTTTAAATCCGGTGCAGGTGGATTTTGTAGCTTTTTTTTTAATTCGGCGAAATTTTGTTTTGGAATTAGGTTCAAAAATTTGAAGTTTATAAACCAGTTCTAGTAGTCTTAATTTTTTTAACTGAAGCTTTCAAAAGGTTGCCCGAGTATTCCCTACATTTTATAGATTTTTTAAGCTTACAAAGGATTGTCCGAGAGCTCAGGTTTTTGAAACGAACACCCTTTATAAACAAATCTATAGATTTTTTTAAAGGGCTGATAAATAATATGTAAATCAAAATATCCTGTTTTATGTGTTTTTTACCCAATGACTTGTTTTGTTCTAAAGTGTGTACAAACTTTAGATATCAACAAAAGATTGCATCTTTTTCACTAGACTTCGATTAAAAACCCGAAAGTGCGATCTAGTTTTTGAAAATGTTTGTATGATTTAGTGAACAGGAAATTAGTAGTTTTGATCGATTTTTGCAAACCTTTCAGGAGATTTCTAAATTGAGGCATCTTCTACTTTGGACCACCTTGTATATGCACTTGAATAATATTGCCTTAAACTGGCATTTAATTCGGGCTTACGGACGCATATAGAACTTTCAATAACATACTTTTGAGTTTTCGCTTTCTGTTGGCATTAAAACGGTTCAGTTATGAAAATATAACAAAAATATGAAACCGTCGGCTGTTGGATATTTTTAAAACTTTCCCGATCCGAATTTCCATTGGCCACTGGTTGGCTTGCCACGAATCGTGGGTTTTCCGACTTCAAGGCTTGGCGTGCTTGGAATTATAATATGTAATTGCATATTGTTGTTACGTGGATCATTGGATTTTTGGTGCAGGAGACTAGACACTTTGTCAAGAAATGAAGCGAACATTATCAGGACCGATTCTTCATCAAAGTCTTCTTCAAGTTTGAGTAAAAATGCTCTTTTCAGTGCACCACAGCATGTTTGATGTACTGAAGATTGGCAATTGTCCTGCGCTCGTTTGCTTGCAAGTCGTAAGTGATTTTTCCAACTAGATCAAGGTTCATTGATGTCAATATGGGATAATTGGAATATTGAGGTTTATCACCAACGGATTCATAGATGTATTCATTAGAAAGAGAGTGATAATGTAATTTCATTAATTTAGTCCCCAAGCGGGTGGCATGGATTTATCCTTTTAAATTCATAATTCGCAGCATAAAGTGCAATCAGCAAGCAAACTATCTCCGGCGCTCAAAAGTCGTTTATCACCAAATCATGTGGTTTCACAAGTTAAAAATTCTTATCGCCGATGACTGAATGGATTTTTATCTAATTAAACGACGCAAACAATCTTCACTCGGTTTTATATAATTGCCAATTCCGAGGGATTTTTAGATAATCATTAGAATGGATTGATGGGATCCACTGCTGTTGATTCACTGGTATTTTTAAGACCACATTGTAATTTATTGCAATGTTCGATTTGTTCAAGCCGAGCAGAACATTGCGAGTTTCATCTCCTCCATATCTGTGTTTTTTTGTAAGCGCTGTGGCGTCATGAATGATTATTTGAAGTACAATTTACTACAAAATGCTTATTACAACAAGCTCGAAAAACGTGCCGGCATGATAACTGATACTCCCATACCTATTGTGGCATATAAGCGTAGATAATTGAGTTTTATATAAATATTTATATTGTTTTGATTGTCAGAGTAACTTGCAAAATATGTGGCACATGATCATAAAATGCATGTAACGTTTAAAAACGCCCATAGGATGAAGCGCTGAAGGCCGCAATTTTTAACTGACGCACTGCTCTATTCTATTAGCTTCTAAATAATTTCATTATTGAATAACTAGCAATAGCGGTGCATTTTCAAATCAACTTGAACTTGTCTACTTGAATCGCGTAACAAGTCAATGATCTTCCACAGTAATTATTGTTGCATTGGTATTAATTAACTATGAATGTCTTGAATTTGCAGGTGGTGCTGGCTGTTTATCAACACTTTTACATGATGGCGTCATGAATCCAGCAGAAGGTGAGATTATTGATCAATTTTCCTTAATATGATAAGTTCTGGTCGCTTCTGAATTGGCCATTTTGGTGTGAACACTGTAATTTCGACCGCTCAAACTGTGTCTAATTTATCTTCGATTACAACTTTGGGTAAAAACCTTGAATTGTACCTATTTAAATTTAAGAAATTTCACAGCAGTGCCCTGGGGGACTAATTATATTGAATATGTTAAAGCGCTAGTTGTATACAGGCTGACTGATATGGGTGATTATAGGTATTATTTATATATTTTTAAAAGCATTTTATTCTAAGTTGAATAGAAAATAACTTATTCGCTATCGAATTCAAACGTAACAGTGTAATTGCCCTTTATTTGGATGCGCTCGTTCAAACATCTTCAATGAGCACCTAGAAAGTTTCTCTTCGGACTATAACTCGACACAATTGTACTCACAACATTGCAAAACGCTATGGAGGTCCGAAAAAGACCAGAAACGGAGCAAAGTTTTCACAGCCAAAATCGTATTTACTACATTCAACTCACTCAGCACCGTCTCACAAAGCGCGCGTCAACCAAGAATGGTTAAAAAGCAACGTTCTGAGCTTCATTTTTTCCACACAATGGATGGCTAAATCTCCGGGTGCGAACCCGATGAGTTTCTCATTCTGGGGTATTTTGAAGGCAAAGGTTTGCACAAAAAAAACAGGGAAGTTTGGAGGCTCTCAAGGAATAAGTTCAGCAGCAATGGCAACGTTTACCACAAAGTGTGCAGCGTGCAGTTTAGCACCTCGCTCAAAGTCAAGGCAAAAGGCGACCAAATTGAAAATATTTAAATGCAATTAAAGAAAATACCGGATTTTAATCCTGGGACATTCCATGTCAATCAGGCTGCCTGTATGCCTGATTTATTCTAATGGCCAAAACGAATCCACCAACAATGCGTGGTATTTAAAAAAAAAATTGCATCAAGATTCCCAAGTAGTAGTCAACAGTTAATAGGTTTTCTTCACGGTTTTTGGCAAATCCCATTAGATTTCCCCAAATCTCCGGAAAACAAGTTTCGCAATCGCGTTTGCTGAGTTCTAATGGCAATTAGCATAAATTCAGGCAGGTTGACGACATTGAGGCTAAACCACAATGCTTCAGCCGTGCTAGTTTATTAGTACGGTCATCCACTTTGCTATGAGGACTGTATTTCCATAAAAACCTTTGATTGTTTCAGTTGTAAAGCAAAGAATGCAAATGGTAAACTCGCCATACCGATCAATAGTCAGTTGCCTGGTCAATGTGTACCGAAAGGAAGGATTTGCGGCATTTTACCGATCTTATACGACACAACTGACCATGAACGTGCCGTTTCAAAGCATCCATTTTATGATCTACGAATTTGCTCAGACAGTAAGCCGGCTTCGCTACACATGGGCGATTTTTTTAACTGTCGAGGTTTCAGGTTACTAATAAGGAAAGGACGTATAATCCGGCTGCTCATATGGCTAGCGGCGCGCTAGCTGGGGCTGTCGCCTCAGCAATCACCACCCCATTGGATGTGTGTAAGACGCTCTTGAATACTCAGCAAACTCCGCAGGCTGCAGGCCTGGTGCAAGCTATGAAGCTGATTTACCAGTTAAAAGGACCGGCGGGCTATTTTAGAGGCATGCAAGCTCGGTGAGATTACTTTACCTTAGCTAGCGATTTGCGGCGCTTGCTGACTGAGGTTGTTTTTAGAATCATGTATCAAATGCCGTCGACGGCAATTTGTTGGTCTACGTACGAATTCTTCAAATACCTGTTAGGAAGCACACAGGATCTTCGAATAGTCGCCCCAACGACTAAAGTTTTAGCCGAGGCAAAGTGCAGTGAGCCGAATTCCGATGAGGCCGCTCAGGCTCATGCGGAGAAAGTCACATTTAAGGCCAGAGAGAGTGGATTACCAAGGGAGTTGCCCGCCATGTCTGGTAAGTGTAATTTTCCATGAATCCTCCACGCAATCTGGTAAATTTTTCCATCTTTACAGGCGCAGGTTTGTATGGGTCAATATCATTCAATACCATGCACAATGCGGATTATCGGCAAAAAGATTCAATTTTGGATGTGGCTCACACATAGTTGTAAATACTTCATTTTTAAACGATGTAAGTATGTTTAGTATTAACTGGTTTCAGTGGCAAAGTGTGGATTATTTATTTTTTAATGCTGGGTTTTGGAATTACTTCTTTAATTGTTCAGAGTTTTAATGTTATCTTCTAATTGTTTCCAGACAATAAAAAAAACAAATTTGCGCTCCAGAATGCGAGTTTTGCCTTAAAAGTAGAGCGTGATTTTGTTGCTTAAAGCTCAGTAATAGCAACTTACTTCTACTAGTACTCTTGATTAGAACATGCAGTAATAATTGTCGTTTTTCCACAGACAAAATTGACTTGAAGATTGGAGGCATAAGTTCCCCGAAATAACCGAAAACAATATTCAAACCCAGATCTACTACTATTTATGCCTCCCTGTACATACTATAGTTTTTACTACCATTTGTATTCTATGACATAGTTGAGATATAAGTTCTAATTATCGTACATAGTGTAAATCTTCGCCATTTTTAAACATTCGTGAAAATACATTGGAGTGCGACAATAATGAGAAAAGATGGTTATTTTAAATACATCGAGGTGCTATTTGCTGTAGTTGTCTGACTAAAGGTCATCTGGATTGGAATATTTGCTATGTATCAAGTAAACGATTATTCTTCACATAATAATTCGAACTGTCCTCGTAGTTTGTTATAAGAAGACTTGTAAAAATAACGAAGATTTGTGCTAGTTGTTTTGTATTTGTCATCATAAGGTGACGTTTCTAAGCTGTGATAAAGTCCTTATCAACTGTTTTTTTGTATGATATTGACTTCGTTCAGATGGGGGTACTATCATATTATTTTTAACTACGTATACACATCAAAATGTGCTAATGTTTATTTAATTTATATCGAGTCTATATGCGGATCCCATAGAGTATTTGTACAAGGCTTTTTCGAAAATACGTAACAATATAAAACGGAAACTAGTTTTCTTATGGACTGCATGGTTTGCTTGGGACCGCCACAATGCCTTAGTTTACGTGAGTCAAATTGACCAGCGGATCCTAAAATTTGTAACAACATTCTCGGAATGCCGTGTATACGTTTCATTACACCGTGATAAGGGTTCTTGTCACTTAAACCCATTTAGTTTTACTGCGTAGTGTCATAGTTTGTTTTGTTTTTTTTGTGAGGAAAGAACATTTTTGTAAAAAGTGATGTTTAAATATAGATACATGTTACACAGGTTCTGTTAGATTTTACCCAAATTCCTGAAAACATCCTTCCTTAGATTTTACAGTTTTATAATAAACGGCCATTGTTTCAACCAGCCTAATTTCTGAGGTGATTGAGGCCTCATCAAGTCATATTGACAATTTATCAAAGTAATTTTTTCGTGAAATTCTGAGTTTATTATCGAAAATGTCGCGATTGCCGACGTTTGGGGGTAAAAAACCTACCATTAAAACTACTTCGACTGTTACCAGTCGAACAGCGGCTGGAGGCTCTAAAACGACGACAACTACTCAAATTCGAGAGTTATTGCCTTGTGCGAGTGGTAAGTAAGGGGTTGTTAGTTAAACCTGAGCAATTGGAAGATTTTCTACCAAACGCAAAATTAGGCCTTCAGCATGAACATTGTTTATAGCTCAACCGAAAGCAAAGGGAGGCTGCCAGCCGGCATGTGCCTCAAAGTCTGCTAGAGCTCAACAAGAAAGTGCCGCCGTGCCCGCAGGGTATCAAATTTTACGCAATTGTTTAATTTTTTTATATCTGAGTCTGAACGCTTTTTAGCCCGAGGCAAATTCCCAGACCAGGAGCTTCCAGGCAAGTAGTTGCGTTTCACATTTTCTATTTATGATGTGTGAATCAGAGTGAACTATAGAGAAAAGTGGAAATTTGGAAAACAATATCCGTTTGCTTTGGTCAGCAAAGCCATCAGCAAGCTTCATGAAACGGGTTTTCATTCAATTCGGACGAGAAAATGTCTTAATTTTTCTTTACAGTTTAAGTTTTACAGTTTAGGTTTACAGACACATTTTTAACAGAAGTATTGAACTCTTTGATTGTGCGATGATAATGGTCTTTCTATTCATGCTGTCTCGTCATATCAGGGTGTTGTTAGAGCTCTTGTCCCAGCCGCAGATCTTTGCCTCTCTGGTACTTCTCTTTTTGTCCTGTAGGGACTTTAGAGACTTTGTCCTTTATTATCTTGAATACCTATATCAAAATTCTTCTTTAACTTTTTGTTAAGTGTTGTTTTTGTTAAGTTTAAGTTAAGTTAAGTGTTTAAAGTGTAAAATTTCATTCGATCTGTAATTTTGATAATTCTTGCCGTTGTTAAGTTTTTAGAGCTCGCTCGTCCGTTAGTGTTTTCTTTAGTATGGTTCGATTGTCCCATTTTATTTCCTATTATTCATTTCTGAAATATTCTTACATCTTTTTGCGGATTTTTGTTCTTTTTCATCCCCGTCTGCACTATCTTGAATGTTAATACTTTTTGCATCGCGCTCTATTTTTACAGTAGTTTTGACTGTTACCTTTCCAAAGTACCTTAGATTGAAGAATGAACTGAAGATAGAATGAGGCATAAACAATTTTCAATTCTTCAATTGCAACGGATACAAATTTGACTTTATTTAAGCAGAATTCAAGCGCCCGGCTATAGAATGGCAACGTCGGCACCTAGACCTAGAGAAGGTTTTCCACCGGGAAGAGGTCAGCATCGGATTAATTTACGGGAAAGAAACTGGTTGAAATTAGGCAATTAATCTTAAGTATTTACTAGCGCCTCAGCCTGGACAAGCTGGATGCTCATCCCGTGCAGGCACAGGAATACCCAGATGCGGAGTGAGTAAAACGCAAGAAAAAAAGCTTTTGTAAATGCGGATTTTTAGGGAGGCTCAAGGGCTGACCAAAATGAGTTGGCGGAAAAGGTAAGAACTTTAGCGTTACCTAAATGAAAATGAACCCACTGACTGGTTTGGAATCGCCTTGGCGCTATTGATCCAACAAGTTGGGGTTTTATAACGTTCAAGTAAGTTGAGACTGGTAATTGTTAACGGGGAAAATGGCCAAAAAAACCATTGCAAAAAATCACAACAGACCCTCATTGGCTGTTGCCGACATACCCTTTCCACTAGACTTATCAAAAGAATTATCGTCGATTTTCGACATTCAATCGCGGCAACGCGAGCGCATTTCCGCTCATATTTGCCGAAATATCCGCAAAACCAAACTAAGGGCCTTGGAGAGAATGGGCCAAATGCACGCTCTTCCTGCAGCATCTGCAAGCGGCAGGGAAATCCGAAAATTGGCTGAAGACTCTCCAATAACCGACATGTCCAGGTAATGGGCGCTTGTTCGCGCTCTTCTACTCACGTTGGAGTCGGGAAAGGTTTCAGGAAAAGTGCATCAGGAAGCGAATTCAATGTTCCGCTTTGGAGAAACGATTTCCTCAGATTGTGGCGGAGATTATGAAGGATACCAAATTGCAGTTTAGGCAAGTTACCCATCGGGCTGGCCTTAATTTAAAGGTACCTATTTACCTGCAGGGTTTTGTATACTTTAATAACCCAAAGCTCGGAATTTAGGCCTGGGTAACACTGTGTTGAGTGGCGCTATTGAGTTGTTGCCGCTCTCTGAGTTAACGAGTCATTTATTAAAGCTTAACGAGACCCGAGACTGGAATTTGCACATCTAAAAAAAAGCCCATCAACATTTTTTCTGAGCAACGTTTTACTACTTTGTTCAAGCAACTAAAAAAAGTTATCTAGATTCTCCCAGCAACAGAAGTGAGTCCAAAGAAAGTGTTTTCTTGTAAAATCGATCTCTTAATTTTTTTCCATAAAAGATTCAGTTTGCCAGTATTTTACAGTAAAACGTTAGGAATAACGCGGTTTTTCTGTTTAGAGACAGTGTTGTTTAGAAATATTGATCTAAAAGTGAAGACATCCCAGTTTCCAAAAGTTTTCCAGTTTTCAAAAATAAATAATTACAAAGTTTCGCTTTTTCAGTTCGAGAAAAATACCCTCAAATAATTATTAGGTTTTTGTCCATAATTCGAAGCTGCAAAAGGTTTTCTTTAAAAAAAAAGCCGTTAAGGAGGCAAGTGTTCCAATAACATTTATTTTATAATTTTTCAAAGAAAATACCTGAATATTGTTAGTATTTTAACTAAATAACAATGCGATTTTTGCGTAGAAATAATTACTTAATAGACTTTGTTAAAACTGAAATGACCTGACAATTTAAAGAAACTTTAAAAATCTTCAGTGCGATGAGCGATGAACGGCGCATTTTATAAATAATTTTTTGTAAACTTTTGCTGGTCGTTTTTTCAAGATAATCCTACTTATTTTCTGTAAAAAACGGAATTAAATTATTTGATTTTTGTGTCAAATTCAAAGCTGAAAAGAGTTTTCTAAAGTTCCTTGCAACCGATGAATGAGGCGAAATTTCTAGCAAAATTAATTTTGTAATTTTTGGCTGAAAAGACCCCATTATTGTCAGAAAATCAGAAAATAATGGTTTTTTGCATTTTCGATTCAGATTAATTGAACCTTAATGGTTTTCCGAAAAAAACGGGAGAAATTTATTTCCGTTTTTGTGACAAATTCAATGCTGAGAAAAGTTTTTTAAATAGTTTTACAAAGCTATAAATTTATCTTGTAATGTTTCGCGTAAAAGACCTAAAGATCGTCAGTATTTTTAAGTGAAACTTTACAAAAAGAGCGTTTTTGAGTAGAAAGTAAAGCAAAAAAAATTTCAGTTAAAACTAAAAAAAACACATTTTTTCTTCAGAGGTATGGAGGTGATGAGATTTCTAAATAGTCTGTTATAGACTTTCGCTAATTCTGTTAATTTTTTGATAGCAAATTATTTGATTTTTGTTCCAAATTCGAAGCTGAAACGGGATTTTAAATTTAAATTTATTTCATATTTTTGCTAAAAATAACTTAAGATTGTCAGCATTTTCAGGTAAAACTTTATAAAATTGAGTATTTAGAAGAGGAACTTGGCGCACCAAGCCATTTGCGCCGCACTGCGCTAACTCCTTAAAATTCACTGAGTTACCTAGGCCTACTATGACGTACTACTATTAAAAACTTTCGCTTTTTCAGTTCGGGGAAATAATTCTGGAAAAAAACCCAGAAATAATTATTACGGTTTTGTCCATAATTCGAAGCTGTAAAAAGTTTTCCAAAAATGTCTGCGAAGCGATTAAGAAGGCGAGTGTTCCAATAAAATCTATCTTATAATTTTAGTAATTAGTAATATCTAGTAATTTTTTGTAAACTTTTGCTCTCTGGCCCTTTCTTCAAGATAATCTTAATTACTTTCGTTAAAAAGTGAATACAATTATTTGGTTTTTGAGCCAAATTCGAAGTTGAAATGGGTTTTCTAAAGTTCCGTGCAAACCGATGAATGAGGCAAATTTTCTAACAAAATTAATTTTGTCATTATTGTCAGAAAAGAAGGAACTCATCAGAAAATAAATTATTTTTGCGTTTTCGATTAAAAACTTTTAGTTTTGTGATCGGTGTTGGAGAAAACCTTAATTAATGGTTTTCGGGGAAAGACGGGAGACATTTATTTTCGTTTTTGTCCCAAAATCGACGCTGAAAAAAGTTTTTGTAAAATTTGTACAAAGCTATAAATTTATCTTGTAATTTTTCGCGTAAAAGACCTCCAGATCGTCAGTATTTTTAAATGAAACTCTACAAAATAGAGCGTTTTTGAGTAGAAAGTAAAGCAAAAAAATCAGTCAAACCCAAAAAAACACATTTTTTTAACAAACCTTACAGTCAGAGATATCCAATCAATCTGTTAAAAACTTTCGCTTATTCCGTTCGTTTTTTAATAGAAAATGATTTGATTTTTGTTCCAAAATTAGAGGCTGAAAAGGGATTTCAAATCTTTTCACAAAGCGATCAAGGATTCTAAATTTATTTCATAATTTTTTTGGCTTTTGGAAACGTTGGCAAATTACGCATTTAGAAGAAAGAGTGACTTGACTAAAACCGGAAAATTCCGAAATTTTGAAGAAATTTTAAAAATATTATTAATAAATGGCCCCTAAAATAAATCTCAAAACAAGTGAAAAAAAGTCATCAACATTTTCCTAGCAACAGAGCTGCGTTACTGCGCCGGTGCGTTGGGTTGGCGCACCAAGCCATCCTCCTCAACACCTAAAAATTCACTGAGTTACCCGGGCCTATCGGAAATTCTTCTCAAACAATGAGAAAGTTCAAAGCTAGTTTTGGGGCTTTGAACTGTCTATCTCGCTCATCACTAATTTCGGGCTTAGAAGAAAAGTCTTCCTGTCCGCAAACCACCTTTCAAGCCATTTTTTGACAATATTGTATTAAAGATAAATAATCCTCCAGGTTAGAGAACATCCCCGCGAAGGCTTTTCAGTAACATGCTACAAACATTTGGGGAGAACTGAAAATTACGAAACATTCTTGCGCGTTAGAAAACAGCTTGAAATGCGCTGGATTCTGCACTGTGACCTCATGAGGCGTTTCCTAAGGGAAGGTGTCTTGGGGTTGCCTTTCCAGCTGTTTAAAATCCAGCTGCCGAGAATTTTCGCTCTGGATGAGCTGCAAAGTTTGTTTAATGAGGTAACAATGCCCATTAACAAAGCCTAAGCAATAGAAACAGTTAAAATTCCACAGGAAGTGCATTCTTCAGCAGTGATTCTGCATGACTTCCGCAAGCGAATGATCAAACTTGTTGACGCAAACCCTGCGTGCAAGAAAGGTTTATCCAAATTCCTGCCTGCTTGCACTGGCTTGTTTTCCATTTATGTAAGCGCCTGCATAAAGCAGACGATAGAGCACATAGTGGACTTTACCGGATCTGCACGTGCGGCTCCTTTTTTGAGGCTCTATGCAACTTTTGACCAGAACATTGACCTCCATCCCAATAAAAATCAGGTAAAATGTTTTCCGTTGGAACATGCTGGGTTTTTAAGGGGTTTTCAGGTGGTTAAAGCTTTCCATCAATTACTGGACGATCTGGTCAGCGCCGGTCACGACCTGAATGTAATGGAAAAGGGCGTCATCAAAGGCTCGAGGAAAATTTCCTTAGGTTTAACGCAGGAATTTATCCACAATTGCAAGCAAGATATTGCTGAGAACATCGCCCGGCTTTATGAGCCGATTCTGAAGTATTTGAGCAAGCTTGAGGGGGATTTCTGCGAAATTTACCCGGATATCAACTCGGCCAATAAGGGGCGCAGCATTGACTTGATGTTTGAGGATGGATGCCAGAGAATCCAGTTTTTCAAAAAGTAGTTGCGACCCTTGCTGGAGTTAAAAACAATCCATTCTATTCTATTGTAGATTCCTTAGCAATGTCGATCATCTCCCAGATAATGAGTACTTCGAAATAGGGCAGGTTGATTTAACCACGTATCGGCAGACGTTGCACTCAAGCTTGAAGTGGCTTCTGGACTCGATTTTCCAAAATTTATCCGCCCAGCATTTGTGGGAAGTCAACGACATTTGCGAGAGCTTCCAACTGATCAAGGCTCGAGCCAACCAAAAGCCGTTTACCACTGAAGAGTTGATCGAAACTGGTAAGTCTTGAGATCAGCAGCTTGAAGTTGCTCAAAGGGGCTTTTAAGGTAAGTTTATGAGCTGGGTGAAAAACGAGCAACTGGATCAGTTAACTGAAAGAGTGCAGGCTGCTTTGAGCTCTCTGTGCAACATCATCACCTTGGGTCTACTGGATGAGGAGCACATGAAGAGGAACTCTGAAGGTAAGTTTCGGTCTTTACCTTAAGCTCTTCTGCATGGATTGTTCCCAGCTCTAAACTGGCTGGATGAGGTGCTGCCAATCATTGAGCAGCACTCGCTCACATATGAGCAGTTGAAGTTTGAAGCCGAGGAGAAATTGCAAAAGGTGATTGAGGACATTTCTGTGCTGATCACTGACACCTATCCTCTACTAGTGATTTTGGATGAAATGGACGATATTAAGCTAGCCAGGAAATACCTCAGCCAAATCACCCTGCACATGAGCAAGATAAAGGTGCAACTCCCATCCAGCGCCCTTTTAAGCTTTCACTAAACCTCCCCAACTCTACAGCATATCCAGTCCCGAATCGAGTGGATCAACAAGGAGGAAGTCTGCCTAAATTTCCCCCAATCCAGCTATGCGGACTTCGAAACCTTGAAAGACTACGTCTATCCGTTTTACCACCTTTTAAAGCTAAGCTTGGACGTTCAGAAGCACGTCTCTGTGTGGCAAAACGGCCAATTCGATCAGCTGGACTTTGAAAGCGCCAACTCCAAGGTGGACAAATTCGGTGCCGAGTTGGGAAAGGTTCAGAAAAAATACCGAAAGCGACTCAGGCAGGCGCAAGATGAGAATTTGCCCATACGGTAAGACTATTCAACACCAGAAATGGTTTGAAAGTGGTCGATGTTCCTCATAAGATTCAAGGGAACCGTGGATGATCCAGACATTTTAAACTGGCCCGCCCCTTTGAAGCTGTGCGGAATGTGCCTGAATATTCTGCAGGAATTTAAGCCATCATTGACCATAATGCAGATCATGTGCAATGATGCCTTGCGGCCCAGACATTGGAAGGCCATGTCCGAAATTGCTGGGTTCAACTTGATGCCCAATGCTGGTAATTAGGCTGAAAGATGGTTGGTTTCGCACTACAAATTCCGTTGGGTTGCAGGGACCACTTTGAGGAAAATGGTGGAGTTTGACCTCAAAGGCAAGCTGCAGGAATATGGCATAATTTCCACTTGCGCCTCCAAAGAGCAACAGCTACTGGAGCAGCTGACGTCCCTAAAGGTTCAGTGGAAAACCGTAAACTTTACCATCAAAGCAAAAAAATCCACTCCAACTCTAGAAGAGTTGAATGATATAGAAACTTTGGTAGAGGACCACGCGATCAAACTCCTGAATATGAGAAGCTCAGTTTTCGTTAAGCCCTATGAACGGGAGGTTTTGGAGTTTTCAACCACACTCCAAAGGATTTCGGCGTTTGTCCACGACTGGAAAGTGTTTCAGAGTGCCTACATGAAACTCCTTCCGGTATTCCAGCTTAAGGACGTCTGCTGCAGCATCCCAAAACAGGCAGAGCTTTTCCAGACGTGCCACAGATTTTTCCAGGAAATCACCAAAAAAACCTCCGAAACCCCTGCAGTGCTTCACCACATTTGCCAAACAAATATTGTCGAAGACACCAAAATCTCCCTGCTACAGCTCGAACACGTGCAGAAGGGGGTCGATGCCTATCTGGAAGGTATCAGGGTAAAATGCCCCAGACTGTACTTCATATCCAATCAAGAGACAATCACACTCATGGCCACTGATTGGGAGTTTTGCGGCGGGAGTTTTCTATGGAAACTGTTCCCTGGCGTTGATTCCTTGGGGTTTGGAAGCTCTAAGGAAGTTATCGCTTTCAAAAGCCGCCAAGGTGAAGAAGTGCGTCTAAGACGCCCGATAGATCTGAGCACTGTGGAGAGCACCTTCAACCAATTACAAGCCGCAATGGTTGACAGCCTCCAGCAGATCGCTGCGGATTGTTTCAAAGTCTACAAGAAATTGCCCGTTAGGGACTTGGTGCAAAACTACCCGCAGCAAGTGCTGCAAGTGATGGCGCGAGTCTTCTGGACCGACCAAGTGGAGAACGCCCTCAAACTCTCCCATAACATCAAGCTGCTGATCTGCAAGCAAAAGCTGGAAAGCTCCATTGAAGAGAAAATTGCTCTTATCAACAGCAAAGTAAACCAGTTGGAGAGGGTTGTTTTGAGGAACCTACTAATCAGCGACTTGAACAATAAGTATCTACTCAGCTCTTTTGTGAAAGACGGTTTGGTGATAGACCACACTCACTTTGAGTGGCAAGTGCAACTGAGGTACTACTTTCAGAGCTCGTTGTGTTCAGTCCGAATGCTGAAACATTCCCTGGATTATGGCTATGAGTATCTGGGAAATAGCGAGCAAATTGTGCTCACGCCTCTAACTGATCGCTGCTTTGTTGCTTTGCTCAGCGCGTACTTTTCCAGCTGTTTTGGCTTTGTCCGGGGCAAAATTCACTCAGGAAAAGCCAGCACAGTTCGAGCCCTAGCAGAGGCTTTAGGGAGGCTGTTTTTGAGCTTCACCTGCCTTGGAAGCATGGATGCGGAGCCGCTCCTTCAGCTGCTAAAAGGCGCTGTTCAATGCGGCGCCTGGATCACCCTCAAGCACTTCGAGCAGCTGAAAGTGGAAGTTCTTTCAGTAATTTCCCAAGATCTTCTAGGAATAATCGAACTGAAGAAACGAGACCACTGCAGCGCGAAAGATTGCTTTGTTGTTGGGCAGTTGTCTACCGGGAGAACTGGAGTTGAATTGCCTGAGAATTTCAAGGTTTTATTCAGGACCTTCACATTGACTCAACCAGAGTTGGGAGCAGTTCTAGAGGGTCTCCTTGCTAGCAAGGGCGTGAAAGACTGCAGGCGATACTCCAGGCTGATTAGCCACTGTTTTGCCCTCTTAGAGGATGCGCTTAGCAGCGAAAGGCAATTCAGTTTCAGGCTGGGCGAAGCCAAAAAGTTGCTGGAGATAATTGAGGAAATTGCCTCCGCCAACCGACCTGAGGAGTTTTGCAGCATACTCTGCCAGAGCCTCAACGGGGCCTTTATGCCTTCGCTCAACTGCAGCGATCAAAAAATCTTCTCGCAAGTTCTTTGGGAGGTTTTCCACGAATCTGCTCCCCCAGCTCAAAGCTTTGAGGTTGATGAGGACATCAACCCGGTGAGCAACCAGGACTTCAACCGGCGTGTTTCTGATCTCTTTGCCTCTATGCAACGTTCTAGATCAGTGATTCTGTTAGGGAGGCCGTTTACTGGCAAAACCAGCGTGTTGAAAGCTTGCGCTCGCTTATTTAAGAGGCTCAATAGCGCGGAAGTTGAACTGCACGTTTTCAACCCGAAATGCCTCGATTACCAGGCCCTGATCGGGCATGGGTCGACAGACAAGAATGTTAGATGGATTGATGGCGTTTTGCTCAGAATCATCAGACAGGCCGGTTTGGGGGCAAGCTGGATACTGCTCGATGGTTGCATAGAGGAAAGCTGGAACAAAGGACTGTCCAGCGTGGTGGAAGATGGCACGTTGTGTTTGGAGTCGCTGGAAAGCCTGAAACTGAGTGAGAGCTTGAGGTTTATATTTGAGACCATCTGCTTGAAGAACGCCAGCCCTTCTATGGTAAGTGTTTCGTAAATTTCCCTATGTGCCCCCAACCCATTCATTTTAGGTATCGGGCAGCACCACAATTTACTTTCCCCCTGAAACGCTACCCTACACCTCTTTGCTGGAAGCCTGGATCAAAGCATGTCAGTCCCACTGGTTTTTGGAGCATCGCACTCAAATAGAAGAAATATTCAACTGGTTCCTCCCGCCCTGTTTAGAAGCATTTAAAGCGCCAGGCTTGGACAAGCTTTGCGATGTGCCAGACAATATTCTGGTCCAAAACACCATCGCGTACTTCCAACTGATTCTAGACGATGCTAGTTTGAACGTGAATGAAGATCCGAAGAACCTGCAGGCCTGGATCCATGCCACCTGCCTACAGGCCGGAGTGTTGGGATTTTCGGCTAGCTTATCGGGCGAGAGCCAGCAGAAGTTTGATGAGTTTTTCAAGTGGCTCTGGAAGGGCCAAAATCCATCGCATCCTTATCCCAAAGGCCTGGATCGGCTGGAAGTAGGCATTCCACCTGAGGGCGTTTTGCTTGATTACTGCTACCTCTACAAGCAGCGGGGCGCTTGGAAGCTCTGGGCGGATCTGCTGAAGAACGAGAAAATCGAGCTGCCCAATTTCGTCCCCACTGTGGACAGTGTGAGGTGCAACTTTCTTCTGGAGCTGCACATCAAGTACAACAGGCGCTTTCTACTGGTAGGGCCGAGGGCCACTGGAAAATCGCTGATCTTCAAAAACAGCTTCCTGAATCGCCTGCCGGAGGAGAAGTTTGATAAAGCTCTCATCACAGCAGGCAGTCACTTGAGTGCTGATTTCCTCCAGAAGTTGTTGCATGGCAAATTGGTCAAGAAGCACAGTGGGATTTACGCCCCCAGTGCAAACAAGCGCTTCATTTGCTTCCTGGACGACTTGCATTGCTGCCCAAAGTCTGGCAGCACCTTTGAACAACTAAGGCAGCAGCTGGATCACAACCAGTGGTGCGACTTGAAGAGCTGGGAAAGTGCTTCTTTGGAAGCCACGAATTTCATGATTTCCTTCAGCGGTAGCGGTTTTCCAAAAAGGCTGTTAAGGCACTTCAATCTGTTTGCCATCAACCAGTTGAGTGAGGAGAATGTTTCCAGAATATTCCTGCAGAACTTGACGCAGGCCTGGAAGAAAGCGGCACTGCCCAATGACGTGGTAAATGCGGCCAATCTCTTGGTGGGCGCGTCGCTGCAAGTCTACAACCGCTTGGGGATGCAGATGAAACCCACTTTGGCAAAATTCCATTATCTCTTTGACATCAACAGTCTGTCCACGGTGTTCCAAGGCTGCGTCCTTTTGAGGAAGGACGTCTACGATGGTAACAAGAAAATCTTCGTCCGGCTGTGGGCGCACGAGGTTTTCCGGGTGTTTGCAGATCGGATGTTTTTTGAGGATGTTCACCGTTTATGTGCCCTCATCAAGGAGAGCGTGGCTGCAAATTTCCCTGCGGAAGATTTCCAGGAAGTTCTTGGCGACCTGCCCTTCAACCGGCTGTTTTTCGCAAGTTTCCAGGATAGGAGCTACGATGAAGTCAAGTTTCAGCTGCTAGAGGAAAAGTGCTTGCAGTCGTTGCAGGAATACAACAGCAGGGTCAAGCCCCAACTTGATTTGCTGCTGTTCGACTACGTTCTGGAGCATCTGGCGCGTTTGCTCAGACTATTAGCCATTCCCAATGAAGGCGCCATGCTGATTGGATTGCCTGGATATGGGCGCCAGTCGCTGGTAAAATTCGCAAGTTTTATCAGCAAACGCGAATTTTCCCAGTCGGAAAGTGCCGGCAAATTTTGCCAGCACAAGGAGGAATTTAAGAGCGTGATGAGATGCTGTGGTGGCATCGGGAGTAAGTGGGTGTTTTTTGGCGCTGGCCAGGACGAGCTCCTCGGCATAGTAGACCACTATATAAGAGATGGCGATGTGACCGACTTGTATGAGCCGGAGGAGAAACAGGAGCTGCTCGAGCTGAGCCGACTGGCGGCTCAAGGAGGCAACAGAAATCTGGAAATCAGCTCCCACAAGGTTTTCCTGTATTTTAACCGGAAATGTCGCGAAAATTGTCATGTGTTTCTGTCCGTAAACCTGGAAGGGCTAAGGGCGAGACTACTCGCCTACCCCTCATTGGCCACTCGCCTTAATTTGATCCTCTGGAACGATTGGCCTGAAAGTGCTCTAACATTCATCTCAACCCAGGCCATGCGCAACGTACATCTGGAAAACGGGATTAAAGAACGCGCTTCGCTGGCTGCTCAACATTTTTACCAGTCGTGCCAACGCTTGGAGCTTCTAAAGGGTTGCGTCACTCCCAAGGCCTACTTCCACTTCCACGAACTCTTTGTTGGATTGCTAGAGGAAAAACAGAAGCGGCTGACAAAGAAAAAGGAAAAATTCCAGCAGGGCCTGGCCAAGTTGTCCTACGCGGCCAGCCAGATTCTCAACATGCAACAAGCTCTGGCCGAATATCAGCCGCAACTAGAAGAAATGACCGAGAACGCCGTCAGCATGACCGAGCAAATCGCTCTGGAAACGCTCCAAGTGGAAAAGGCCTCCGCCCTAGTGCGGAAGGACGAGAAAACGGCCAAAGAACAAGCGGCAGTAGCGGAACTTTTAAAGTCCGAGTGTGAATCCGAGCTGGCGCAAGCCATCCCCATTTTGGAGGACGCAATTTCCGCCCTAAACACCCTCAAGCCCTCCGATATAACTTTGGTAAAATCCATGAAAAACCCTCCTGATGCCATCAAACTAGTGATGGCTTCAGTGTGTGTGATTAAAGATGTTAAGCCTGATCGAATTCCCGATCCCAGCACGGGGCGCAAGTCGCTCGACTACTGGGGGCCCTCAAAGCGCATTTTGGGAGACATGAACTTCCTCCAGACCCTGAAGGACTTCGACAAGGACCATATCAAGCCCGAGGTGATGGTGAAAATCCGAAAAGACTATCTTCCGCATAAGGACTTCAAGCCCCATGTGGTTGCTAAAGCGTCCAGTGCAGCTGAGGGTCTTTGCAAGTGGATCATTGCCATGGACATGTACGATAGAGTGGCTAAGGAAGTGGCGCCGAAAAAGGAGAAACTCAATAAAGCGGAAAGGGAGTATGCAAACACGATGATGGTGCTGAATCAGAAGAAAGAGGAAGTGGTCCGGATTGAAGAGAAGCTGGCGCAGCTTCACGGGCTTTTGGAGGAGGCCACCAGGAAGCAGCGAAAGCTGCAAATTGAGGTGGACATCTGCAATAAAAAGCTGCAAAGCGCTCAGAAGCTGATAGGGGGCTTGAGTGGGGAGCGGCTCAGATGGACCGAGGCCGCAGAAAGCCTCCAAAGCCACTATGAGGTTCTCGTTGGTGATCTGCTGCTGTCCAGTGGGATCATTTCCTATCTAGCTCCACTTCACAAAAAACCGCGACAAACAACACTCAAAGAATGGCAAAGACATCTGCAAAAAAACAACATTCCCTTGAGCAGCGACTTCCAGTTTGCCTCAGTCCTTTCCAATGATGTGGAAGTTCAGCGATGGATGGAATTCGGCCTTCCTGCCGACTCATTTTACATAGAAAACGCCGTAATTTTTGGCAACTCCAAGCTGTTCTGCTTGCTTCTGGACCCCCATGCTGAAGCCCTGCAGTGGATCGCCAACTTAGAAGCCTGCAATAATCTTACGATCACTGAATTTACTTTCAATAACTGGCTGATGACCCTCGTTTTCTGCCTAACTAAAGGAAAAACTGTGCTGATTAAGGACTGCAAAGGGGAGCTGCCTACCTGCCTGCATCCCTTCCTATGTGGGCAAGGCCTGATGAACCCCCTGGATGGCCAGAGGGTTGAAATCCACCACCTTTCTAGAGTCTACATTGTGTGCTGCAACCCCAAGACAAATTACCCTAGAGAAATCACCAGCAGATTAACTACGATTGATTTTTCGTTGACTTTCCAGGCTCTAGAGGAGGACGTTTTGAGTACGGTTGTGGCGATTGAAAACCCGAATATTCGGAAGCAATCCAAGGAGCTGACGCAGCAAAATAAAGCCAATAAGGCCGAGCTGAAGGAGCTGGAAGCGAAAATCCTTAGCACTTTATGCGAGAGCCAGGCGGACATACTGGAGGACGAAGACAGCATTCTAAGATTGGATAAGTCCAAGGAACTAACCAAGCTCGCCATGGAAAAGCAGGCAAAAACCAAGCAACTAGCTGAATTAATTCACGAAGTTAGATCCAAGTACTCCATGGTGGCGAAGCATGCTGCCTGTCTGTTCTTCTGCATCAGCCACTTGAGTAAAGTGCACCATATGTATCAGTTTTCCGTCAAGTGGTTTAAAAACCTATTCTTTATTTCAATTTTGAATGCGGGAAAGTCGAAGGATTTCCAGACTCGCTGCCAAAATCTTTGTAGCACTTTTACCTTCGATCTGCACCAGAGCGTCATCAAGGGGATTTTTGAAAAACACAAACTTCTCTTCACTTTCTGGCTTGCCTTGCAAGTGCTTGTCAACAACGGCGATGCTTCTGAAGAGGAGGTGGCGCTGTTTTTTCAATGGGAGAGCTTGGAGGCTGCAACTTTTCGAGGAGAAAAGCCTGGATGGATTGCGCAGCCCATATGGCTCAACTTGCTTAGGCTTGAAAGTTCGCAGCTCTTCAAGGGTGTTGCCCAGTCGTTAATTGAGAACCCTTCCGAGTGGAGGAAATACTGTCAAGGTATGCACCCTCCAAAACAGTTTCACAGGCTGAGCATAGTGGGCAGAATTATTCTGGACCAGGTGTTGAAGCCCGAAGAGACTTTAATCCAGATTAGAGCTCTGATAAAATCCAGTCTAGGTGAACGCTTCTTGACGCCAATTGGATTGGATATGCAGCAGACCTTTAGCGAGTCCTACAACTTGCTGCCGATATTATTCATCCTAACTCCCGGCCTGGACGTGCTAAAAATCCTGCAAAACTTCGCCCTGGTTAAGGGAGAGTTGCATAATTTCCATCACTTGAGCCTCAGCGAAGCGAACTGCTTCAACGCCGAAGAACTGATTGAACAAGGCCGGAAATCTGGGTCTTGGATTCTTCTGCAGAACTGCCACTATACAGGCGAGTGGCTGTTTCAGCTGGACCAACTGCTGAAGAGCATGGATTTTGAAAATACCTGCGAAAACTTCCGGCTCTTCCTCACCAGTAGTGATAGTTCAGAGTTTCCTTTGGAGCTGATCCAGAATTCCATCAAAATCGTTGAAGAGCCGCCGGATAGTTTAGGAAGAAACTTGCTGCGCATCTACAACAACCCTCCCTTAATAGGTAAGGGATTTTTCTATGGCTGTCCTGGTAAGCAGGAAGTATTTTCCAGGCTCCTGTTCGCTTTATGCAACTTTCACACTTTGCTCCAGCAGCGGCGTAAGTTCAGGAACTGGAATGTGATGTGGAGGTTTGAGGAGGCAGATCTTGGGCATTCATTGGAGCTTTTGCGGGAGAGTGTTAACGAGCAAATTTGCCTGTTTGAGAAAGTTTACTTTGTTATTGGCGAGTGTATTTACAACGGGCATTTGGGCAGCAACCATGAAAAGAGTTTTGTTCTGGAAATGCTCAAGACTTGTGTAAGCGAGAAGGTTCTGGGAAAAAATACAGGACAGTCTAATGGAGGTCGGATTCAGACTCTCCCCAGCAAGAATGATCGACGCGACTATTTGAGGCACATTGAGGGCCTGCCAGAGCAGGAGGCAGCTGATTCGCTCTATTTGACTGAGCATCAGTTAGCCGAACAGCAGTTATTAACAATCAGGAATTTTTCGGCTACTGGTTCCCAAATGCTTCAAACTCGACAGCCAAGTAGTAGGAACCATAAAGGAACTTTTGCCTCTGTAGACGAGCTAATCGAGCTGATTCCAGCAAACATCCAAAAGAAGTTTGTCGAAGACTTTCTAACCAGAGAAAGTCGTATGTATCGCAGGCTTTTGGAGAGAATCCGGGCAGATTTGAGGCATCTGAAGTTGGCATTGCAAGGAGACTTGGAGCTGAGTGATTCTTTAGAGGACATTGACTTAAATATCTTGCAAAACACGGTGCCAAAGGCTTGGCTGAAACTGTGCTACCCCACTTTGGCCAGTCTGGCACAATTTGTAAAGGACCTTTCGGAAAATGTGCGGTTTTTGGAAAATTTCACACCAAACACCTATTTAGTAAGAGCGCTTTTCTTTCCCCGGGCGATTTTGGCTTTCACCAAGCTAAAGTATGCCAAGGAGGCGAAAGTTATGCCAGAAAACATCGATTTCCTCTATAAAGGGCCGATGGACACAGACGCTGGAGAATTTAGTGAGTTTGCAGCTGTTTTTAATGGGGTTTTTCTTATGGGGGCCCGATGCGATCGCCACTGTGGATTGGTTGAGTTAAACCCGGCGACTTCCTACAGTCTACTGCCTTCAATAATCATCCAACCTGCTGTGTTGGATGAAGGAGCTTTAACTAAGGGTTTGAAATGTGGACTATTTAAGACTGAGCCTGGCCTGGAAAATTTGGCGCTTCCAGGCGCTGATAACTTTGTATCATTTGTTAAATTGCGGTGTGAAAATGGGAGTTTCTGGGCAAAAAGGGCTGTATATTTAGTGGGCGAAGTACCATCAGCCTAACGCTATATCTGGATGGATTTTTGTGCCATTTCTCCTTGGTTTCATTAATGTGTTTTTAGAAACATTTCTTTTATTAACTCTCGTGTCTAAATTTAGATGAATATTTTTTAGATAATAAATTAACACAAATAAGTTAACCAGGTAAGTGCCCAAGGCCTATAACAAATCAAATGTACAATTTCTACTTGATTTCAACATCAAGTTCAGTCAGTTGGTTCATTTTCCATCAACGCTGGAAACGGCTGAATTGCCACACTGTCTTCTAATTAAATTTCTTTAAGAAAAACCGGGAAGCTGCCCAAGAGATGTTCAACATGTCCAGCGCCGAGGTCCCTATGCGTAAGAGAAACAACACCAATATTGAACAATCTTTTGCAATTCATCAATATTCCAGTGGAAGGTCAAGTCGGGCATCAGCTATTAGAAAGATCGATTGCCAATCGAGGCCAAAAAGTGTTTGCCCAGTCGAGTCATCGTCAAAAAGTCCAGGGACAAAATGCGGTGAAAACCCCGGCAGGTACTTCAAGGCTCTGAACATTAAAGAAACATTCCTGATGTTTCTTCTATAGGAATGGAGCGGCTGCTTCAACAAACTTACAGCGAAAAGCGAGTGGAACGCGACGATGTGGCGGAAAGAGTGGTGAAGAACTTCGCTATAACCGACATGGATGATAAAGCCGGAGGCACCAGGGTTACCATCAGCGAGCAGCAGCTGTAAGTCCCACTGTCCAAAAAGGCAACATTTGAGCTGAAAATTTCTCGTGTTTTAGAGACCCCGACTATGGACTGTCTTCAGAGGTAAATTGAGCAACTTTTGCTCTACGAGGGCACTTATCTCAAACCTCTTTAGGGCAAAGACGTGGTTACCGTGAAGGAAACTGTGTCAGTCACCCCTTCATACACATCGACTGCTAGAGAAGTGGTTCATGAAGTGATTAAGGTATTCAGTCACCTTCGCACACACAGCGGTTGAAAATATATCCAACTTTCGGTCCACAGCCTAGGGTTCAGATCAGCCCGAGTGAACTGGCCAATATGGTTGAAGAAGAAACGCAAGATGTAGAAAACACCTTAAAGATGGTCCCTCCGGATCTGACCTTCCAAGAGGATCGCTACGCTTCGAAGAAGCGACTGCAGAAACTGAGGCTAACCACCGAATCCATATTATTGCTGGAAGAAGTGAGCCACCAGAACTTTCAAGTGCTGCTATAATCAATAACTTTTTAACAGTCTGTAGTAAATCCGGTGCCAACAGCAGATGAGGCCCTGACTGAGACTCCTCCAGAGACACTGGCCAACATTATGCATACAATAGAGAGCGGCGTCACTCCTGAATGCGATCCCGATCAAGTGTTCCACACATTGTTTGAGGAGAAATCCACCGAACAATCGGTGGTTTTGAGGTAATTTGCCCTCTACCAGCGAGAAAATTGACAACTTAAAGCCATTGATCAGTTCGATCGGCCCGGGACCTTTACAAGACGTTGTAGTTCCGCAAGTTCTCTCCAAGAACATCCACAAAGAGTCAATGACTCCAGACCTTACGGATCTCACTAACATCTACAAGAATGTCACTGACGCTAAAGACTGGCCACCCGTCGATATTTTTGCCTCTGTTATGGATGATGAAGCAAAGTCGCCGAAGAAAGGTAATAACGATGGAACTTACCGATGAATTAATTATTAATGCGTGGTTTCAGGAATAAAATCCCGGCCGTTCAAGCCACTGCAGGATGAAGAAATGCCTTGGGCTGAAGAAGGTGAACCGAAACAAATCAACTGTTCAACTTCATTGCCAGTGATGTTATTTCTAAATAGATTTGGAGCCCTTGGTGAATATAGTGGGAGCTGAGCCGGCTGCAGTGCTGGAGCCGTTCAACATCCATGAGCTGGAGTCGTCCGGAAATCTGGAAACTGAGCTCTCGCACGGGATTGAGTATTTCGTGGAAGCTGATCCAGTCCAGTATATGTCCAGAGTGCAGCTGCGCGGCTCCCAGCCGCCCTCTTGGTTTCCAGGCTACATCTACGCTTTGCCCGAATTCGCAGACGTAGTAAAACTGGCTAGAAATCCCGATGAAGTGTTTGCTTCCAGCTGGAAGTCCTGCCGCCCGAAAATAATCCCCGACAATTCCATATCGGTCCTGCATTGAGCTTGCAGAGAAAAAACCCGCACCAGTAACACGCAAATTTTCAAAACAAACTTTTATTTAAACCTACTTAGTCTCCTTTGGAGGCCCACCTGAAGCTACATGCAAGAAAAGCGCGAAGTTGGCAAACTATTTTAATTGCTCGAAATTTGAGGCTCAAATAAATTATCTGAGTGGTTCATCAGGTACTACATATATTGTCCTGAGACTTGAGTTGTTCTTAAACTAATCAATCATCAATGTTAGATCTGATCTGATCTGATCGATATTGCATTTACAGGCCCTTGTTGAAAAATACTCGGTCGATTTTGCTGATATCCTGCTCCTTTGCAACTTTGTCCTGAAAATTCAATTGAACTGATTACGCAAAGCCTTGATGGAATGAGGAAACTTGGATGAATGCACAGTTTATTATGGAGGAAGAGTGAATAATGCACAGTGAATAAGGACTGGCGGGTTAGGAGCGCACCGGAATATGCAGGATTCTGCTATAGAAAACGTATTTGGGGGCGTTGCAATGATGCGTTTTGTGCAGTTTGCACTACAAAGGGAAATTTCTGGATTCAGTTTCCATAGCGCTAAGTGTTTTTTTACCTTGAGCTCGTCTTCCAGCCTGAAAAAGGGCAAGCTGGCCTTTTGCTTGAAGAGGGCGCAAGCCAGCGGGGTGGCAAAAGTGAGGCAAATGCCCAGAACGCCCAGCGAAATGGGCAGCGCCAGCCAACGGTACCTGCTTAGAGTGCCGCGCTTCTCCAGATAATCCATTACAACTGGAGTTAGCACTAAAATTCCAAAATAAAATACTAAACTTGCTGCTTGAAGAACTTCCAAAGTTACCCATTCCAGGCATGGCCATGGCGATCCTGCTCAGGATGACCTGCCCAATGCCGTACTGCGCCGCCACTGTAGAATAGCCCAATTTATTGCCATTTGCATCAAAGACTGGGGTGCCGTGTTTTAGCTCCCTGAAAACAATTGCAGATTTCTGGACTATTTATCACTTTACTGCCCATTTACTCACTGAGCTCGCATCATGGGAATATTGATACAATTGGCGGCTGCCACTGCTGCAAAAGGCACCAGACGTCCCACCAAGGGCGGCATCTTCTGCAGCACAAAAATCATTCATTGGCTTCTCGCAATTCTAGGAAGATCGGGAGTTTTCAATTATTTATATCTTTGGTTTTTATCATATAATTAGTCTGGGCCTTAATGGGGGTAGAAACTTCTTGCACCTTGATCACAGCAAAGTACTTACTTTAACTAAAGCGTTCAGCCCGAGTGCTGTGCCCACCGCTCCTGAGGTGGCAAATGCGTAAGAGGTAAGAATCTGTCTGAAAATTAGGCAAATTTAGTCTGCAGGCGATGGGAGAGGACGGTGTGCCTACTTGTCTGTTTGGACGATGTCGCCACTTCTGTTAGTGTAATTGACCAGGGCGTTGAAGGACTGGTTGAGCCATTGCCAGAAAACCACTGCTGGCGCTGTTTTGTAGAATGTGATCATTCCGCCTGTTATAAGCATGTTCATTGGAACCTGAAATACACTCAATGACGCTATAAGATTCTACTCATTGGCAAGCGTAAGAGCGTAGTTAGTGTTTAGTTTTCAAATTGCGCTCTTCAAAACTTAAGAGTAAAACCAGATAATTTGCCGTTCCGTTTATAACGTTATCTACGCACTTGAGCAGACATTCGTCCAATCAACACCATTTTCTCTCCAGTATCTGGATGAAAAGCAGAGTCGTAAAGGGTTTTGGCGCGCCACAAATCCTCTTCACTGGTTCCACTTGGCAACTTTTCTCCGCATCTGCAACAGTTGGTTGGATTGAAGTGCAACCAATTTGAATTCCTGGATTACTTGTATGAATGAATCAAGCACTTGGCCTCATCCAATTTTCGGCTGCTCACGAACAAGTTCAAGGGATTGGTGGTTTGAAAGAAATGCTTGGCCCGCCCCATGTAGAACTCCTGATCATAGCGTGGCTCATCCAAGTTGATTTTTTTGCTAGTCACACAGGCGCAGTCCGATTGCACTTTGCTTTCGCACATTTTTACCTGCAATTACCTGGAGATTAGTTTGGAGAAAATGCCACAGCATATACTGATATCAGCACTGTTAACTGAGCTACAACGAAAATGCCTTGATGTTTTATGGATTTTTCTAGTGAATCTCTTTACATAATCAAGAATCTATTCGGTCAGAATCTTCAAGACAATGAATGAGGTTTTATTTTAACATACTTAGGCACAATAATAATTTCACTGAATTTTTAAATTTTGATATGTTTTTTTGTGCAATTTTGCAGATTAGTTCTTCGGCTATTATCTCAATATGCTGCAATCTTGTTAATTTTGAAGATAACGCAATGATTGAAAAAGCAAATGGTCAATAAAGAGGAAGTTTCAAAAGGGTTCACTACATTTTGGTTTGTTTCAAACAAAACTGTAATGTACAGAGCGTTTCAAAAAAATGAACAAAAACATGGCTCAATGTTGTGCTCATTATTTGCCAGGGAAAATTTTGAATCCACTGTTTCTCAGCTTGAAATAGTATTCCACACATTAAGCTATAAACTGAAGAAAAAAAATGCTTGAACTTACTTGAACTATACTTACTTTGAACTTTATCAAAAAAAGCGGCACACCAGGTTTTTTGGAACTGAGGAAGGTGGACGGGTGGTATAAAATTTTCTTTTACTAAGACAAATTAGGAATAGTTATACGAAATAAGAAGTAATAATGGAAAATAAAGCAACAGAAATAGCAATACGCACTGAAGAAATATAATAGTAGGCAAATAGGACCAAGATGTGTAAGATAATAATCGTGGCTGAAAAACTAGCGAGAATTCTTCACTTACTCCAGAAATACCCTCTTTGGAGCTGCAGCATCCGGAAGTCAAATATTCTTAAGACCCAACGGCACTTAGAGGAAAAGCGACGGACTTTAAGCCAATTTATTTATTATAATTTAAGTGCGTTGCGTGTGATTCTCTTCGGTTTTTTGCGCGTAATTCCTTAACATTCAGAAACTAGAATAGCATCGGTTTTTCGGACATTTTTGCATTAGAAACTCATTCTTCATATTCATGAATAATAAGTACGCGAAAATTGATGTTAATTGTACAGGACGCAATTGTTGAGGCACCTTCGATGCTTCTAGCCAAGGATAAACTAATAAAAATTTGGCGCATTTTGGAAATTCCACACAGCAGGAATTAATATGAGTTTAAATGTAGGCAATTTCCACAAATACAAGCTGGTTCTTTACCTGATACTGGAGCGCTTGACCAACACTGTACTTGTGTCCAAATCCTGCTTACGGATTATTCGTTATTCGAAATCGACTTATTGTTTAATACTACTGAATTTTTGCCCCATAAACATCACTGTGAATGATGTCAGATTAGCGTAATTTTTAGATTAGAACAACAAATCGACCACCCGACCTCGTTGCTTAATTGTGCGACACTTTATTTGGTAAAAACTGAACACATTGCAAGTAGCAATCTAATCGTATGCTTATCTTAAGGTTACAAGCTGAAGCTGAACTGTGGTTTATTTTTTTTATAGTATTCTCGCTGCCGGGGTTTCTGGATTGCGCCAGAATGCGAAACAGACCTGTTTTTCCAAAGGCGCTTGATCTGGATTATTGATCCAGGTTTCATTGATTAGGGGCTTACTCAGTATTACGCGTCTTACAGGAGAAAATATTAAAAAGTGCGATATTTTTGCAGAAAGTAGCAATTTTGTTATATAGTTTCGGCCATTTTTCGATAAAGATTTAAGCTGCAAAGCCCAGTTTTTTTCTGAATTTTTAGAGCATTTAAATATGCATTTGGGTTCATGGGTTGTGCATTCATGTCTGAATTCGCTAACAAATCTGCGGTCAAGTGTAATGTATTTTTTACAAAAAGACGCACATCATTATAAAGTTTGAACAAAATCCCCTCGGCACACGTAAGTAAAAACGCATAAAATTACAATACCATCAGAGTTTAGTAGATATTTTTATGAAACTACCCACTTGATCTTTTTGCTGTTATTTGAACGCCAATGTAATAAAAAAACAACGTTATTATTCGTGTTGTAGTTTTTCTGGTACTCTGCAGCATTGCCAGATGTAAGCCCAGCATAAATCGCTCACGCCCATCAATGACTTTGATTGAAAGCTGACAGTAAAAGCAAGCGTCAAAATGTCAGTTTGTTGCCAGTTGCCAGCATAACATGGCACACAGTAAACGTAGCAGAGAGATCTGCAATGTTTTATTTTTATGTGTGGCATGGTACATTGTCAGCTCAACGAATAATGTTATCGGTAAAACTGTGCTCAACGAGTTTCCATATCCGCTGACCATGACCATGGTCCAGCTGCTCAGCATTACCATTCTCAGTGGACCCCTTTTCAATTTGTGGGGCATTAGGAAGTATGTGGACATTTCTTGGAACTACTACTGGAAATTGATCGTTCCATTGGCTTTCGGCAAGTTCATGGCCAGTGTGCTTAGCCATGTGAGTATTTGGAAAGTGCCAGTTTCTTATGCCCATACAGGTAAGCTTGGCCATATGTTTGGTTCACTTTCTAGGATTCCTATATTGCTTCCAGTGTCGTTTTATGGCCGTTTCATTGTCTTATTGTTTTACTACAATTGCCAGATACATTCATTTAATCCACAGCTTAGCTAATGGCATTTTGTGTGTGATTTATATCTATTGTTACAAAGTATTACAGGGATTATAGAGATTTTGTCCAGGTTCTTGATAGCGGTTTGTTTCACTTAATCTCTTGAGTTGTTACTGTTCTTTTACTGATCTAATTTCATAGTTTTTTTCTTTGCAGTTAAAGCGACCATGCCCCTGTTCACCGTGATTTTATCCAGGCTAATCATGGGCGAAAAGCAAACACTGAAAGTGTACATCAGCTTAATTCCCATTATTGGGGGAGTTGCTATTGCCACACTGACCGAGATTAGCTTCAACATGGTTGGATTAGTTTGCGCTTTAATCTCGACTGCTGGTTTTTCACTTCAGCACATATTTTCCAAAAAAGTAGGCCCATCTCGATATTGCCTAATTACTTAGGGGTTTACATCTGTATAATTCTTTTTAGGTATTAAAAGACACCAAAGTGCATCATTTACGGCTGCTCCATATCTTGGGAAGGCTTGCCTTGATCATGTTCTTACCCATATGGCTTTATGCAGACTTTTTAAATGTGATCCAGGACAAAGCTAAGGTAAGTGTACATCGCAAAAGCTGCATCTTGTTCCGCCTTCCACAGTTCGAAATTGGTGAAAACACAAGGAAACCTCCAATTTGTATTTGCCTCTCTAATTTCCTCAAATTCAATAGCTTCCTTTAATTAACTTCTTTTCTTCTAGACTTATCAAAACTACCGTATTATTATTCTGCTTTTCCTGGATGGAGTGTTAAATTTCCTTCAGAACGTCATAGCCTTTAGTGTTCTTCACATGGTTACGCCGCTCACATACGCTGTAGCCAATTGCAGCAAACGGATATTTGTGATTGGACTGTCCCTTTTTATTCTTGGAAACCCCGTAACTTCCATGAATGTGCTGGGAATGTTTATGGCGATATTCGGGATGCTTTACTATAACAAGGTAATTCGCATTGAGGGCTTCCACTTGATGTTTTGGTGTTTCAATGGTGTTTTCCTCTGCAGGCAAAATACGACCAGAGACAGGAGGAAAAGGAGTCGATCCTGCCTTACGCCCATGACTGGCAACAGGATAAAATCGCTTACCCGATTACTCAAAACGGGACTAAATACACGAACGGATTGAGTAATGGTGAACTAAACAATTTGAATAATAATTTCAGTTACAATTCAAGGACTATACGGTCGAAAGGCAACTTGTTGCTGTCGTAGGAAAATTCTGTGTGTTTAGGTGTGCTTTTTGAGCTGTTGACTAATGTTTAAGGTAAGCATTGTGGGAATGGTTTGTTTCGTCTTGATGGGATTTTGCGTTAGATCAATTGAAATGATAAGCTGGTACTTAAGCAAACAGTTGATATTTACAGTTCATGCTCAAGGTACTAAAGTTAACTACCTTAGTAGCTAGTCGAAATAATGAAGATTTAGTGCTTCTAGTATACATAATGTACATACAATTATTTATTCAGTATTTTAAGTGACAAAGCCATTAGTTTTTTATTTTTGTTTTTTGTGTACAGTGTGCACGATGAAAGGAAGACATTGATTTCAAATTTAAGCCGCAACATTTTCGATTTCTACTCCTATAAGTTCTGAATAGTTTTTCCAGTAACAATTTTAGTAACGAGCTAAACATTTCCTTAAAAAAGGCTCGATGTGTTGCCAATTTTTTCTTGTTGCTCTGTTGTTTTTCCTTAAGCCTGCGAATATTAATTGGTCTTTTCGCATAAGCAGTAAATGTTATGAAAATAGTTTCATAAGGAAAACATTTAAATAAGTTTCTGAATAAATATGAAATTGTTCCAAGAGTAAAGAAGCTTTTTTTTGGATGAAATCGAAAACAGTTAAAGGAAGAAACAGTCAACATGTTTTCAAACCCTAACTTTGGTTGACGCTTGAGTCTTAAACCTTTTATGAAAAATCATCTTAAAGCGCCAATAAAATATGTAACTCGGCTACTAAATTCATTACGCGAACATTTTTAAGGTTCCTTTGCAATAAAGTTTAATTCAGA
>NW_026018916.1:4035889-4045189 GCF_020466585.1 Dendroctonus ponderosae
CTGTAGGCAAATGCAGATGATGATGCAGACCTGGATGATTCTATCATAGGGCTTCAACAGGCCTACGATATCAGCAGGACCGCCTTTTCTTATTCTATTGATATAAACACCTTTTACATAAAGACCGTCGCTCACACTAAAACCATAATCGTCGTAAATGGAATCCTGCAAACGAACAAAAAACAAGTTGCGGCAAATAGTGCGGTTGAAAACAAACCTTATATAAAGTAACGTGATAGATTTCCCTTTCCAAAATATTCTCAGTGCTGCAGGATCCGGTGAGTCGTTCAATAGTGCCCCCATGGTGATTGTAGTGACTGAAAAATAATTAAGTTAACTTAAACAATTTTTTTTAAATTTTATGCATGCAAAGATGTGTTAGGTTTACACTAAAAAATGGTATTTGTGGAAAAGTGGCGATGAAACAAGTTCAAAACGTGAAAGAACTGAAAAATATTCTGGAAGAATTGCATGTAATTATCCGAAGAATTCAATGTTTTTTTCATTAGTCTTCATTTGTCGGTTTTTTCTCAAACTTTAAATTACTGTTATTAGTGGTTCTGTTGCAGCTCAGACAAAATCTCAATTACTTAGAAAAAGCTTGCATCTTCAGAGGTGTTAAAGCTACATGTAGCACACTTACTTTTTATTAAAATATCAGTTTCAGACCTACAGTCTGGTACAACAATATATTGGATCTCTTTCGACATTTTTTGTTCCTCCCGATCAAGAGACGTAGAAAAAATACTCACATCATGCTGTTGCCGAAATTGTAGTTCGGCAAAGGCAACGGACTGGGACAGAACATTTCCTCAGTATCTGAGTAGTACTGCAGCTCAGAATTCCTTTTTCTCGATTTAGTCAACGTTAGATCCTTGTCCTGCTCGTGGATCTGATCCTGATAGGATAGCTGATCGCTCAGCACACTTTCGATGTCCTTAAGTTCTAAAAACAACAGTCAACCAAAGAAAACTTAATGAAAAGTGATGTTTTTACCCGAAGTGTGTTCGTTGTGAGTGTCGCCCGTATTGCTGCTATCCCAGCTATGTATAGCGCTGTCTACACTCATAAGCCCTGGACTTGAATAGCTACATCTAGGCTCCTCTAAAAGAGTCAAATCTAGAAAAACATTTTCCCTTACAGGAGCAATCCTGCTTTCTTTGCCTGATCCTCCTACCATTTTTTATGTGCCGCGCTATTTTCAATTGAACTCTGTCTCCTGATGTCTGCAGCAACCGGATGGCGTCGGAAAGGGGCCGCTGATCCAAATTGTCTCCATTTATTGCCAAAATTCGATCACCCACATGAAGGGCCCCAGTTTTTTCAGCCAAACCTCCTAAAAATACAGTGCGAATTAACACGTCAATTGAGTTGAACAAGGTGGGGTGCCAAACGCGTGCAGAGGAAGGAGAAGGAAAACGCTGGTAGGCGTGGCTCCTTAAAGCGATAGAGCCTAGTCGATGTTCCTTTTCTTTCCAATACACGCAATAATTCTGAGTTGCCTTGTTGCACTTATTACTGCTTGTTAGTACCTTCAGTTAATCTGGATAGGATGATGGGATCTCCAGAATCCTCGCTGCCTGATATCGTAATGCCCAACGGGCCGCCGTATCTGCAAATTAGTAAATTTTTAAATAAAGGTTTTTCACAAATATTTCAGCTGAAATTGCAACCAGAATAATCGAATCCACCCTAAATTGTTGAGCAATTTGCGTTTTCCTCAAAAGGCGCCTTGACCCGTGTTTCCATGTAATATTCATAGCCGTACCTGAGATCCCGTTTAAGGTGATCTTCAAGCTGATTAACAACTCTCCGAGTTGCTGCATTGAAAGCGCTGTCTCAGCTATTGATTTTCTTATTGCGGACTTCTTAGTTTATTTTTCCCGAGTTATGCTCAGTACTCTGGAACGCACAATCATGCCGATATTAATTTTCAATTGCAATTGCGTCCTTTGGAAGGTAACTTTTGTAGTCGTCCGGATTTTAAAAAGCCCAAATTGGGTCGGGGAGGGCAAACTTGCATGGAAATGAAACTCCAAGGAATCATCAGCTGGCGAATTACAAGTCTCACTTTTAGCAAATTTCAAAAATTAGCCGAGAACTGCAAGGAAATCAAACTTTGAGGACACTTAAAGGAAAGCTTCTTCTATTTTTTGGGTGAAAAACGTATTTCCTTGTCAGCCAGTTGGGACGAAATTATTTTTTTAAAGAACGACGGGTGAATTTAGTGGCAAAAGTCATTGAAAAGTAGTATTCAAAGGTCAGAAATTAGCTCACAGCTCGAAGGAAGCCAAACTCCGACAAAACATACGGTGAAGAGTGCTCATTTTGTGGAAAAACTCATGACAATTTTCACTTTAAAAAATGCTCCAAGTTCTGCCCGCAAATCTAAGGAAACCAAACTTGAAAAAGCACAAAGTGAAGATTGCTCTTTTCATTGGCGTAAAAACGCTTTTCTGTCCTAACCGGTTTGGATGTAATCAATTTTTCAACAACAGGTATAAATTTATATTTAGAAATAATTGCATTTGTAAATTTAAAAATTTGAAAATGCGCAAAAAAACTTTTTGAAGATTAATTTGTAGAACATGGAGGATGGGGCGCCATGATGCAAAAATCTGGTAAGAATGATTTTTAATCTATAATTTTTTTAGCTTGAACTGATTTTAGTTTTCCGTCAATGAACTGATGGATTCTTTATATTTCTTTCTCTTTGCTTTTTGCTGATTTAAAATAAGTGGGTTTGGACAGATTTTCTGCGGTACTAAACACATTTTCTTCTTTCTATCCACGTGGCACTTCGCAGTTTTTGGTAAGTTTAGCATTACTTTTCGAATTATTTTTTGCATGTTATAAGAAACTTTAGCGACATTTAGAGGGCTCTTGTCTTTACTGAACGCACTTTGAACTTGTAGAGTATTTTTCGTTTTAGAGAATTTTATTTTTGAAATGTGGCCTGCAATAGTTCTTTGAAATTCTGTCCTCTGCTGTTAAAAGCGTTTCTGTCTCCACTGGCTTGATGACAATCAATGTTTAAACAACCGTCGGTAAATTTAGTGGCAAAAAATGTTCGAAAACTTCAACACTTCAAAAAATGCTCAAAAATCTGCCCACGGCTCTAACAAACTCAAACTGTGAAAAAACGTAGAGTAAGGATCTCTCAATTTATTTCCGCCAAATGCGCTTTTGCATCCCAACTGGATTTGACGGTATGAATTTTTTAGCAACCGGTGCAAATTTATTCTTTTGACTTTGGATTTGGAAAAATCTCAAAATTCAGCCCAAAGCGCCACAAAACGGAAGCTTTCAGGAATCAATGAATGAGGCTTGGTCTGCCTTCTGCAGTTAAAAGTGTGCCAGAGCCTTTTTGAAGCCAGACAAATTTAGTCGCAAAAGTTATTGCAAGTCTCACTTTGAATAATTTTCGAAAATTAGCCAGTAGCTCCAAGGAAACCACACTTTAAGGAAAGATGGAGCAAAGTTTGAGACATTTAGTACCGAAAAAACTCTATAAAATCAGCACACAGCTCCAAGAAAACCACAGGATGAACAAACATACAAACTTTGGTCTATTTGGTGGCGTAAAATCGCGACTGGTTTGATTTCAAAAGTCATTGCGAATAACCCACAGTTACGTGAAAGTTTCCTTAATGTACTTGCTTAGAATAACAAAAAAACTTGTGCTAATCTTTCAAATATTTTCCACCATCCTGATTGCTGTCGTCCAAAAGATACTTTCGCTGACACCACCAATTGCTTATACAGAGCGAAGCTCTCAAGTTTGGAAGCTGCCCTCCCTAATTAATTATTCATTTAATTGATTAAGTCCCCTTTATAGAATCAGCCAATTTCCAAAACACTCAGCTGGCAACAAAGCCAACAAAAGGATTTGCCACAGTCAACAGATAATTAAAAACTTTCCAGTTCTCACACTTAATCCATAAGGATGGATGGCCGAAGAATTCGCCCTGGCAGCGTTTCCATTGAACGGTGCCGACCCAAAAAGTTAATCAAACATTTCGCCCTCCATTATCGCAACCTCGAGTCGAATTTATATAGAATTATGAACCATAATGGATTAGCTAGACCTTTTAAAACTTAAAATAATAACCAGCAACTCAATTAAAACGAAATCCAGCCAGTTTCCACTAGAAAAACAAAACCGTAATTGTGGATACGGGATATAATCCGCTGTTTCCAACCAGTTTAAAGTTGAGCAATTGATTTGTAGTGCCGGCAAATACAAAAGTTGTTTTAACTTCCAGTCGGAACGTTAGAATTAATAATCCGAGTTGGTTGGATTCCACATAGCGGGATGGTAACAGTCAACTTTGAAATAACGAAAACATTACTAAAATTACGTTTGCAGCGTAACCGATGTCTGCAGCAGCAATTGAAGGCTCAGAAAGGGTTGAAATAAAAAAGGTAATGCAATATTTTGAATTTACAGTAGTTCAAAAATCCAGGCCTGAAAATACCTTTTTTAAGTTAAGCGTTGGGATGGAAACATTTGACAAACAAGTTTTTGATCATAAAAACCCATTTTTTTTACAACCGGCAAACTTTAAAGCAGCAAACCAAGATATTTTTTTGTATTTTTCCATTGTAGCACAAGTTAGGGAAGAAAACTTACACGATACGAAACGGTTCTAAAAATATTAGCAAAAACAATAAAATGTGACACTCGGTATCTGCAAAACGAAGACACGGAGCTAAAAATGGGAACGAAAAAGAGTGTTTTTGTTTTCCAACGATCGGGACAACCACATTCAACTCAGTCCAATAAACATATTTGTTTCAGACTCAAAAAAGACTAAATTTGAACAAAAATGTTGACAAAAATAGTGCAGTTTTAACATTTTTCGTCCTTTACCGATTTTCAAATTTTCTATTTCATACTGAAGCTAAAACTTCATATTCGAACAATACAGAAACAATAGAGGTGCTTGAATATACGGTGGTGGAGAGTAAACTCGATTTTAATTGAAAATCTGCCATTATCAGTGGCAGTTCTGATTTGGGTCAATTTTGATGCAACCCTGTATATTGTCTTAGGTCGACTAGGAAGTTTCAGATTCAGCATACAACAGTATTTTTTGCAAGTGGCGCCCCGATAAAATAGGTAACACTGCGAAACCAAAAAACTTGATTTTTTGAGATCACCCTGTACATGAAAAAGATAAGCAAAAAATTAAAAAACCTTTTCGAAATATTAGGTCTTGACGCTTTTGGCGTAGAACTGCAAAAAACGCTTTCATGCGCAACTGGGAGCTCGCGAAACTATTGGAAATTTTGCATGTTTTAATTTTACACCCTGTATAAACTTCACATGAAGTACGTAGTTTTTCTAAAAAGACACACTAACAGAAAAAAAGCTGTGCTCGATAACACTTCAAATAGAAATCAAATCGCTTGCAGCAATAGAAAGTTATCCAGTTTCAAAGTTAGGGCAAATTTGGCAGCTGTTTGTTTAAAGATCGGGAAAATGTGTTGATACAGAAAGGTTTGTGGAAAGAAAGTAAACTTTCCAAAATAAACGAAAATTAGACAGTTAGGCGCAGTAAAGTTTCCTTTATAGGAAACCCGCTTTATTGCTGAAAACAAACACCTAGTTTTTTTCAGGAATTAATTATACGAGAACAGGCTGTAAAGTTTGTTAAGGAAAAACTGCGCCCTAAGTCAAAATGTAACGTTGAGCAAAAAACATAATAAATGAACTAAATAAATTTTAAGGGCTTGCGACCCGGCAATTGTAGCCTTGATTAATTATAAATTGTTTTGTTTGGGTGCTTTCGCATCCGATCACAGTAATTTTTTCTGGTTCTTTTACATGTAGACGCGCCATTAAAAATCCACATGCAATTTATCAAAATTCTGGAAAATCAACGTCGACACTCCGGCAATTTCCAGCTTGTACAGCCGTAAACACCTACACTGTTACAACGGACAATTTAGGTTATTAATGGACAACTCCGGAGCCAAAGTAGTTCGGAGTCGGTGTTAAGTTCAGGCTCATTAGTATCTGAAGCCAGCTTAATGAAAGTATAGTGCGAATTAATGCCATTTATTTAGACACCGAATGTGAGAAATGAAATTTGCATTTTCATCCCATTTAACTATTAATTAATCCGCAATTAAACACTATGCGAATATTTCGCAAATTTGCGTGCAGTATTACAAGTCATTACCTGTGAAGCTCAACAGTGTAAACCACGCTGTCCAAGAATAGATTTGAGTTCTCCGTTTCGGTTTTCTCCACCTTCAGGGTCACTATGTCATTGGTTGAGGTTTGGAGGATATCGAAAGCGGACTCCAAGCTGCAATTTGTTAAACGTCCATAATTTTATGAGAAATTAATGCGTCGCAAACTCCAAAGATACAAACACAGTTGATTTTTTCCAAAAATTCCACATATTCAAAGTGTAAGGCCTTGAGTAGAAAACCAGGCCCACAAAAGTTTCCGGAAAACTTAAACGCATTGTTTCATATATAATATATTTTTTTTGTGGAAAAATTTTCGTTTTGAAAAAATTCAATTTTTCATGTTACTCATTTTTCCACACTCAAGTGGTCAACAGAGAACGAAAAGTGATCTCCGAAATTTCGCCATTTAAACCCAGTTCCGGAAATAAAAGAAATAAATGCGTGAAAGCGACATTCAGAGCAACATTTTGCAAGTTTTTCGCTTCAAAGCCCTTTCAGGCGCATTTTGAGCGCATATTCGTCTTTTTGAGACAAATTCAGCATAAAATAAGCCCCATATTGATGGGCYCTTTYTTGAAAAAAATCTGCTATTTTGAGCCAAAAAACTTTTYTWAATAGAAGTCACYYATTSRGATGGTACGCGTTTTCAGCAAAAATTGTCTCAAAAAGCTAAATATTGCAGCAGAATTGCAATTTTMTCGATAGTATGCGAGAAAATAAATAWYTTTGAATCGAAAAAATGCTTCAARATGCGAATGTCTGYASTAAAAGATTTCTGATTGAGAAAACAAATGCCAGGAAAGTAACSGAGTGGCATCGATTTTTATTTCTGSATTGACAAATTCCAATTTTTCATGGGATTAGTAAAACGTTCTGCAAGCCGCTCGCATGAAAGTCTGCATATTCGGATTGGAGCCCATTCAGCATTAAATAATTTCCACATCCCTTRTAACTCTTTAACTGAAAATAAKGGAGTTTTTTTTAAATAAACCAAACAATATGAGCTTRCAACTGTTCAAGRAACCTTTGAAAAACTCGARTCCTAGACTCAAGTCACGTTATTCTTCAAGACACCGTGCATAATAAAGTAAATAAAATCAACTRAAAATACTGAATAAAATCGACTAAGACGTTCCATTGTTCCACTGCTCAGTTCGTTGATTTTCAACTTTTGAGCGAAAAATGACTTAATTCTATTAGTTCTTTCGTCGAGTAGTTGGATAATTATCATGCAAATTTGCTCGGTGAACGCTAAATGATTAACATCTCTAATTGAGAGACAATTACATCGGCCATTCGTCGTAAGGTTTTGAGCGGGTTTTAGGGAAATTGGATCAACGTGTTTGAATACGGGTAGTTTAAGTCTTACCTCAGATGATCGATGGGTCGTCCATCAATAGCAAGCAACCGATCACCAGCATGCAAAGTGCCAGTTCGATGGGCGATCGATCCTCTTCGGATTTCCGATATCAGAAACGGCTCGTCTGGTTGATGTTTTGAAGCTGAAAAAACCGCGAAAGCAAAAGTCAATTGATTCTTCACACTTTCTGTAAAAGCGGGCATTTTTCCTTTTCAACTGAACCCCTCGAAGTGGTCATCTTGAAAATTCCAAGCGCTTGTTACTCTAATTGTGCAAGTCGTGCAAAAAAGCCTTAATTCCTACTCGAAACAGGGCACTTAGAAGAAAAAGCGCCAACTAAACGTATTTTTTCTCCTCGAAAACTGCCACGTAGTCATGGCGAATCTGCTAGGCATCGAGGTTTCGTGATTAAGTATCCCTTAAAAGTGGGGTTGGGTTATTGAAAATGAGAGCCGTTCAGGCTCATTATCGGTTTTGCTCTTCTCCTACTTTCGTGCCCACTTACTGAGGGAATATGAAACCGATAATGCATAAATAGATCGCCTTGAAAACGGATACTATCTGGCCCAATTTGGGCGATACGGTTTTTAAACCCAAAACATCCAGACAGTCCAGAGTGAAATTTGCAACTCTAAGTGCGACCTAAACAGGGCTGATATCCGAAATCGAGGCAAATTTGTGCACAAAAAACAGCGCAAAAACACTGAAAGCAGATATTGTGTTTTTTAATGTAAGCGCTTTTTTCAGTGTATAAGCACGTAGTGGTTCTAAATTATTCGATTATCGCCCTTTGCCTGAGTTTTTCCAGTGTATCAACAACGGAATATCGAGCGAATAAATCACCTGAATAGAATTTTGTCCCAGTAAAAGTTTGAAATTGATGCTATTAAGTGTAAAGCTGAGTAGAAGTGCTTTTTTAATCCTTGTCCACATTTTTCAATAATTTACAACATATACAATGGGGGTGTTTCTTCGTTCGAAGAAAACCGATTGAGGCCAGAAAAGACCAAAGCGATCGGTTGGAATTTACTCAAAAATCTCATAAAGTCGCGACGAACAAATTTGTTACTTAAAATGCCTCATCATAGTTGGGCATGGAAGCGAGTGAATGGAATTGATATTGTTTAACAATCATTTTAAAAATGCGATAATATAATCCGTAATTAACACTTAAAAAGCAACATAAAGTGTTAATCTAAGCACACATCAACACTAATAGAATAACTTAATAATAGAAAAAAATTAGCACCACGGTGTCCGTGAAGAAATGAAATAGTTTACTATGAAGCCGTTTTTTGTTCAGTGCAGGATAATGCAGCCATTTTCCAGCGCATTACCAGAAAATATTGGCCGATAAATCGTCGTAAAACATTTTAATAAAACAATGCAAGTTTCAATATTAATTTAAAAATTCTAATTGCTTCTTTGTGGTTGTGTTTCTCACAAATAAAGTCTGCTTAAAGCTGCATAATTTTTTCCAGTTTATCAACATGAAAATATCGACCAAGCAAAAGATATCCAAGCGAGTTTTTTGTGTTTCTCAAAAATGGTGTCTTGAGAAAAACTGTGTGCTCATAACGCGAAAACTTGCTTGTGTTAATTTATAATTTTTGACTGAATAAAGAGGGTAATTGATTCAGCTTTCTCTACTAATTGGAATTTTCTCTTACAGCTTGAGCCTAAGTGTGTCGCAGGATACCCTCTAGGTGGTAGTTCTTGATTACTTTTTGATAAAT
>NW_026018916.1:4045998-4064397 GCF_020466585.1 Dendroctonus ponderosae
CTACAAAAGGCTCATAAAATCGCTTAGTGTGCTTGATTTAATCAAAATTGCCGGAAAAACCTCAAATCCCTCATTATCATATTAATTGAAAACAAAGTGAAACTGATTTTCATAAACTTGTTCTGGACGTGTTCTTCATTCTGAAGTCAAAAACTGAATTATGAAAGCAGTTTTTTCAGTGTAGTTGCAGATAGCAAAAATTTTGACATCCCACTAAAATATCGACCAAGAAATGCCCTTATTGGCGCTCATAACGCAAAAACTCGCGTGTTTGAAAAAAAACGTCCCAAAGTTCATAAAAATTGCCGAAAAAGCCGTTAATTATTTCCTAAAGGTTTCCGAATTTAGATAGCGAGAATTAACGGGTTCAAACTACACTCATTATAATTTTCATTCAAAACCAAGTAAAACTGATTTTAGGAAACTGCCTCGCTTTTCTCTTCGTTCTGAATTGAGATTTTTGACTATCCAAGCAGTTCTTTCAGTGTAGACATCGACCAGAGAATCCAAGGGAGTTAGATCAATAAAACCGATAATTTCCTCCCAAAAATTAGATTTTATAACTACAAATTTCACATAATTTTCAAAAATCCAGCAATCTCTGCACGCTGATAAAATGCCGTTTCCCAGCCTCAATTTTGTGCTAATCAAGACGAACATTTCAAATGGAGGCAACAGTTGCGTTTAAGCGTAATAAGTCTCATAAATGGGCCACAGCATTTGATTCTGGATTCTTGATAATCGCGTTGCAACGTGTTTCCCACAAATAGTGACCATTAGGGAGTGATTTCGGCTTCATCGCACATTGCAGAGTTTTGGCGTTGTTGTGCGATTTGAACGTCGATATTTCGTTTCGGGGGACACGAGAGATAAAGAACGTCTAAGGGGAAACTTGAGGTACTTTCGGCCGAAAACTGCGAACTTTCCGACCTGATTTCAATGCAGATAATTGCTGCTCTAAGGGCCAATAAACCGATCGAAAACAAGCAAACGAAAATGTTTGATTCATATGGTGACCACATATTGGCTTTCGGGGCTACGAAACTGGCCAGCCAGCATAATATATATTCCATAGGTGGAACAGCCGGACCGAAACCGCAAACCGCAGCTTTTCCTTTGACAAACTTCCATACCTATACAGTGAGTCCTAGAAGTGATGTTTGAATTCATTAGAAATTCAGTCGGATTGTTTTTTGGAAAAATGCTTGGCGCTTGGCTTCTTTTGTGGTAAACTAATTTACGCAGTGTGATCCAAAAATAATATTGGATTTTTCAAAGTCAGTTTTTTCCAAATATGCCAGCCATTCCCACCGCTATTTTTACACTTTGAAATTAATCCGTTTTAAGCTTGAAAATTAGTCACAACATAGTCTCACCTGTGATAGTAATTCCCAGTCCTGGCCCCCTTTTGGCCAATCGGACAGTGAAAACGCCACTGGATGGCACAATTGTGTCCGCCACATCAAATTCCGAAGAAATAGTGACTGTCCGACCCCCAGTGGCATCAGCACCCATTTCCAGGATTGATGTGATTTCTTGGAGGGTTAAATTCGTTTGGTGGTTCACCGAGACGATTCGATCGCCCACTTGAAGGCAACCACATCTGGAAAAAAATCACATGAAATTTCGGAAAGATAATTAATTATTAATTAATTGGAAATTAGAAAAACGCCCACTGGAGGTTTCCGTTCCTAAACACCCCGGGCTGTAAATGTACCCTTCACGTACAAAGACTCGTACAAGTCCTGCTTTGTTCCAGGCCTGAATATGGAGAAAATGCTTTACAAGCTCGAGCAACCAAACCGGGAAACGTAATTTTCCCGATTATACAATGTGGCTGTTAATTTGCTGTTATTCGTTTTGTGGCTTTTCGTGCGTAAGAACAAAGTGAAATGTGCACGTTTTGTGCCCATAAACATGTGTGGAATGTGAGGCATTTTGAGCAAGTTGAGTTTCATCGGACAAAATTGTTATAAAGGAGAAAGTCGGGGAGATTCTCTGAGGATCCTGTACAGGATGTCTTTAAACTGTTTAATGTTTCTTTCAGCCCCAAGAATTTTCGACTGGCGCCGAAGAATCTACGATTGAATAATAAATAGGGAAAGTCCTTCAACTACTGCAGGCTTATTTATTGAACTAAATTTTCTACAATTCCTCGCTCTGCTTGGTAAAGTTTTCACTTTTGCCTGATTAAAATCCAACAAAAGCCCAATATAAATGATGTAGACAATAGGCAAGATTAGAGTGCAAAGCAAATTTTTCCCTAAACCCCAAATTGAAAGGAAGGATTGTTATAAATCGCCAGGCTTCCATTCCAATAATTACCGCAAATTTAAGGTAATAATGGATAATAGAACCAGTATTACTAGTGGGTTATTTAACGGCCGAGTTTGACGCTAATTGCATACCGGTGCAATTAGGGCATACGCAAAAGTAGTTCTAATCGAATGGGGAAATGTTCATTACTATCATAGCCTCTCAATTAGGCCCTACAACTATATGCTTGGCCTGAGAGGCTCTTGCCCTAAAATAACTACATTATATTGTAAAAGCGCGGTTGAAAAACCATAACTTTTAAACTAATTAAACTCCTCCTCAATGATGATCCTTCGTTAATTATCTGGCACTGAATTTGTTTACCCTTTAGAAATTGCGCAGAAATTAGCATAAAGAGCCCATAGACGCCAAACAGCGAACGCGCTTATTTCCTGTTCACTGCTGCCAATAAATTTCGCCCCAAATTCGATTATAGACAATGTCGAAAGCGATTTTCGGATTGATTTTTGCCATCCCTCTAAGCGCTGCCGTTATTGCATATTCATGATTAACGGCCAGTTAAATAAACAGGCTCACTGAACAAGACTAATATGAGATTTTCACATTTTTTCCCTTATTTGATTGCTTGATTATTTATGACCAGTCGCGTGCTGGCCTCGGTAAAATTCCGCCAATTTCCAATTTATTGCAAGCAATAACTACCTGTTATTAGCGCTTTAAATCAATGTTCGTACGTTTTAAAGAACTACTGAAGCATCTGCTCTCGTTTGATTAATTTTGTGGGAAATCGCACTCGTGGAAAGTGAGCTACAGTCAGTTAAGTTATTTATCAGTTTGGGTTTAATTTCATCCAATTCATTTGGGCTTGGGATCAATAGGAAGGCCTGACCCCTTTACCTCAAGTGAAAAGATGAATAATACAATTATAAATAGAATCTAATGGTGAAAAAATACGGTAAAATTCAAATTGAGTCAATTTTTCGACATTGGTTGGCCTCTAGGTCGAATCGAATCTATTGAGCTAAAAACCAACGTGTTTAAAAAACGTGGAACTACTTAATATGTGCATGTAAAAAATCAGCTGCATGAAACTCTCCAAATTTATTGGTCTTTAAGCTCAATAAGTTCATTAAACAATCCGCTCTTCTTCAAAATCTTTACTCAAAACTGACAAAAATTGATTTTTGAACGCTTAGCTTCCTTTTCTTTAAATTTATTTTAAAGTAAAAAAACACAAAACTTTGAGAAATCCCTCTGTAAACTGCTGTCGTTATAGTGCGCGGTTGTGTTTAAAAATTCATAAAATGCTATTAACGACAGGGAGAAAATGGAAATTTTGAATATGTGCAAAAGAGGCTTGCATTATTAAGAGAGCACAATTTGAGTTTGGTAGGGATTTCGGTTGATTTTTGAGAATTTCTCAAGAATTGCTTACAAAGTTGTTGGGCTAATGGTACACAGTTGTTTTTATTATTTCTTATTTCTAAAACTTAATGAGGGGCAGGTACAGAAAAAAATTGATTTTACCAGACGAGGCTCCAGTTATTCAGGATGCCAAATTTCAATTTGGTACCAATTTTTGAGAATTTTTCAATTTTTTTTATCAGAACTGCTGCCTTATTAGTGCTAGGTTGTCTTTAAAAATCCATAAAATGTAATAAAAGGGAGCTAACGAAAAATAAACTTTTCCAGTTTATAGAAGAGCCTCGAATTAGTAGGGAGACAAACTTTAAGTTTCGCAGGAACTTCCTTTTCAAAAGTGCTGTCTTACTATCGCGCGCTTTTCTATGGAAATTCATAAACTGAATCAATAACCGATAAATAAAATTAAAAAAAATGATTTCCTAGAAGGGACTTGACTTATTAAAAGTACAAAAGTTCAGTTTTTCATGAAATTTTGATGATTTCTGAAAAATTTTCTTATTCAATAGTGCGCGTTGTTATTAAATATTCATAAAATTTAAGCAAAGAATACGAATAAAAATTAATTTGGAGTTTTAGAAGAAAATTCTTGATTCATTAAGTGTACAAGATTTCAGTTTTCTAGGAATTTGTGATGATTTCTGCGCATTTTTTACAATTTGCTTTAAATACTGTACATAGTGCGCGGTTGTTTTTAAAAATTCACAAAATGTAGTCAAGGGCATGCAAATGAAAACATTTTTTTTGTAGAAGAGTTTCGAGTTATGAAGGGTACGAARTGATAGTTTCCCAGATATTTTCGGTWATTTTTGGKAATTTTTTRYAATTTACTTAAATGCTGCTGTCTTAATAGTGCGCGGTTGTTTTTAAAAATTCATAAAATGTAATCGGAGGCCGGTAAAGAAAACACAAGTTYGAMTTYWTCTAGAAGAGGCTAGAATKAATAGGCTWTCAAAATTTCAGYTTGCTCAGGAWTTTTTTCTTYATTTTAAAAATTTCTCCMAYWTCTRCTATTCTGATAGTGCGCGGTSGTCTTTGAAAATTCATAAAATATAATCCAGGGCCGATGATGRAAAAYWTTTTTAGGATTTTCGYAGAAGAGCCTGAAATCATTGAAAGWRCAGAATTTAAATTTTGMAGAAATCTTCGTTGRTTTTGGAAAGATTTTCAAAATTTCCTTGAACTTTACTAGATTTTAAGAACTTTCTGGTTTTACCGGTTGGAGGCGAACCAGATGTTTAATGAGCTCATAAAACACCATTTAATCACTCGGATCACATTTTTGCTTCATTATTTATTTTAAATTGAATCTAGCACGAAACTTTTTAAAGCGTCTACAAGCGGTCAAAATGCATCAACATTTATATAGTTTCAATCCTTAGAAACTGAGCCTGGAGCTTAGCGAGCTTAACTTTGCCTGCATTTTTGCTTTATATTTTCTGAAATTGTCACCAGCCCAGATGTCTTGTGAAGCGGCTACAAGCCGTCAATTCTGTGAAGAAATTAAGAAGCTGAAAATCCTTTAAAATCCATTTAGTTTTCGTTGTTAGGAAGCGAGTCAGGAGCTCAGCGAGATCATTAAACAACATGTGAAGAGCTCGAGTCCTTTTTTGGTAGATTTTTGTTTCAAAGTAAAATGAGCCCCACACTTTTATTAACCGTCTACGCTCGTTCCTGCAAAAAAAGCTGCCCAAATTGACTGAAAATCCACACAGATTTTGTTGTTTGCCGAATCTTCAGATCATTAAACAACATAAATTCTTTAGAAACTTTACGCACAATTTTCTCTGTTTAAAATATAATGCTCTGATCTTCTCCGAAGGAAGCAAATTGAACCCGACTGAACAGATGAAATCTTGAATTCCCCCTCTGCAGCTGGTTTTTTGCGTGATTTTTTAGCATCATTCCTAAAAAAAACTGCTCAGAAGTAGCAGTTTTTTGTGCTTAAAATGTTGTGGCCACAAAAGCCTCACTTAAACAGCTGCTTGCTGATTGTCCATTAACAAACCCATCAGGCGCGATTCCCTGTTTAGTTGAACCTATTCCTGTTTATTGTAGACGTTCCGGAGGTTTTTCTTGCATTTCAATTGCACAAAGCGCCATTAATCCGTGCGTATTTACCTTTGATGCATATTGAGAGTAACTGGTGTATGATGGGGCTAAACAATACGAACCGCAATCTGCTGCGTACAACGCTGGATCATTGTTTGCTCTGGAAATTTACCGGATTTATGTCCTGGACCGAGCTGGAAGTAGAGCGAGTTATTAGCTTCCGTCTATTGTGCCTTTATGCTAATTAGTAGTACACGCCGAGCCGGAAATCTTCCCAAACTCCAGTCTTATTGAAAAGGAACGGTTTTGTTGTTTCCAGGATAATGACTGACGAATGCCAGTTCGGTTATAATTTATTCCGGAACTCTAATTCCATCACTTTGATTTTAATTTGCCAAGCTCAGATATTCACATCTTTTGTTGTCAAAGTGCTCACATTTTCTTGGAATAACCCGGGATGTTAATACGCAAACCGATCCAAGCAAAATATACACATAAGTTTTGCTCGCAAATTTCGGGTTAGTATGTGGCTTCTATCTCGCATTGTCCACCTGGGATGGAACATCTTGAGCGAAATACAAATTTTAACTTCCAGCTTGCCGTGTCGACACAGTCGCAAAGAGCCCTATTATTCCTCAGAGTTTACAATTTTGCTGCCACGATCTTCTTATGGTTTCCAGGGGAAGAATTACCGCGGTGCGCTTACTAAATGTGTATCACATTGTTATGTTGCATGTACGGGCGAATTGCACTTGGGGACAAAGCACAAAATCGATCTATTTCGTTGGGCGAAAATGTTCAATTCTAGTTTGCAATAACAACACTGCTCAGACTCATTCTTGGTTTAAGCAGTGCATTTTTGAAGATGGAGCCTCCGGAATCGGCTTCGAGCCTATTAGCTCTCATCAACAGGGTTAAGCGTGAAAATAGCATGAACCCCGCACTTTATAATGTTTTTTTTGCACCGGCATGGATGTGAAGGTTCCAGACTCTTCTGCGAAAATCTAACAACCAAAGCCGTTGATAACAATTTATGAATTGTCGAAAGCAACCGCGCACAATCAGAAGGGTAGTTTTTAAAGCAAATTGGAAAACCCAAAAGTAAACGAAAGTTCCTATTTTCCGAAAACAAACTGAAATTTCTGACGCAGGCTCTTCTATAAAAATATATTTCTTTTTTGAACCCCTGATATATTTTATGAATTTTCAAAGACAACCGCAGACTATTAAGACTTCATTTTTAATGCAAATTGTAAAAAATTCTTAGAAATCAGCAGAAATTTTTGGGAAACTGAAAATCTGCATCCTTAATGATTCGAGATTCTTCTATCAAAGTCAAAAATTTATTTTCTTTACCTACCTCAATTACATTTTAGGAATTCTCACAAAAACCGCGCATTTTTCAGACAGCAGTATCTGGAAAACTGTACTCGTAATCAATCAAAAATCTCCTACCAAAATCCAAATTTATTTTTGCTTAGCGGTCTTTGGATACATTTTGTTAATTTTAACGACAACCGCGCACTATTAAAACAGCAGTATTTAAAGCAAACTATGAAAAATTCTCAGAAATCAACGGGAATTCCCAAAAACTAAAAGTTTGCACCCTTAAGAACTCGAGACTCTTCGGCAGAACTTTTTTGGTTATTTAACCTTTAGACATGTTCAAAAGCAACCATGCGCTATTAATTTCTCTAATTAATTTTAAACATTTCTCAAAATGCACGAGAAATTTCTGCGAAACGAATTCTTGTTCTGCACCCTTAATAGTTAAAGCCTCTTCTAAGCAAATTGAAGATTTGACTTACTTTACCTGCCGGTCACTATATGTTTTTAATTATAAAGACAGCTGTGTACTATTAATCAATCGGTTTTTAAAGCAAGTTTTGAAAATTTCTCAAAAATCAACCGAAATCCGGGCGAAACTCAACGTCTGCACTCTTGAAATTATTAAGAGCCTCTTGTACAAAAACCCAAAATTTATTTTTCTTTCACTGTTCACTTGAATACAGTTTATGAATTTTCCCAAAAAAACGCGCGCTATTAGCACCGTCTTCAAAATTGTACTTGCTTTACATTGTTTTAGAGAGTGTTTCTTTAAGGGTAAAACTACCGGGATTGGAAATTTAGGGAGAATAAATTTATTACTACAATGGAAAATGCCATGCGGAAAACATGGAAATAGTTTTAAAGTTCCGGATTCTTTAGAAAGCGTGTTTATTTTTGCATAATTTTACCACGCTTGATGAACGTGGGCGAAGCAATTGAAAATGAAAACATTTAAATCACTGTAACTTCTAAACCGCTTTTCCGATTTTTGCCATTTTCAGCATGCTTTGAAGAAAAATCTCGGTGCGTTTGAATTTCGTATTGACTAAAGAGGGGTAGTTCTGAACAACTTTGGTATAGGGCTCAATTTGGAGCAAAAGTAATAGTTTGATTCTTTTGGCAATAACTCTGAAGCAAACAAAGATATCAAGCTGCGGTTTATAAGTTTTAACTAGAAAATTTTATCTACCTTCGCCCAAGATGTCATAAACTTTTCGAATAAAAACAAAAAAATGTTAATATTGCAATGGTGCCCTCTCCCACATTTGTTTATACTTTACCTCCCCAACAAGCTTAAAATTATTAAAATCTGCAATTAAAACTGCAAGAAATCATGATTTTCGCAAATAATTTTGGACCTAAAAACCCTTAGCAAAAATCCTCCGAAAACTCACGCAACTTTTGAACTGAAAGCTGGTAAAATCACATCAAGACTCATCTAATAGCCACATTAACTCGATTTAACCCATGGTTTGATATGCAAGCTGTGACATTAGCGTTGGCAATCTAAGGCCTGGAAGATTTGCGATATTAACTGCAATAATTTCAGTTTACCGGTCCGACAATCTGTCATAAATAATTGAGTATCATGCATTATCATCCTGCCGACTGCGCCTACCGAATATCAAAGTGAGCCTCCTTAAGCCAGCCTGCAATGCTAATTGTATGGGAATAATTTAAATTGACTGACAAATCTAGCGCAGAACTGGATAATATGCGACTGGATTTGCAAACTGTTGTCGTACTGTTGTAAATTAGCTGAAAATCGACTGTTTCTTTGTTCAAACGTTGAATTAGCTATTTTGAAAAATTGAGAAAATTGGGCCGATTTTCCCCAATATCCTTTGCCTCGATTCTTTCAATGTTAATATCCCTTTCCGGAGATATGCGGGCAAGTGCAGCTGTATTGATATTTCCGGGTAAATGTTGCTTTTGCATTTCGATGCTGAGCGCTGAACTAAGATGGGCAGGCAACGAACAAATTGAAAACAGTAAACTAATAAAAACACTTGGGAGCGAGAACATTTTGATCGGATTGTCTGAATTTAATGCGAGTTCTCACCTGTAAGCTGGCGAATTTGGGGCGATTCTGGTGATGAGAATATCAGCTGAGCGATTTTCGGTATGATCTCCTACTGACACCGTTAATCCATATCCAATTCCTCTATCGGCAGTTAACGTTACTGTTAGCGATTCTGGATGAGAGACACCTCCAGATCCGGAACATCCACAATAGTTACTTCCTGAAAAAAGTGAAATATTTTTAAAATTTCTGTCGCAGTTATATGGAAAATGCAGTTCTAAAATGGCCCAATTTGGTAAAAAAATCAAATAAAACGTGAGTCTTGTGACATCTCATATGAAAGGCATTTTTAAGCTTTATTCATTGTCGTTTTGCGTTTTCAGCTCGGTTTAGTGGTGGCATCGAAATGACTGAAAACAGTACATTTTTTAGGATTTTCCCCCATGTCAAAAATTATTGGCGGTTATTTTCCTACTGCAAGTTTTTTTTTTAGAAAAATTAGAGGAAAAACGTGATTTATTGCAGTGGCCACTTCGGTCACCTGATTTGACTCCCATCGATTTTTTAGGGGCGTTACCTAAAAGTCGAGGTGTACATCACGCGATCCAAAAAATTCTAAGATCTGAGGTCTGGATTTATGCAGAAGAGTTGGGCTTTTGCGTCCATTGCTTAATTGGATAATTTTTCGGATTTTTAGGCCCTCGTAGAAAACATTTTTTTTTGTCGTTTTGCAAGCACAAGCAGTTTACATCTTCAGCGGTGGTTTGCTGCATGCAGAAATCCAATAGTCTGCCATTTCCATCTTACAATTTCCCACCAAACCTTCACGATTCCAGACTACTTGAATGAATGCTTTCCAAGTACAGACTAAACTTTGAAGTTTCTGGTTGAACTTGATAAAGTCTTCATAAAAAATCCATTTTCTGCTTGATTGGTTCAAGAGATCAGAATTGTTGTAAGATTGAATTTAGGTTTTATTAGCTAGTGCTCGAAGGACTCGGCACATCAAATAAATTAGAAACTGAAGAGTTTCTTCATTTTTTATGGTATGTCTGTACCGAAATCGAACACACCTCAGAAGATGCAAGCCAATGGTGCTTGCGAAACGTCAGGAATAAATTCTTTTTCACCACTGTTTAAAAACCCGAAGAACTTATTAGTTTCAGAACTATGCAGATGCGCCAATATAACGCCAGAAGTTTTCCAGAACGTTTGTCATGAATTTTAGATTAGAATATTTTATTGCCAGAAAGTACGGGAATATAATTCTGCGCATCTTACCAGCTGATTTAAAGGCAGTTAGATAATGTTTGCATAAAGTTGAATTTTTGAAAAAACTACATAAGTTTTTATCATTTCTAAGAAATCGCTGCTCCGATTTCAAAAAGCCAAGGAGCAGCGAATAGAGGATAAAAATCCCTTTTGTTTCAGGTGTTACAAACCACCTTTTCCATTTGATTTTTTTTGGGAAAAAATTGTCGCTCTTTCGCCATTTTTAAAGTGACTTTTTCCATTATTTTCGTCTGGCCTAAGGTTAAAGAACATTCCCACCCCAAAATATCTGTGTACTTCATAACAAAACAATTTTAAATAAAAAATTGAATCCTTGTGGCTCAGTTCGTTATGAAAATGTAAAAAATCGGCTTTAACTCTTGCGCTTTGGACGAAAAATGTAAATTTTCCCAATCCCTTTGATTTGTCGAAAAGGTTTTTTTTTAAATCCCCAAACAGGATTTTTTCATAATCCAACAGATTAAAGACACATATTTATTGCATTTAATCGATTTGTATCCGCTAAGCACCGGAGGTAAATTTAACTAACAACCCGCCTTAATCTGGGGGTATTTTCCATTTATTTGACCGTGCCGAACGAGCACAGAAAGGGCACATTTACTCACAGTGAGATAAAAGCTTTTTCTAATTAAAATAGGTAAGCTGGCCGTGTTAGATGGCCGCTATTTAGGAGCAAATAAATATGGATTCGGATCGCGATTCGAACATTCGGTCCCGATTTTTCAAAGAGATTCCATCCTGGTGTCGTTCAGCCTGATTTACTGATTCGGAAGTTTTCAGTGCTTTTTGGCAATTAGAGAAACGATGTTTAATGCACTCGGCGGAACGAATAAACGTTGTTTAATAACTGTATTGGAAATATGGCACCTTTAATTTAATCGCATACGGAGACGTTTCTCCATTTAATGGGCGCGCTCCACTACGAAATTGCCCATTCTAAACTTTTATTACTTATTGCCGGCACACATGATCTCGAGCAAAGCGCTATTATGTACTCAGCCCCAGTTTGCTGCTTTTGAAGTAGTATTTAATTCAATGGAAATCGTGCCAATGAAAAACCACTCAGCGGCACAATGCCTAAATAAAATCCTACAGACTGCGCCTTGCAGCAGCTAAAAAACGGGTTTAAAAAGCGTATAATTGGATAGTAGTAATAATAACTATTAATTAAAAAAGGGGCATTTCATTTCAACTTTCGCGAGGAAAGAAAGCTTCAAATGCTTCAAATCAAAGTTTCAAATCATCCTGCATAGGAGAATAATTGTTGTTAACTCATTGGGATTTTCAATCGGTTTTCCCGAATTTTCCGTGATTGTAAAGTGTGGGATTATTTATGCATTTCGATTTGGCCCAGCTAAACCACACAGTGTGTTTGGGCAATCAGCTCACGTGAAACGAACGATTTGCAAAATTCACCAGGTTGTTGCAGATGAAATTTTAAATATGCTAATTGCACATGAAACTGCAATAAGCCATTCGGTTTTCAGCCCTAATTTCCAATAAAACTTAATAGAGTGTAACATTTCAACTGATCAAAATTGAATGACTGCTGGCCAATCGTTAAAACTATGAAAAAATTTGAATTGATACAAACGAAAGTTGATTTGGCGGTTCAAAAATTCGCAACCAACTCACATTTATTTTTTAGTCGCTTTACTTTGCAATTCGAATATTATTTGCTGCAAGTTAAATTCCAATATTTATTTAAAGTGAGTACGTGTGTTGTGTGCTCGAACTCCTGCCTAGGGCTTGAAAAATCAAATAAACGAGCTGAAATTAAATATCGCATCAGCTTAGTAATTTTATCAGTAGATTTATTGAGAAGTTGAGAGAAAATCAATTGTGTGAAACTGGTAGAAAATGTTCAGTTTACAAAATTTCGGAAAACTGGAAAACAAAAGTGTACTACATTCTTTTCGCCTTCTGACAATTTACAAGTTTCTCACACATACTCTATTATAATTTCTCAAAAGTTGAACTCGCCGCGCGATTCACTACAATATAAAGTCGTATTTCAACTCAATTTTGTGAAACAACCGATACTAATCTACTTCTCAATAACGCGATTGGCGCTGAACTAAATGCTCCATGTTTCCAAGGTTAAAAAATGACGACTTTACTTCTGTGGTTCGCTTTATATCGACCGCCTTTATTAGGTTTTCCAGGTTTATTCACTTCTATCGGTATTATCGTTTCTTTTGTCCAGTTTTTCTCGATTACTCTGTTCTAGTCATTGGGCTCGGATGAATATTTAGTTAAAGCTTTCCGTTCGGTGATGAGACGCTTTTACATGAGTTTTAATTACATTTTTTCCAGGTTTGTTTTTTAACATGTCTTTATAGTTTAGTATAGTTATCTTTAGTATTTTTGTATTCATTGATTTTCATATTAGTCAAGCTCTTTGTGGGCGCTAGTGTTTCATTTAGACCTTGTTGTTAGCTTTCACGGCTAATTTTCAACATATTTTTTGGTTCATATTTACGTCGATGTTTTGTCAATGCACTTTTTGTAAATAATAATTAAGCAAAAAATCATTCGAGGAAAGAACATTTTTGATTATTTTGTGAGCTTTCGCTGATGTCTTTCAATCTGTTCAAATGGACTAAAACAGTGCAGGAAAAGTAAAGAAAGGAAAGAAAAGTGTGGGGAAAACTCGACGTTGTTCGATATTTTATCAGCCTACGCTTAAGTTTTTCAACTTGTTCGAATTTGTACGAACAATGCAATAAAAAATCAATAAAAGAAGAGAAAGTGTCGGATAACAACGAAATTTTTAGATACTTTTTAGTTTGCGCTGATGTTTTAACAATTTGTTCAAATTTGTAGTAACACTGGCGGAAAAAATCAATAAAAAAAGAAATAGTATGGCAAGAAAACGAGATTTTTAGACAATTTATTTCTTTAGTAGAGTAGCAATTCAGACAAAAATCAATAACAAAAGGAACAACATGGGAGGAAAACGAAATTCTTAGATTTTTATTTGGTTTTGGCTGAGTTTCTCAACGCGTTAAAATTTTAAAATTTACCGTAATAAAGCAAAAAAACAGTAAAAGAATGAAAAGCGCGATAAAACACGAAAGTCATAGATTTTTTTAGCTCCCGCTGAAGTTTTTCAAATAGTCCAAATTTACAGTTACAATACAGCTAAAAAAATACACTAAAAGAAGGGAAAACTTGAAATAAAATAGACAAGATTTTTGTTAGTGTTTGCCGATGCTTTTCACTTTTTTGTCCAAATTTACAGTAGAAATTCAGCAAAAAAATCGCTAAAAGATTAAGAGTGTGGGATGTGAATCAAAGACAGACCCGATGTAGATAATGGGCCCAAATCCGCGTTTCCTGCAAAATAAATTTTTCTGGTTTGTACAAAACACATAAAAAGAACACGTTCACATTGTACTCTGTACACTTTGCACTGAGCTTTTTTAATCGACTTAGTCCATTAGTTTAATGAAAAAATCCAAATTAAAAATTACCCAGCCAGGTAAAGAAATTGGCCAAATTCTGCAGGCAATTTTCTTAATTTCCGGTCCTGTCCAATAGCACCGATCTGAAGAAAAACTCGGAAACATCCAATTTGGAACTGCTATAATTTAATTAGTTGTTAACCGAGCAATATGCTTTCTCAGTGGCGAGCGACTGGCTTAGAAGTATCCAAGAAGTCAAGAAACTCCACATCTTGCACCGAATAGTTTCCATTTTTATTGTGTTTTCCCGCACCAGCGAAAACAACCGACATTATAATTTTCTCGGCATAGTTGCTTCAAACATTTCGGCCACGGCAAAACACTTTGCAAGTGAATTTCTCAAGTTATTGCTGGATTTAATTGTACGTCAGCAACAAGAAGCTTTATGATAATGTGGCTGAAATGGAAAGAAGTGAGCGCTTCCATCTTTTTCGTTCCTTTTGAGACTGTTCCGAGCAATTTTCCAAAACAAAAAACAAAACACACCCTGATAATTACGATCGGGAACATAAATATGACAAATTTACGAGCCAGATTACGTGCAAGGGCTTGAAGCCGCATTCCTCAAATTTATATCCAGTTCATGGCAGTGGTATTTTTCCAAAGGCAGTAGACGAGTTATTTATGTGTTTCTCATCGTTTTTGAGGAGCGCTCAACAAACAAATTGGTCCATTACAATTCGAACGTGCCCATATCGCCTTGTGGATGCGATTTATCTTGTTGGGCCGCGCTCGTTTCTGTTACTCAACAACATTTTTGCCTCAAATAAGAAACATTCGAAAGCTTCTCGAATGTATAAATGGTGGAATTTTGGGTCGTTTTCCCAACAGGCATTTGTACGGAACACACATGTGAACCGTTTATTTCAATTGGGCATTTAAAAAACTCCAACTTTCTAGCACATTTTAACTGAACTGACTGAAACTTACCACAGTCGCTATCAAAGGACTTATTAATGGTGCTTTGTCGATTTGTTCTATTTATCCTGCTCGATCTAGATTTTCTGCTATTCAGGGTGCTGTATCCTGCTACGCTGGCGCTGCTTCCAGAAAATTGTCCTGCAACAATGGATAATTTTCAGTTCAAAAGGTACAATGGAAATTTGAAACGGTCCGATTTGTATTGGGGTTTTGTTCTAATAAAATTAGCGAAAATTCGTCAAGTAATGGTGGAATTTGCGGAAAAATGTTCAAATATGGTACCGATTGACTGTCTCAACGCCAAATAATTGTTTTCACTTCTCATTTATTAATGGAAGTAAGTTTGCGCTTAATCGGGATTGTTTGTTGCCAAACTGCAATTATCAAATTTCGAAGGTTCTACACGCGCATATTTTGAGTTATTTTTAAAATATTGATGATTGTTTCTAAAATTTTTGAATTTTTATGTAAATTTTAATTACTCGCCTTTATGCAAAATATGAGGGCAATTTGGGTAGTTTTTTAGTTATTTGCGTAGAGGGTCATTTTATGCTGTATGCAATTTTTCCATCATCTTTATTCACACAACTGCAAAATTTGGCAGGAGAATTGATTCACGCTATATCCAGAAACTGCAGGCAAAATATTTGTATTTGATGCAGTAAACGTTCAAATTTCAAATAAAAAATCCAGGTTTCTGCAAATGGAACATATAAAATCTTCAGATTTTTTAAAAGGTTTTCTTAACTATCTGTTATAGTTTATCAGAAAATTCGATTTTTCTAAATGCGTTCAATTTGACTCGTTGCTAAAATCTTTGGGACATGCAGACGACATCACGATTGTTGTACAAGCAACGTTTGAAAACACTGTGCAGCTGCAAAAATGCTCTCAGCTAACCAAAATCAACCGTAAACATCAAGTGCACTGACTAAATGTGCACATAAGCCGATTGCAGACGAGTCGGGTTCCAGCAACCAAATTTCAAGGCTCATTTGGATGTTTTTCGCAGCAGAAAAATTATTTGTTTTTCTTAGAAAAAACGTTGAATTTGCTTGCGTTCTGAGCGAGGAAGCGTCTCTGAATATATGTGAGCTGTTTGATACCTTCATGGCAAGGAAAATTAATGGATATGGGAATGGGAGTAGATAAAAATGAAGGATGAACGTCGAGCCGGGTCTGGATTTAGGCAATTAATCCTACATTTCAAAGGCCATTTAATTGCGCGGAACATATCAAATTTCCTAATTTATATAAATATAAGAACAAATAAGCTAGGGAACTGTCGGCACGTAAATTAAGGGAGTCTAAAGCTCTCAAGCAGAAATCGCAGCATGTGTTGAGTTGCGATAATAGCGAAAGCTTTGAGATACTACATTTAGCGTGGCGGATGTAATAAATTGCCATTAAATCCAGTGGAACCTTTGATGTTCTTCACTTTTTAATTATGAAATGTAATTGAGATTTTCTGGGAGACCGTTTTAGTCGCAGATGAGCCGAATTGGGGACATTTTTCACCAGCAATTGAATGCGACAAAACCGAAACAAGCCTCGAAATCAATCAATTTAAGCGACAGCCCGATGGCTGGAAAATTGTTTAGTAAAGGTGTTTCCGTTTTTGGTGCAGCCTGCACAGATTGATTTGGGAAAACAAGCAAATAGAGCGCCCGAAGAGAAAACGTTTGTCTCAGCGAGATAAAATTGCGCGTTGTCTGTTCGTTCAATATTTACCTGATTGTCTTCCAGCAGCTACGGGGCTTTTTGAAATGTCAACTAAAATGCGAAATTCCGATACAATTTTTGTCGGGGTGAAACGCGATTTATTTGCCAGCTTTTATGACAAACAAACTGTGCAAGCAGAAGTAAACTGACTGAATTTTAAATCGTCAAGGAATGGAGTACTTGGCAGTCGGATTGTGTTTTTCGTTTCGAATTTTCAAGCTTTCCAACTCAAAATGATTCATTAATTGCTAGTAGATGAAGAGAAAGGGTTCATGTTTTGTGGATGAGTGCCGAACTTTTGTTTAGAGGGTGTTAGAAAATTCAGGATTGAATTTGTGCAAAGTCGGTTTGCACTGCAAATGCTTTTATTTTGAACGAAACAAAGCTTGATTCGCCAAATTATTAAGAGACAAAAATTTTACCTTTCAGTTGGGTTCTCGAAAAAAAATTGCACAAGAGTGCAATTTTTCATTCCTTTGCAAATAACTGGAAAACGGTGACTGACACGAAGAAAATGCTAGAGACCAAAAAGCTTCCCATTGAAACGCGTTCTGAGTATTAAAGAAGACCTAACCTCTTAAAAACTATCACCCTGTATATTCTTACAACAGTTTGACCCGTTATGTATCCCCGACAGCTTAAATGATGGTTAAAATCGAAAATACGTATCTAAAAATATGCAAGAGTTAGAATTGCTTGTTAGTTAGCAAAGTTGCCCATAATAACCGGGCGTATGTACAGGGTGGACAAAATTCGAGTAGATGCTTCTGAGAAGATGCTTCTGAAATGTTCCCTAAAATGCCAAATTTGCATACACTTTTGTCAATGCTAAAAGACGATTATTTGCTAGCTTTTATCATAAGCAAACTGTGCAAGAAGAAGTTTCTGAATTTTAAATCGCCCAGTTACGAACGGAAGTATTTGGGGTTCAGATTCGGTTTTTTAATTGACATTTTCAAGTTTTCCGACAAAAAGCTTAAATTAATTTCAAGTCGCAGAAGAAAAAGTGTTGAGTTGTCGCTTTACAGAGTGTTTCATAAATATTGCGCCAATGTTTTGAGCTGTGCAAGATTATCGAGGAAAGCGCAGTATTGACATTTGTGCAAAGTTGGTTTTTCGATGGATAAATGTTTTTGTTTTGAAAACGAAACGTGATACGAAAATTTAATAAGAGGCAAAAAAGTTGATTTTTCAGATATTTTTTCCATAGAAAAATTGAAATTTGTACAAAACATCGAGTGCAACTTTTTATCATTTTTCTCAAACGCTCTCTGCTTTAAAAACGCTGCGTCTTCCGGCATACGTTTATGGAGCAAACGTGCTTGTATTTCTGCCTTTTACTACCACTCAAAGTATTTAAGCATATCTAAGGAACACTCTGTTTTAACTGCATACCAGGTGATGTGGTTGTAAGCAGGAAAATTGAATTTTTCTTTAATTTCACTAACTCTTGCAGTTTTTGAGCCATTTAACTCAAATTTCAAATGCATACATGGAGACTAATGGCACATTGATTAACAATGCCTGCACTTGATTTGGAGTACGCTAAATGCTTCGGACATAGCTCTAATATTAACAGATTTATTTTGCATGAATTCGAATTTAGCTTTTTGCTTAGTTTTTTGCAAATAATAAATCGGTGGATGATGCAAAGGAAATGCTAGAAATAAAAAAAGCTGCGCAATGAACCAAGAATTTTGTATTTTGTTATTCCACTTGAGTGGTGTGCCGTAAAATTGCGTGGGCAGGCAAAAGAAAACATAACTCCGAAACAAACATCACTCTTTTTTTTACAAACTCGTTTTGGGTATTTCGCCTCAAAAATTTTTGTCTTTAAAAAAGACAGAATTTCCTCACGTCTTTTATTACAGATTGATAAATAGTGCTCCTATT
>NW_026018916.1:4065374-4070272 GCF_020466585.1 Dendroctonus ponderosae
GTTCGTAATAGGTTTATTTTGATTTTGTTTTGTTCGTGGGAATTCAATTTCGTTAAAACATTTTTCAATAAAATAATTTGGATAATTATTGAAATATAGAATTTCTTTGATAAATTGTTTTTCTTTGGAAAAATTAGATTGATTACAAATTATTTTTGCTCTATCATATAGACTTTTACGATATCTTTTTTAACCATTATCGGGTGATTTGAGTCGAAATTCAAATATCAGTTAGTATGAGTAGGTTTTCTATAGACCAAGCTTTCGAAATTGTCTAAATTTTTTTGAATTAGTATATCGAGAAAAAGAATTTGGTGATGTTGTTCTTTTACAATAGTGAATTTAATTGTTGGTTCTTTATTATTCAGATAAGATAAAAATTCACCAATTATTATTATAAACACCACCCTGTATATTATTTCAACCGTTCAACACTTTCGATATTGAATCCTTAGTAGGTTAAATAATGGTGCAAAATTGAAGCTTCAACAACCAAAATTTGGAAAACTCCCGGTTTTGAGGCATTCAGGTTTGAAGAAAAAATTCTTAACTGGACATATTTTATAAAACCCGCTATATATTTCCAAGTAAATGGTCGACCATCCTGTAAATCCTCATCTTATATTGCTCTTGTAACGTGCCGGAGCGAAGCACGTTTTTCCTTATAAAATAACGCCAGCATCATGAAAAGATATTCAAATGAACTTTATTTAAAGGACGTTGCTAAAAGTTGTAAAATTCAAGACTGTAATAATTATGCACCGAATGCTGCAACGAGCCGTAATGGAGTTCTTGTCGCCGACCGAGACTACCTAATAAGACGTTAATAGAGGAATTATTTGCTCTTGTCAGTCTAAAGTTGTCCGACAATGATTTTTCTTAATTAAGCCGAAGCTCCTGGAAAGTTTTCGATGCAGGAACTAGTCGTGAGCCAGACTTTCGCAACCAATATTGGCGCCCCAGAACGGCATTTTCATAAACATGAATATTAGATTTTCTGTATTAATATGAATGAGTCGACACTGAGAGGATTTGCCATCAAACTCACCGAAATCTGTATTTAATGCTCATTAAGGATGCGAAATTTGTTTGTGAGAAATGCATGCGAGCGACTAATTGGATATAAGGGATTAATGGCGATGCGTTTATACATTCGTACTCGCTCAAGCGTTGCTTGGAACTCTATGGGAGGAAAAATCGTTTGCTTGATCCAAAACGAAACAGCCATCTCCAGAAAAATGCGAAGTGTGTTTTTCCCATCGCTATTCTTTGCAGGCGCATTAAAAATTCATTTTATAAATTAGATTCACTTATCCAGACAGAGCGTGTGGTAGGAAGGAAGATTGACACGAACACATGTCTCACGTTCACTTAGTTGAGGAACGATGAGGCCTGCATATGAATTAGGGCCGATAACTTTTCAGCCCTATATTGCTCCTGCATATTTTCCTTGTATTGGATTTTCGTCGTCTAGCTGGAATGGAGGCGTGTGGCCTCTAACTTAATTAAATGTTGCTTTGCTTCTGAACTTACCGCTCATTGCGTACTGGCTTCTGCTTTGCGCTCGATGCATGGCGCTGAATGGAAGAACTTGCAGCTTGGTGGCTCTGCGAAGCAACCGCTCTGCATCAGTGGAGCTGCCGCTCCAACTCTCCAAAGAAATGTTGTCGATCGCCAGAATTTGATCCCCTAAATTCGCAATTGGTAAGCAACTATATCATTCCTCCCAGGTCTGCTTACCTATGGACAATGCCCCACATCGATCTGCAGTGCTTGCAGCCAGTACTCTTTCCACATAATAACCTGCAGCCATAATGTCGTTTTGAGAAGCTTCTGATTCTAAGAGCGGGTTGCAATTGCTCAGAATCAGGCCGAACTCTTCTTCGGCTTGCCTGCAAAATTCATCCTGGAAGCTTTGCAGGGCTGAATATTCGGAAGTTTACCTGTCGATTTCCACTAGAAGCGGCCCATTCGCGTATTTTACGGATTCCATTACGCTAACATCGTATTCAATGGTTACAGTTGACAAGGAGAGTCCATGGGGGCTACATCCTCCAGTGTCTCGAAGGATTTGCTGCGCTTCCATCAGCGTTTTATTCACTAACGAGTATCTGTCTATTTTCAGCAGCCGATCTCCCACTCGGATTAAGCCGCTCCTGCAATAATAAAATATGAATCATTCGGTTTCTGTCTTAATCAAATGTTGCTCGCATTTTCGGGGGGCCGAGTGGAGTTTTCTGGAGGAATAATTTGCAGTTGCTTGGGGAAGTGTTATAGTTGAAAATATCCTGGGCGCAGGCAAATTTTTAAAACGCTATGCTTTGAAAAGGCCTTTCATTGCTATCTTCGGAGGTTCTGCAATTGTTTAATTAGGGATCACTCCCAATTTGAACAATTTTAAAACACGAGTATCTGTTTATTTATTAACTCAAAAGCCACCAAAGAAGCTTTATAGTCCTCGGTGCATAGCATTAAATAGCTAAACATTAAACGGGCCCAACTTTTTACAACTAGATTTACGTCAAAGTAAACATAAAATCCCATAGTAGAAGCTTGAAAAGTTTCGGTGTATATAAAGAAGCAGATGAACTTCAAAAATTATCAAGCGTCTACAAAGAGCCTATTGAACATTTTGCCCTGTTTATTCTAGTGTCTAGCGATAATTCAACAAAAAAAGATCAATTAATTAATTTTCAAATTAGTGTCAGTAAAATGGTGAACAATTCCAATCGAGTAAACTAGATGAATCCGAACCCAATATACAACTCAATCCAGCTCATAGAAAAGTTGGGCCAAACTCATAAACAAGCCGTTTAATTTTCCTAGTTTTATTACATTCGGGCAAGTCACATTAAGGGTGAACCCAAGAAAAGTTTATTTGTTTCGCGAACTGATACTCAATTTATCGGGAAACTTTTTTAATCCACCATCCCTCCACTGGTAGTGCTAGTAAATAAGTTAGCAAAGTTCAGAGCAACAGGAAATTAAGACGTTCTAAAGATATATTTATCTATAAGTGGCTTTGCCATTACCAGTCGAAAGTGAAAGATGGGTTTTTAAAATAAGGAGCCGAGAAATGAATCATTGATTGCGTGAGTTCGACTAACTTCCAGCGGTTATTATTCACACCTGCTTCTCGAAGAATTATGGCGACACGGAATTAAGCACCAAAATCGAAGTTTTTCCAGTTTTTCCATAAGTCTGTAAAGTTGGCCATATATTCAACTTATTCTCGACTTTATCGCCTGCTTCTATAATAACAATGTCGGCACTTATATGGAAATATTTTATGGAGTTTGCCTTCGAAGTTTTCAATGTAAGATACACTCAGTGAACAGTGACGCTTTCAGGTCAAAGGAGTTTTTAAGTTTTCGTCAATTTTCCTAAGCTAGCAACGATCTGGTCATAAGGCTAATAGTTGAAAAGTCGTTCGGGCCAACTTAGAAAATTCCGAAAACTCAAGGTTGATTAACTTTCCGGCTACACTAGCCATGGAAGCTGGAAGTTTTTCAACTTTGCCACTCCAACTATTCTCATTGCTCCTTAAAATCGATTAGCCCTAATTGCCGCTTAATGCACCCCACTTAGTAAAAAGTTTCACATTTACATGATTCGCCGACGGGAATAAAAACCGACTAGTTTTTCCACAGTTACAAATGAGTTTCGAACATCTTATCGCATCCAACAAGCAAAGCGAACAACAATCCATCATCCGAGTGGACTTGAAATAGATATGTCAAGATACATCTCGGGCTTTCTCTGTTTTTTATCGTTTCACATCAGAATGCTTGTCATGTAATTTATATTCGCTTTTCCGTAATATCAAAAAGTAATACTTATTTGACGCAGGCCTTCATCCATTTCGGACGGGCCCGTATTAGCATAATCAATTTTCAAGCTATTAAAATTTCATTCCTGCTGCTCGTATTTGTTCGACTTGACGCCAATTTTCTATCGTTGTTTGCCCATCGGGAACTTTTCCATTGCCTTTTTGTTGCAGTAAAAAAAGCAAGGGAATTTCGGGGATTTTTACTCAAATCTACGCGGTCATTTAAGAGGGTTTTTTTTTGGGGCAAAAAATATTAGGACATGGTCTTTAGGATGTCATTTCAATATTTAAATAATCCCCTATGAGTAAAGGAGTTAAGACACATGTGCAGTTTTTAAAGCAGGATTAGACGGAAAATGATAGTGGATTGAGGTGATTATATGGAGACATTTAAGAAAATTTGTTTGGGTTCTATCGGGATCACAATTTTTTTCGTTGAAAATTGACCAAAAGGGGCATAAACGGCATATTTTTGGCGCTGCTTTGCTTTATTACTTCAAAATAATTCTCTATCGAACCATGCCAAAACGAATTCTGTGGGTCAAATGGTTCTTGAAAAACTTGGAAAGAAACAGCTTCATGTTTGAGTCGATTTTGCAACTCAAAAAAAAACAGACACATCTAAAACTTCTTAAAATCAAAACTACTCAAATTTCCTTACACATGTTGTTATGAATGAACCGGATTTTAAATTCTATATCCAACTATGCTAAAAACGAGTTCTGTGGCTCAAATGGTTCGTGGAAAACTTGGAAAAAAGCAGCGTCATGTTTGAGTCGATTTTGCAACTCAAAAAAAAACAGGCACCTCTAAAACTTCTTAAAATCAATACTTTTTTGAGAGAACTGCCAACATTTCTTAACCGATGGTCCACTTTCGGAAAATGCCATTTAGTTCTCTGTGGAATGATGTAAAAATGATTGCTCTTGCCGGTTTTGCTTTCGAGAAATGAGCAATAACGCGACGGAAATCATGAAATTTTGGCATAATCTTGCACCTAAATGTCTGATATTCAAATTTGGCTTTATGGGTCAAAACTGCTCAAATTTCCTAACACATGTTGTTATGA
>NW_026018916.1:4071271-4072961 GCF_020466585.1 Dendroctonus ponderosae
CAGATCCAAATATATCCTGAAAGTGGTGGAAATTTGAAGGTAATGTCTGCCTTAATTTGCAAGATATGAAAGGCGAGGGCGCAGTATAGAAAAAGCAATGCTTATGGGCACTGATATTTACTAAGCAGGAAAAATTCAGAATTCTCTGCAACTTTTATAAATATCTCCCAATCTGTAGAGCCGAGTATTTACTAAAGATGGTGACAATTTCAACTTACTACCTCTTCTACTTTGCAAGATACACATTTTTATCCGATAGGATGCATTTTAGTAAGAACGTCCACTATGAGACCGACGTTTACTGAGCTGGAAAAATTGCGAATTGCCGGAAATGTAAATGAAATTTGCAGTATCCATAGAGGAAAGCATCTTCTAACGATTAAGAAAATTTAAATTGGTGAGTTGATTTAGTCTGGAAGATATGAATTTTTAAATTAAAGAGCGCAGCTGCGCCAAAACACCAATTTTGCTCAAAACACAAGATTCTTGACGATTCTTATAAAACGTTCTCCATTTATAGCTCCACAGGGCTTCTGAAAATGTTGAAAATTTTACATTACTGCCTGCTCTAGTTTGCAACGTACCAATTTTTAAAAGGCACAGCGCAGTTTAGTAGAATCATCCATATTGAGACCGTCACTTACTAAGCTTCGAAAAATCCAAATGTGAGGAGCTTTTAAGGAAACCTTCTCGAACTGTGGGAGCAAGTCTTCTCTAAAGTTTGAAAATTTCAAATTACAGCCTGATTTCGTTTAGGAGACGCGAAATTTTAAATGCCAGAGCGCCGTTAGGTAACAGCATGCGTTATGAGGCAGACAATTTTCAGAATAAAATAATGATAATCGAAGCTTAACGAATCCATGGAACAGCCGGGAAACTCAATTCGATTAATTACTTTTTTTGATGCTATTTTACTGTTTATTTTCAGTGGTCTCTTTTGAAATTTTCAAAAAGTGTGCCTAATTCTTAACCCTCAAAAACGTGTGACCCTTGGAGTCTGAAATTTGGCCCCATTTTGAAATTTCTTAAATATGTTTTTAATTTTTCAGTATTTGCAAATTGTTTCTTTCATCTTTAATACTATTTTTTGACAATTTTGGTATGGCTCAAAATTATTGAAATTTAATGGCAAGAAGAATAATTTAACTTAAGATTGAGGAAAACAAGCTTATTAGATCGAAACGTTTTTTGTAAAGGCGAAATTGTCATATTTTTCGCCACCTTTTTGCTAATTTTTTAGGCTGAGATGAAGCCAAAGCGTTTATTTCGACGTCACTATATAGAGCACTAAATGGCGTTTTTGCCAGGTCAAAGTATCGCTAGGGAAATGCTGGAAATTCTTAGAAAACAGTGAAAATTTCGCAAAAAGCGTAATTGTGTGCGTTTATTTTATTACAAAATCGACTCAAAAATTACCCCTTTTTTGGCATATCTCAAAAACCATTTGACCTACAGAACTGTGTTTACTACCATTGGATAGAGAATGAAAAACACGATTCAGCAAATGGACGTCGATAAAGAAACACTCTTAGTTTTCACACAAAACGCCAAATTTAGAGATCACACTTTTTTGCTTATTTCTCGCACTCTTCTATATTCTTTTATTGAGAACGCAATGAGCTAGAGCGTTTATTTCTACACCACTGAATAGAGCACAAAATTGCGCTTTTGCAAGGGTAAAGCGTCGTCA
>NW_026018916.1:4073960-4077481 GCF_020466585.1 Dendroctonus ponderosae
AATTTTAAATGCCAGAGCGCCGTTAGGTAACAGCATGCGTTATGAGGCAGACAATTTTCAGAATAAAATAATGATAATCGAAGCTTAACGAATCCATGGAACAGCCGGGAAACTCAATTCGATTAACTACTTTTTTTGATGCTATTTTACTGTACATTTTCAGTGGTCTCTTTTCAAATTTTCAAAAATTTTTCCGAATTCTTAATCGTCAGAAACGTGTTTTCATGTTCTTTTTTTCGTAATGATCTATTGTGCACATTATCATCACCTTTGTCCAATTGTTGAGCGACAGGTTTTAAGCAATTGGAGCAATTGGCATCACGCACTGATTGGATCCGAGAAAAATTGCAAATCTCCAAACAATCATCCGAACAGAAGATAAATAATGAGAGATAATGCGATGGCAAAAATCATTTCCACGCAAACTTTTCTCGAACAGAGTCAAGCACAAAAGGCGAAAACAAAGTGAAAAACATCTAATCGTTTAGGGGAGAGAGATCGTACGAACAACGTCCTCGGAGAATAAAAGCGGCTGGGTGGTGTTAATTTCATTTTGTTTTTCCCAGGAATTGTCCTTAATTGTTTTTGTTCCGCTTTTATCGGTTTGGAAAAATAAAAGCTCTGGCCGTTTTGTTGCACATTTTTTTTGCGCTCCGGCTTTTTGTTCACACTTACAAAGAAAGGGGGGCACGGGCCCAATAACTTAATGTGAACACAATGATTGGCGGCGAAAACAAGAAACTGTGATGTACAGGGCGCGGGGGCTCGAAAATTCGCTGGCTTTTGCCATCCTGATTTATTACAGCCAATTAAATTTCAATTTAACATACGGCGGTAACCCATTGAAAGTCACTCACATCGGCCGCAACCATGAAAGCCGAAAGCGTAATTAGTTAAGTTTTGGGACTTTATTTCGAAGCTTCACTAACGAGGAAAGTTGTTTCACCTCCTCAACTACACTCTATTTAGCTGTAATTACAGTCACTACAGACACGCAGGGTTTACCACCAAAACTGGTGCAAACAGTCCAAATCCACATACAAATTTCATGAGCTTAATTGATTTTTTTCAGGCAGTGGGTGTGGGTGTTTTATGGGAAAAAAACCGATTTATGTTGACAAAAATTGTTCTTTTTAAAAATCTCCCGCTTAGCTTTGGCAGTTAGGCTTTTACGTGCCACTAGCGTGTCTAATTTGGAAAGGTCCCAAATAAAGCAATCTCCCATCATTCATTTGGTGTTGCACATGTTCTCTGGCAGCAGCTTTTTGGGTTGTTTTCGACATCATCCATTTTCCAGTCTGATGGAACTGTGACAGTTGGATTCGATACATTCACCTGTTTCGCTCAGTTGCAAAACGAATTGCCCTACACAAAAATTTCAAATAAACCGAGCACTTTTACTGGAAGTTTAATGTTTTTCGTTGGCATATTTCTAACTATTTCGCCTACAATTCGCACATTTACCTCACGAACAGTAGAGATGGGAATCATCGAATGATTTTAATAATGGAAAGAAGACTCTTTCGGATGTAGAAATTCACTTGAACATCCATTAAACTCTAATGTACTCGTACAGTACTTCTAATCAAAAGGGACTTCCTTTTTCCTGCTTTTTTATTTTCCAAGTTCGACTCTTTCGATTATTCGAAAAACCGAATTCGATTATTCCCCTTGCTTAAGACAGAGGCTCACATATCTGCAAGTAAAGGGGCGATTTAATGATGCAAATGTTCCTGAATGTGCTGAATGCTCTGAAAGCCTGCAGAATCTGATAGAGCAATAAAGAGTGACCCTATATGCAAACTAGACTTATAAATCGCCTAAAAGTGGGAAAATTGGGAGTTTTAGGATGCTGAAATTTAACGAAACTCCTTTGGTGTTTGATGCAATTCGCCCTCCCAGGCGGTGGTTTGAGGTGAGTCGTATAGCGGCCCAACTGCAAACTGCAAAAGCAGTTATTTTTCTAACGCGCCCAGCACGAACGTTGTCGATAGACTTAAAATTCGGCGCTTAAATCCGGTATTGTTACCGATCGGTTTCAATGCAAAAACTTTCATTATCCCGATAAAACAAAGCCCGGATATTCCGCGTTTCCGATCAAGCCTCAATTTCGCCCGTTTGTTCCCGTTTTGCAAACGATCTAGATGTCCACCTTTAACACTCGCCAGCAAGTCGAGGATGGCACAAAAGCGCTATTCTTGGTTTCCGCTTATTTCGCCCTGGAATACATTGCTCGGATATGTAGACAACTGGACGTTAAATTACCATTATTTTCGATGCGAAGCAAACGAAACAGAGAAATTGCCGTTCAGAAACATCGGAAATGAGCAAAACATCGCTGGATGGGAAATTACTGGGTTTTACACTGTTTTTTGATCGAACTTATATGAGGATAAAGCGACCTATTTTCTGCCTATTTTTTAAGTGACTGTACCTTAAACCTGCTCGAATATAGTGGATGTTTGAAGAAAAATAGGTGGAGAAACACACCTTGGTTTCTGCTTTTTTATCAAACTACTGATTAAAATTGTTGAATTTAGAATGTACTAAAAAGTACTTTCAGAAATACTTGCGACTTTAATTAGCTTTCTGTTCGAAAGTATAGAATATATTGCACTCTTTATTTCCAAGAAAAATACAGAGTGTTTGTAAAATATTTGCACAAAAACATTGAAGCAAAGAAACACGAAAGTTTGAACGATGAAAACATTTTTTACATTTATCGCTTAAGTTTTCACTTGCTTTTTTTTATGGGAAAAGACTCTAAAATATGCGGCACACTCACAGCCTGTAAATACTGAAGACAACTCGTGGAAACGAATGGAAAATTAAATGGAGGATTTAAGATCGGGAAAGTGATGGCTTTGAGTTCATTTTAACACTTTCATACATTTGGAGTTTGAAATTTGGCCGCATTTTGAAATTTGTTAAGTATATTTTGCCTTTTTTACAATTTGGAAATTGTCTCTTTCATCTTTAATACAATTTTTTGACAATTTTTGTATGGCTGAAAATTATTGAAATTTAATGCCAAGAAGAATAATTTAACTTAAGATTGAGAAAAGCAAGCTTATTAGATCGACTCAAAAATTACCCCTTTTTTGGCATATCTCAAAAACCATTTGAGCTAACTGTATTTACTACCATTGGATAGAGAATGAAAAACGCGATTCAGCAAATGGACGTCGATAAAGAAACACTCTTAGTTTTCACACAAAACTCTAAATTTAAAGATCACACCTTTTTGCTTATGTCTCGCATTCTTCTATATTCTTTTATTGAGAACGCAATGAGCTAGAGCGTTTATTTCTACACCACTGAATAGAGCACAAAATTGCACTTTTGCAAGGGTAAAGCGTCGTCAGGAAAAAGTTGGCAATTTGCACTAAAAAGTCAAAAATTCAAGCAAAATTTTAGTTTTGCATGTTTTTTTGTGAATCGGAAAACCGGTTTCACTTTCAAACACACGCAGAAAACTTCTTTGTCCACCAAAAACATTGATACATAAGAAACATGCTTGT
>NW_026018916.1:4078480-4084931 GCF_020466585.1 Dendroctonus ponderosae
GATAATAGAGACCTTGCCACTTGTGGTTTGCAAAACCGAACCCTCTTTCAAAATCAGAGGCTGGCGATCTGCCAGTTTTCTGTTTACACTTTGTACCTCGATCTTTATAAGAGTGACTGGCCGACAATTTAATATAAAAATGTATCTTTATTTATAAAATACCAGTCTTTGTAGCTAAAGTTGGGTTACCATATAGAACTGAGGTCAGCTTTAAACTTAAACTGAGGCTTCAGCAAGCAACATTTTTTCCACTAAAAACATATTAAAACACAAAACTGTTGTAAACTTGAGCGGTGAAAATCTCTAATGCGCAAACAGCTCACTTTTTATTAGACAATTTAGGCGAACTCCTCAAGTATTCCTCCTAGGAATCCGGAGTAAAACCTTCCTTAGATCTCTTCCATTTTTGCCATACTTGCAACCATAACTATTTATCTTTTCGTGAGCAAACAAAAGCGTTAGTGGAATACTGGAAATGTTGGCGCCATTCTATTGGCTGTGGTTAACATAAATCTGCAAATCGTAGGCAATTGAAAAAAACTGACGCTCTCTAACTGTGATCTATTTCCAGCGCTTTTGCTCAAAAACCTGCACAAAATTAACAAAAGTACCTACGTTTCCATTTTCTTAATCCAGAGTAGAAAAACAGCGTATGTTTCACAATGGAGTTAAATACGCCAAGCAACAACACAACAAGGCCCCGGATGATTTGAAAAATCGTCCGGTTTCTGAGTATTGGTAACATTGATTTTAGAGGAACAATACAATTTTTTTGTTGTTCACGGTCAAATTGAGCGAGCGCGAGAAGCAAACGGTAATCGAAAAATTTCGCAGAGGCGTGATAAATGAAAAGCCGAAATTAATATAACCCGCGATGAAATTTTCTTGTTGGCAATAACGGCCAGTCGATCTATCATTCTCCAGTAAGAGGGGCTAATTTATTGGATTTCGCCGATGCCGGCGACGCCGCTATTTTGATGAAAATAACTGAACACTAGAAAGGAAATAGCGAGCTGATCCGATTCTTTTGATAAATGCGCCCCTTTCAGTCATTACTGGTCCGGATCGATTTGCCGGAAATAGCGAGCAGAGCACATAGAAAAAAGCAACAAAATCTCATTGCAAATTTGCTTACGTACGCCTTCTGCGGTTTTTCGTCTGGGGCGACGATTGGGGCGTCCGGGGCGGTTTTCCCAAAGGTGCCGCATTTTCCACTCTTGGAGACTGTCCAGAAAAGCTTCGCGCTCGAGGTCGCAGCTTGAAGCTTTGGAACATTTTTGGCACTGCACTTGGGTTTTTACAGCTACCGCCTTGGTTGCAATTCATCCCGATATCAGTTCAGTTCTTTCCATACTCTCACTGTCCAGCCATCTTTCTACTCGCTAATAAAGTAGCAAATTTGCTCCAATTACGGTGCATTCAATGCTGATTGGGGAAACCTATTTTCAAACCAGAGAGGCGTGAAATGCAGCGCGACCTGGATAATTCGGAACCAAAGCCTCTGGAAGATAGAAAGAGCACTCAGGAACGTCCCGAAAGAGATTTCACTCCAGCAGAGGGAAAACTAGATCATCTTAACAAGAGCCGTAACATAAAAAATTGCAGCGGATGCAGTGAATCAAGAGTGCAATATTCTAGCCAAAGCACAACTAATTGAAGCAGATAAAACAATTCATTCAAAAAGTTTTAAAATTCAATAATTATCCAATTTCCTTTATTGACAATTATTGCTTTAATCAAAATTAATATTCACAATTAAAACTAAATTATTACAAACCTTTTATTCCATTTATTCCCGAACCTTCAGATAAAATTAAACGAGTCGGTAACAAATGCAATTAGAGGCGAAATTGTAAATACAAAACCTCATGAATATTTGAAAATTCGAAACCAAATTGACGAAATTCCTTGCGAATTCAACAAATTTGTATTAGGAAAACCTCAAGACAAAATCACCATAAAAAGACGGACAGAAGTGGCAGCAAAGGTGAATACTGCCATCACATTTCCAAAAAGCAAAACCTTCTCTTAATGCTTTTTGAGCGGATTGCGGTCATTGAGTTCTGCAATTTTTCCATAAGAAAACATAATTTAAGCACTTCCCAGTACGCCCTTTCTAAGTGGCCAAAAAACACTTTTTTCATCATTAATCTCTTTATTTCCTTATGCAACATTAGCTTAGATTTCAATGAGACAAAAGTTGTTGTTGAAAAGCCGCTGGTAAGCTGATTCTTAGCATACTTTAAACTTCGAAAGCAGGGGAAAATGACATTCATTCCCGTTGCGATCCATAAGTCGCGGGAAAGTTCATGTTGTTTCTATTCAAATTATTGCTGTTCTACTTTTACCATAATTAGCAATTTTAATAAGCATTCGAAATGCTGAAAATTCATCGGGTCTCATGCATTTTGCATGAAGCGTGTTGAAACAAAACCCACTTTACCGTATTTACCCAAAGCTTTTCGATTTCCTTAATTCAAAATCAATCACCGACTCGACAATGAAGTGGAATTCGCCAGAAAATAAGAAAAAAGTGAAATCTAATGATCGTCCTGTTTCCATCTTCCACCGCAATGTGATGCCATCCATCCATCGCTTCTCGAAAGTCTTTCACAAATCATTACGGAACTCGGTCGGGCAAAGTTTTGCAAACAGAATGGTTGGAAGAAAACAACTTTACGACAAAGTGTGTTTGTTTATCAGTTCTAATTCCGGTTGACAAATAATACATTTAAAAAGGCCCTGTCGGTTCGCTATCAGTTTTAATTTCCTTTCCCATTGTCTGTTTGTCATTCTCACTTTATTTTCTCGTCTCCCTTCGCTGTTGATTTTGCCTCGATAAATATCGACGAATTAGCATAGCGACTCCAGGCGGATTCGAAACTTGTCAAACAATTTTTAAGTGTTTTTTCGCTCGATTTTCCCAACCGATAATGTGATTTCATATATTTGCCTGCTGTTCATTTAAACTTTATTAATAACGCCAGTTATTATATTGATCACTCGCCGCCTAAGCCTAGTAAAATTGCCAGTAAAATACTTCATTTAAAAATCACATCGAATATTAACAGAGGCTTATTGTATATAGTTTCCCTTGAATTGAAATTTCTGTTAAATTAAATGTTGACGCTGATTAATTGATAGCTGAACTGGACATTTGCTAATTAATTATATATTTAACAGAAACAGTGTCAATCAGGCAAATGACCTACAGAACAGTGAATTTTCAGAATTTTTGTATTGGAAAGTTTTAATTCCAGGAGTTTTGCACGGTGTTCCAAAATAATGGTAATTTTTAGGTTGCGAAAGTTAATGTTTGTGCTTTAAGGGTTTTTGATAAGGCTTTAAAGTGCTTTTCTACTTTAAACGGAACTAAATATTTTTACGGTAATTATATAGGGGGTTTTAGTGGGAGACTTTACAAATCTAGCAGGAAAATTTGAAATTAATTAAAAATAGCCACATTTTTTCAGCCATATCAGAATTTTTAGTCAAAATATAAATCTTGTCAAAAATAATTTTGCTCACCCAAAAAATTTCCCTAAATATCAGTTTGTTTTATTATTGCTTTGGTCACCTGAAGACGGTTTTCTAAAATTTGGCCAACCGCGGCGATTTCATTTCGTTACTAAAATAATCTTCAACATTTTTTCGATGCAAAATATTGCATATGCGGAATAAGCAAGTTTTTGTGCCAACAAATTAATGAATCCACATGAAACGAAAAAATGATGATTTGTTTAATCAATTGTGCGCGTCAAAAGTTTTATAGCAAAAAATTGCAAAATTTACCAACATTGAAATGCAAATATTGAATTTAAATGTTATGATTTGCAGCAGTTTGACGGTTGTTTTTTGGTTTTGCGTCCGGATTTTTTCCCAAAAAATTTATGAATCCGCACATAAACCCAAAAAATCAATCTCAACGCGCTGCCTCACAAAAAATGTTTCTAAAGCCGCTGTAAATCAATATATTGAAGCCTTACTACATAGTGTTTTAAAATTATTTTTGTACATCAGGTTTTTGAATCGAAAAATCTGCTGAATCCGCACATGACACGAAATGATATATTTTGACAATGCTTTGCTCTTAAGGGGCTACAAGAATTAAAATACACATTTTCATGCTTCAATATTATGATTTGCAGCGACTTCGGCCTTATTTTTCGGATTAACGTGCCGATTTTTTTCATAGAAATTGCTAAATCCGCATGTAAAATAAATAGATGCAATTTTTTGGGGCCAAAGTGCTTCCGAAAACCCGCAAAACCAGAAAGATACCTTGAAAGCGCTGTAAATTAACAACAAAAATTTTTGTTGCAAAAAATGTTTTAGACAATGCTTTTGCTAAAAAACCTGAATTTGAATGCAAATTTACTGTGCTCAATATTCTAATTTACAGAGGTTTGAGAATCATTTTGTGGTTTCATGTGCGGATTTATCATTTTTTTGATGCAGAAATTTGATGTCAAAAAATCACATAAAACATGAATTTTGCAATGAAAATTTCTAAAAACGCACATGAAATCAAAAAACGATTATCAAGCTCATACAGATCAAAATATTGAAGCATTTTAACTTCAATTTTTCTATCATGTTTGGAATTCAAATTTTTGTATGGAACAATTGCTGAAACCAACTTGGACAATCTTGCGTCTTCAGATGTATTAAAACCACCAGCTGCATGCCTCTGAAGATGCAAGCAGCTCGCGCTAGCGAAACGTCAAGAAAAAGTGGTCTTCCACCAGGACCTGACGGCTGGAAAAGTTCAACAGTTTCCATCGATTCATTTTCCTCCCGTACAAAACATGAGCTGGAACGAATTAAGAAAACCACCACGGAAAACAGAAACAACAAAAAAACACCTCGTCCCAGAAAGTAGAGGTAAAATAGAGAGAGAAAGTAGAGGTAAAAAGGAATAAAGAGCCGAAAAAAAGTCGAAACAAGTATGCAATGAGCGTCGTCCTAAATCCCAAAGAGGATTCAGTGCCACACAACCCATTAAGAGATTTCGGCTTTGGAATACGCGAATTTGAAATGTAGCCCTAAATCAGTTAATTCGAAGTGACTGGAACTAATAAATTAGCCGTAATGAACTTGCGCGTAATTTATCGGTAAGCTTACCTTACATTGACCAAATTTCGAACACCTGCTAATTTACTACATATAAATGAGTCGGTCTTGGAATTTGTGTGCATTTCCCAACTATTTGGATGTCTTTAATTAATCCGGCACAACCGTATTTAAAAGCACAAGTTGATTCGAACCGAAACAATAAACATTTCGCTATAAGAAGCGGTTTCGAGTGTTTGAGCTTCGAAGCTAATAATAGCGGGAATTAACTTCCAGACTTTATATTAGGTACAGTTTTTCTCCAAAGTTGCATCCCGGACGAAGAAGAATCAAACACGCGCTCGAATAATTTATTCCGCCTCAAGTACGTCCCCGCAATAATTCATCAGTAATTGGTTTCGGAAACTTATATTTGGAGTTTACAGTTACATACCGCACACACATACACGAAACTAATTTATGTTGACGCGCGTACATTAATTACATATGCAAATGGAAGATGCAAGGTGTAATGGAAACTTGGGAATAATGAAGCTATTTAGGGCTGAATAGTGTATCCATGCATAATGCAATGAGACAAAGTGATTTCCTTTGGGAAGGAAAAACGTGCAAATGAGACTGACTGATTTGAGAGATTGCACTGATTTTTTTAAGCAAAAGGGGTAGTTTTGAGGGACCATTCCCGGTCTTAGAAAACTACAAATATTTTCCTATTCCAGAAAACTTTCGTTTCTTCTTTTATTAGCCTCCTTGAAATTACCCGTGTTTTTGCTGTCTCAATAGCAAATATCTCGGAAAGCGGGCATCGACTAAGAATCTTTTTTATGAGAAATTAATTGGGGAATTGATCCAGCTTGTTCAAGAGTCGCTGTACACAGTGCGCAAAATGTAGCCATTTAAAGGTCCGGGTGCTGCCCTAAGAGATTTAATCGGTTGTATCTCGAGATCTCTTGTAAATTAAAATCCTCATTAAAACAATCAAAGGAAACAGTTGCAACGTTGCAAAATAATCGTGTAACATTCAATCAAATGCAAATGTTTTGCGGCTTTAGTACAGTTGAGGTAGGTTTAAACCAAAAAATAATTTCTTTTATACTATTCGTTGGCATATTTAACGTAAATCTGGTTCTTACCGAGTTCGCCCTAAACAGTTAAATAAACTGGGGAATGACGACTTGTACTGATCAACCACCCCTGAAGATGTAAACCACTCGTACTTGTGAAACGTCAAAATAATTTTTTCCACCACAACCGAAAAGCTCGACATTCCTTCCTTTTTTTACAAACTTCTTTTTGGGTATTTTGCCTCAAAAATTTTTGTCTTTAAAAAAGACAGAATTTCCTCACGTCTTTTATTACAGAGTGATAAATAGTGCTC
>NW_026018916.1:4085930-4088707 GCF_020466585.1 Dendroctonus ponderosae
AAAATTCCAATTAGTAGAGAAATTAATTTGAAAAATTACCTTGACGTTTCGATAGCTATTTTCTGCTATCGTTATCAAAAGAACCTAAATGAACTAATGTTAATAACTAAATGTCTATCATAGTGAATTTAATTTGTCAATATATAGATTTACGGCGGCTTAAAATATTTTTTTATGTGCGTATTCAGTAAAATGCGGTCCCTAAAAATTGGCTTATTTGCACATATAGCGAAAATATGACTATATTTTTTACTTAAAACGTGTGCTGTTTTTTTTCACCTTTTGGGTTTTAGTGTGGATTATTTATGCACACAATGCCAAAGATTATTCCCAAGCCGCTATACATAAATAAAAATTTGAAGCAGTTAACCATCAAATTTAACACTTCTGGCGGGCTAAGCGACGATGTTTAGCCGGGCGCAGAACTTTCTTCTTGTGGGAGGTATCAAAAGCTTTAAAAAGTGCTGAGCATAATTTGCACCTAATAGAGCCACACTTTTTAATAGCTGTAACTTCAACTGGATAAAAAGCTGGATAAACGGTGCGTTTGAAGACCTTTGGCTTTATTAGGCGTTACGCGACACGCTCACCAAACAATCGTCAAGTTGTTAACATTTTCGGCAGGTTTTGATTGATGAAAAATCAATGCAGTCCAACAGAGGACCGACGGCTTTCTATAATCCGGAATACAATGGAGCCGATAAATTGTTTGTATTAGTTTTCTGAGCCTCTATCATCTCCCGCTCTATTGTGAACGGCAATTCTTTCGCAAACCCAATAACCCTGTTCCGGCAATGATTTTTTTCGAGTGCAAAAAAGGGAAATATATACGAAAATAAAGCGTTTTTATTTCGGCCGGTTCAGTCAACTTTACAAATGAGGCGCAATCCATCGCGAGACTGCAGCGAGACACTTTCCATTACTGTCACTCAGATTACCTTTGCCCAAAGGCGAATTGCTCGTATTGCTCCGTTTCATTTTTGCGCTCAGCTAATTACCTGTTTACGTCTGCTAGCTACAGCTAAATTTATATTGGCTAGTACGGATTTAGGTGCAGGGATTTTCAAAAAGGATCGCTGTTTGTTTGGGCCTTCAAAGGCCCGCGTTTGGAACACACACACACACTCACCTTTTTTTGGAACATTTGCGATTTTACTGAAAAGCGGCTTGAAAGCCCACTGTTTTTCTGCTAGACGGGGCAAATGATAAAATAAAATTCCAATCGCCCCATTTAAGCACAGTTAGGAATCCGCTATGGAACGATCTAAGATATTCCTCGTTCATTATCCGCGCTATGGGTTACTGAATTTTAATGAAGTCTTAGATACCTGATTAATATCCTAGACGCAAACTGCTCGGCCAGGCTTTAATGTCCTTTACCCCGTTTAATCAATGCAAATTTGGATACTTTGTCAACCTGAAAGATTATGCGCCGACTAGACTAGACAGTCTCAATAGCTGGAATTTGAGGCTGAACTGAACTCATTGTCATTGAGTGGGAGTGGGTAGTCAACATTAATGGCTCCGGTGACAATCATATACCATTAAATTATGAAAATATTTATTAAAGATTTGAGAATCGAATTTTAGTCCGTATTTCTGTTCAAAAAATTATCGGCACACTTGGGTTTACTGGGCTCCTTTTCCGAGCCTGTTTATATAAATGTTTCGGCAGTATTCGCTCGCTCAAATTATAAAGATACCCATCAGTTTGCAACAAAACTCCATCCAAATTAACGAGAAAGTTTGCAATAAAAAACCAAGCAAAAAGCAATTCTTCTCCCGCTGCTCTGTTAAGTTCGTAAAATTGATTCTCGCATTTTCATTCCGAATCACAATATGTTGAGCAAGTCGTTTAAGTGTGAGCTCAATTACGAAGCGAACACTTCCAATTAACTTGGCCACGGCACGGTACAAGTTGAGGACTTAATGAAAACTCGTTTGAGCAAATTTCCTTCTTTGTTGCACAATTTCGAGCAAGAGGGCATTAAACAGGACTAGGGGATCTTACAAGATTTCACATGGCGACGCTCGTTGAACCGATGAAAGCAAAGCTTAGCGAGAGAAAATCATTTCGGTTCGTTTAACAAAAATAAGGCAAAAAATTGACGATAGAAAGCGAATTGAAACACGTTAAGCTGCGATTCTGTGCTGGCAAGACAGTAGAAGCTCACCTGTTGCAACAGCACTTAAGTTTTTTTACAAACTTCTTTTTGGGTATTTCGCCGCAAAAAATTTTTGTCTTTAAAAAAAATTTATATTAGGACTATCTTCAAAACTGAAAATACAATTAGAAGTAAAATTTCAGTAACAAAACCTCATGATATAATTGAAAATACAAAAAATGTAATTTATAAAATTCCTTGCAAATGCAATAAATTTTATATAGGAGAAACCTCAAGACCATTACGCAAAAGACTCAAAGAACACCAATCATACATAAAAAACAGACAATATCATAAATCACACATTTCTCAACATGCATTTGATAATTGCCATAAAATTCAATGGAATAATTCCACAATTTTAACACAAGAACAATCCACAATAAAACGTAAAATTAAATAAAGCTCACTAATTTTACTAAAGCAAAATAATTGTGTTGCTTCATGTTCATTTAATTTAAGTCAGACAACCGTATTTACTTAAAATCTGAAGTAGACCAAAGAAGCATACACCCACATTAAATTTACACCAAAATTATTAATTAACATTACCTTTATTAATTTAAACAATGAGATTAAGTCAAAGTCACATAACTGACAATTTGCACAGAC
>NW_026018916.1:4089706-4094396 GCF_020466585.1 Dendroctonus ponderosae
ATTTTTCAATAAAAGAATTTGGATAATTATTGAAATTTAGAATTTCTTGTATAAATTGTTTTTCTTTGGAAAAATTAGATTGATTACAAATTATTTTTGACCTATCATATAGACTTTTTACGATACCTTTTTTAACCATTATCGGGTGATTTGAGTCGAAATTCAAAGATCGGTTAGTATGAGTAGGTTTTCTATAGACCAAGGTTTCGAAATTGTCTAAATTTTTCTGAATTAGTATATCGAGAAAAGGAGTTTGGTGATTTTGTTCTCTTTCAATAGTGAATTTAATTGTTGGTTCTTTATTATTCAGATAAGATAAAAATTCATCAAGTTTTTGTTCGCCATGACTGTAAATGGAGACGTCATTTTATATTCCTTTGTAGCAGACCACTTGGGCGTCGTATGGAAAAGCATTTTTATGGAAATTCTTCGACAAAAAAAACAGTGCCTGACTTTCATGAGCCGTGGATAACAAATCTGGGCATATCAGAGCTTAATTTTCCTTGGGACATCCTTCAACTTCCAAAGCCTTTCCAATGCTCTTTTGCACCACAAATCCAACTGCTCAACTAGTGAGTTTAAATTGACTTTTGCTCTTGAACTTCCGCAAGTAATTAAAAGCAACGAAAATCAGGCTTAACAACTGCATCAAAGCAACTATTCAATATTGATTCACAAACCGTTGGGGCATTTTATAGCGGTATATCCTGTCCGATCAAATTAAATTGCTTGTTTCCGAAAAAACTCCAAAGAAAGTTTCCTGTTTGGCTTTCCGAAAGTTTCTATTTGTAGTGCAACGTGGCCGAGGCCGAAGTATCCGCAAAGTTGAAAAGTTTCACCGCTTTGATGGATGCTGGATGGAGAAAAGTTGAGGCCGCAAGGTGTACAGTTCGGAACTGATAGCGGTGTTTTTCAAACGAGTACCGACATCGCAAAAGTTGCTTTGGGAAAAGTCGACTAAAAGAGTCAGTTTTAATTTCAGACCTGATACAGTGAATAATAACTAAAAGGCTTGGAGCAGCTTGAATTGCGGACAAAGCAACAAGTTGCTACCTTACCAAACGAGTAGAAAACCTGCCAAGGGAAGTGGTTTGCACGACTAAGAACTCACTCACATTCACCTAAGCACTCGCGAAAAAAACCCGGCCAGAGTACAAATCTGTGCTAATTTCCGTGAATTCTCAGGCAACATTTTCCCAACACTAAAACACCGACCCGAAGTGCGGAAGATCGGAAAGTGTTTGGCCAGTCGTAGACGTTGGCGTGTTTATTTTTGGCCTCCTGGATAAACGACGGTTTCCAACTTAGACGGCCATCGCTGATCTACACACGCACATGTGTTATTGAGTTATTTTTATTTTATAGAAAGGTAAATGTATTTTAAAGTTTGTTTTAAAAATACGAAACGGCAGGGTTTTATTTGGAATATATAGGACACGTAGCGTCTTGGATTTATGCCGCAGGAATATCTGATCTAAGGTAAATGGATCAGCTGCAGGATATTATGTCATAAATTTCCATGCTCTGGATAGTCGCCGGTTTCTTAAACTTTCCGAATCCATGCAGTTGTTGCAACAATTTACATCCGCATTTTAAGTGAACTGTGACTTGGATACGTTTGTAAAAATATGGAAACATTTGTCATAAAAATGATAATTCGATGTTTCAAAGCTTGCAAATTTTGATTTATAGTTTTTTACTTGATTTTGTTTATATGCCGGTTCACACATTTTTGGGCAGAAAAGTTGCTTGGTCCGCACTTTAATCAAAATAAGTCTCTCGATCGGTTGGAAATCAAAATATTCCCGCATTGAAGCATTAACTTTAGTACTTTATAGACTTTTAAAAGTGCAAAATTGTTTTTTTTATGTCTGGATTCAGTAATTTTTCGATACCAAACTTGGATGCCGAAAAATGGATATAATAAAGACAGAATCTTATTTATTTGATTACAGCGCTTCAAGAGTAATTTTTTAATTTTATGTGCGGATTCAGTCACGTGCTGAAATCGAAACCGCTTTTTTAACTGCATAATATTTCTTTTTTTCAAAACTTCCTCCTTCTAAAGGGACTCAGACATCGGAAGCATTTAAAGCTGTTGCTCCCACAAAATCTCATGAAAATTTTAATTTACAGCAATTTGAGGGTAATTTTCAGGTTTTATGTGCCAATTGAGCAATTTGTTTTTTACAACTTCATAGGCTTTGCCCCCTGTTGAAGCGCTGTTTTTTGCGCTTTTGCAAGCTTTCGAGGCAACATAGGTCATAAAAATGATAATTCGATGTTTGGAAGCTTGCAACTTTTGATTTACAGTTTTTTTCATTACATTTTGGTTTGTGCCGATTCGGACATTTTTTACACAAAAAGTTGCTTGGACACCGAAAAATTAACATATTAGAGACTTAATATTATTTATTTATTTACAGCGAAAATATTTCAAAACTTCGTCGTTCTACAGGTACTCAGAGATGAGCAGCGTTTAAAGCCTTTGCTCCCACAAAATCGCTTCAAAATTTTAATTTACAGCGATTTGAGAATAATTTTCAGGTTTTACGTGCTTATTGAGCATTTTTTTGGGGCAAAACTTTTATAGCTGCATAAGCTTTGTTCCTGGTTGTATCTGGGCGGCAAAGTGTTGTTTTTTGCGGATTTGCTAGCTTTCGAGGCAACGCTTTGTCTCGAACTCTCGAAGTCTTCAACTCAATGCACTCTAAAATTAAATGAAATTTTAGCGAATGAAATCAATTTAACAAACGCAAATCTAAATGACTGCCATAAAATCGCCATAAACTCTTAATCAACGCGGTAATACGACGTAAAATTGCTCTTGCAACGAGTTAATCATATTTCAGGTATTATGGGCCCCGATAAACTTACTTCGAGTTAATGCGGCAACTGCACGACTGAATTTAATGACTCATTAAAGTTTTTATGCAATTAAAGTGCTCAGTTTGGTGCTGGTTTTTTTTCATGTAAATCGCCTCTGCTTTGTCCAGTCGGGAATATTGCAATATTTCCGTCCGACGTTGATTTATGTTGGCTTTTTGCATTTCAGTCACTATATAAAGTCGAAGAAGTTGTACAAGTGAATGGTTGCCGCAATGGTGGCGTGTTCATTAACATTAGCAGCAAATTGCCAGTTTGAGGCAACAATCGTTTTGATGGAGCGTGCCGAGAACAATCTCGACAAATAAAACGGTTTAGAGTTTCAAGTTATAAAGGCGTAAACTTCGATTTATCAATAGTTGAAAGTTTCGATTTTAGGGGTTTTGGTGGTGGTTTTTTGGTTTTGTGTGTTTATTTGGCAGTTTTTTGAGACAAAGATTTTGCTGAGACCACACATAAACTATTTTGTATCAGAAAATAGCTGAATTCACACATAAAACTAAAAAAATCACTCACAAAACGCTGTAAATCAAAACATTCGAACAACAAATATTATATTTTGGCGCATTTCTAGTCAAGGTGAAATTTGGAGTCAAAACCGTTAAATTTTCCACTTTACAGATTATATAATTTGACGGGTTTATGCTCGCGCTAAAATCTTGCATCAAAACCGTTAAGTTCTTGTAAATCAACCACTACTTGGTATTGCTGTGTTTTGCAAAATATTAAATTTTATGATGTTCAAATGTTTCAATAATTTGATTTACAGGGTTTTGAGCGTAATTTTTTGATTTTCTGTCAGGTTTCAGCAATTTTTTGAGACAAAAGAAAATCCAGCTTTTTGAGTAATTTTTGGAAAAATCGTTTTACTGTATCCGCACATAGAACTGAAAAAATACTCTCAAAACTGTATAATTCAAAATATTGACGCATCGAAACAACATTTTCACATTTTTGACGGGTTTTCATCCAGGTTGAAATTTGGTAATAAAAACGCTGAACTTTGCGCTCCATCAGGAATTTTGGCTCAATATTTCACTATTGAATTGAACAGCGATTTGTAGGGATTTTTTTAGTCTTAAGTCGTATTCAGCAAACTTTCTGCCCCTGAAAAAAATCGTGAATCCGCACATAAATTATGAAGCAATAATCCATCAATTTTCTTATTTTTATGGGCTTTGGCTCCTCTTTAAAATTGGCATCAAAAACTCAAAATTTTGCGTTTTTGTAAGCTTTTTTGAAAGAGCAACATTTTTTCTTCAAGAAATGGGTGCATTTTGAAAAATATTAAATTTTATGTTTGCATGCCTCAATATTTTGATATTTTGATTTACGTCGTTTAGAGAGACACTTTTGGGCTTTATGTACGGACTTTGGTACAAAACATGGTTAATCCGCACAGAAAAACACAAAATGACTGGTGAAACGCTGTAAATCAAAATGAAGCATTAACATTTTAAATTTCAGATCTAGACGAGGTGTTAACCTCTCTGAAATCCGAAATGAAAAACGCTAAATTCTGCATGTGTATTTAAAGCAGCGTTTTGAGAGTAATTTTTTTATTTTTTGTGCTGGTTGCGCAATTTTTCATCACTAAAATGTTCACAAAATCCAAGTTGAAATTTGGGATAGAGAACGCAAAATGTTGGGCGTGTATATCCAACAATTTTATTCACGAAAAGTGCAGCATTTTGAAAAATAGTAAATTTATTTTTTACAAACTTCTTTTTGGGTATTTCGCCTCGAAAATTTTTGTCTTTAAAAAAGACAGAATTTCCTCACGTCTTTTATTACAGATTGATAA
>NW_026018916.1:4095395-4099337 GCF_020466585.1 Dendroctonus ponderosae
GTCCTTAAGAAGAAGGAAAGAATTGGAATAATTTGTGCTTGCTCTATTTGTAAAACAGCCATGTGAATGTGGATATTCAAATGGTTGCCTCCTTTGTCACCCTGATTGATAAAGTTGCATTCTTTCAATACATTTCCCGGCTCTAAAAGCGGGAGCTTCGTGAGTCGCCCGGATCTGCTTCATATATTCAATTTTTACGTGATTCAATGGCTCACATCAATATAATTCAAGGCATCCTGTTCAGGGATAGAGCAGAAGTTTTTGAAACAAGGCAAAACTTGTTTCTGCCTCTGGGGAGATTATGGTTTGAACCGTCACAATATCTACTCCTATTTATAAATTCCAAAGCCGGTACATATTTAACGACGTCGTTGTCGAGTTGGCAGTCACATGAGCGTTACAAACGCATCCGGTGCCAGTGTGCGTCCCCAAATCTGGATTTTCCAGAGCCATAAAGAGACAAAGAAAAGCGCGACATGAACGGCAGAAATGAGCGAGGAAAGTGGAATTGCAGGGGCGCGACAAAACGACGAAAACAGCGAAAATCTCGACCATATTTTAATGTTCCAGATAGTTTTTTGAATATCTTACAAGCTATATCGGAAATAAAACTAAAACTCGGCTTTGGGCTGATTCTATTATATTAAAGCGCATGCCATTGAAGTCCCAAAAAGTACGCTTCAAAACTGCAGCTTGAAGTGGATTTTGCAGAAGCAGGTTCAGCAGAAATGTTGTCCCAAAAAATGCGATTGTCCAAAAATTGACGCTTCAGTGCCTCAATATTACAGCGGTTTTTTTATGTGCAAAAACGGACATTTTTCATGTGCAAATTCAGCCAAAAATTGACATAAAAAATTGTTTGTCCGCAGATGATACAAAATGCAAGCTTCAATTTTTGTATGAATGACATTTTTTTGATTTCATCTGCGAATTCAAATGTTTGCTAAATGTTTGCTCCAAAAAAGTGTTTGTTCATGAATAATACAAGAATTGATGTTTCAATGCTCCAATATAACAACGGTTTTATGTGCGAAAAGAGTAATTTTTGGTTTTATGAGCGGGTTTATCAACATTTTTGTCATAAAAAATATTTTGATTCCCAAAAAGCACGGTGTTAAAGCTGTTTCATCATGTGCGTAGTTTTTTGGTTTCATGTGCAGATTCAGCAAAATATTTGTCCCGAAAAATGTCTGGAAATGATACAAAACTTGATATTTGAATGCTTCAATATGATAGCGGTTTTATGTGCTAAACACATTTTTGGTTCTAGGAGTAGCTTCGCCAAATTTTTGTTCCAAAACATTTTGAAATGTTTGAAATGCTTTAAAATTATAACGATTTAATATGGGAAAACCCTCATTTTTATGTGCATGGGTAAATCATACAAAATTTTATGTTTCAATGCTTTAATTTTGCAGAGATTTTTGCGCAAAACAGATATTTTTATTTTAATGTACCTACATATTCATCAACATTTTTGTCGAAAGAGATTTGATTCTCCAAAAAATACAAAAGTTGATGTTTTAATACTTCAATATTACAACGTTTTTATGTGCAAAGATAGCAATTTTTGCTTTTTTTTGTGTTTGGATCCAGCAACATTTTAACGCAAAAAATTTGATTTCGCAATTGAAACCAAAAAATGACTCTCAAACCGTCGAAATTCAAAAGTCAGTGAGTGAAATATCAAATTTTATATTTTAGAACTTAAAATTTTGGAATAATAGTCTCTGCATTTGAGATTTTAAAACAATATTTTGGTGGAAAAATATTTCGAAACTTCGTCCGTTTACACAATTCAAACGCCTGAAATACGCTAAAATTATGAATTATCTTTCACGTAATAAAGCCACATTTTTGAATTAACGGGTCTGAACGGTCTGAGGAAAGAAACTTATGCAAGAAAGCGATATGGGGTTAAGTTGGATGCTGATAATCTGTTAAAAAATCCGCTTATTTAAAAATGTCACAAAAAGCCGATAGCCATGGGTATTTCAGCCACCATTTTCAGATTACATTTAGCTTCCAGTGTAGGTTAAATCGTTTAATTGTTTCTTTGAACTTTGTACAAACGCGATAAAAACCTGACTACAAGGATCTCATTTTTAATTACAAACTTGCACAGTCAGAATCACTAAAATTTCCAAGTGAATCATCTGCTTTAAAGCACAAAAATAGACCAAAATAATCAAATAAGGACAAACTAAACTGCAAACTCTTCTTAGAAAAAACTTTCCAATTCATCAATCAACACACTTTTTGGCTTCATTCGCATCACCAACAAAGAACCATTACAAATACCAAATGTTTATAAAATGGATCACTAGGAAACGGATCGAACTCTGTTTAGTGACGCTTTCACTAATATTGTTCCAAATAAACAAAAATGCATGTTAACAAGCTCATTGAAAACTAAAAGCCCTTCAATTTCCGACATTTTCCGAATGCCGATGTTGAAATATTTAAAAACCGGACACTTAAGCGTGAAAATAAACGTATACATTCTCCAGATGGAAAGTCAAAACTCCGTCTTCATTATCTCGAGAGATTTATCGACCTTCTTGTTAGTTTATAAAGCCCAGTTTATATTTAAGCCTAATTAATGAAAACGTATTTTTAGTGAGTGGTGGTAGCGCAATCCTTTACACTGTGTGGTTATTAATAACTTGCGGTTTTGAGCTGGGAAAAATATTGGCAAAATTCGGTGTTTTCTCATTGGAAACGAACAGCGAAAGTGGCTGGAGTTTGAAGTCGCATTATCTCAAAACACGTTGCATCATGCAGATCGTTCGATTTTCATCGGAAAACGCTAATGGTGTTGTTCCCGACAGTGTGTTGAAAATAACTTGGAAAAGTTCCACATTTCATTTTCTCATTCATAAATATCAGCAGTAGTACGAGGAAACATCGTGAGTGGTTCATTGGATTTTGGGATTTTTTAATCGCTGCCAGGCCAGCAGCTTCTTCAGTGTTTGTGATTTATGAAAAACATCCGGTTTTTTCAAAATTTTCCCCTCAATTCCGTTTCATCTCTTTTGCAGTTTGTGTTCTATTTTGAATTTACTAATAGACTTCGTTGCATAGGTAAAAGCACATTTACCGGGGCAATAAATTTCATAATACGACTGGCTGCGTCTTGGCACACTCGCCAACATTCTCAAAGGCTTCTCTTATTATTATTTCCCTTAATATTTCAGAAATTTATATTTCCAGCACCGTCGTCTAAGCAACTTTTCATTAAAATGCAAACCCATAATAGAATTGTGACGCTTTGCATTGTTGCTGCAACTAAGCTAATCCATTGAGTTAAAATACTCAGTGCATGTGGACAATGGTTCTTAACACCCTGTTAAATGAGGGAAATAAGCCTCGCTTACAGTTATAGTATATATTAAAGTGTATGTGATTGAGGTCCCAAAAGTACGCTTCAAAACTGCAGTTTGAAGTGGATTTTGCAGAAGCAGGTTCAGCAGAAATGTCCCAAAAAATATGATTGTCCAAAAATGAAACAAAAATTGGCGCCTCAATGATTTTCGGCAGGCATTTTTTGTTTTTTTTGTGCTGATTTAGCCAAAAATTGACCTAAAAATTGTTTTTCCGCAAATGATACAAAAGTTTAAGCTTCAATTTTTGTATGAAAGTAATTTTTTGATTTCATCTGCAGATTCAGCTAAATGTTTGCCACAAAAAAGTGTTTGTTCGTGAATAATACAATAATTTATGTTTCAATGTTCCGTTTTATGTGCGAAAAGAGTAATTTTTGATTTTATGAGCGGGTTTATCAACATTTTTGTCAAAAAAGATTTGATTCTCCCAAAAATACAAAAATTGATGTTTCAATATTACAACGCTTTTATGTGGAAAGAGAGGAATTTTTTTGTGTTTGGATCCAGCAACATTTTCATCGCAAAAAATCTGAATTCGCAAATGAAACCAAAAAAT
>NW_026018916.1:4100336-4106409 GCF_020466585.1 Dendroctonus ponderosae
TAAATTAAAGCCTAAAACAGGAGATAAACTTTAAAGTGGGTTTAAAATTTAATTAATTTCCAGTTGCTGCTTCTGACGCAGATTTCGATTATTTTCATTTGGGTTCTAAAGCATGAACGAATTTTGGACAATACTCGCTCTTAACTGGTGTTCAGCGACAAAAAGCTTTAAACAAGTAAAAATTAAAACTATCCCAATGTAAATTTCCATATAAAATAAGTAACCGTTTCTGGCTAAGTGAATACTTAATATTCCAACGGGAATAGTTGGAAAGTTTAGTTTCAAGCGCAATTCCAAATTCCGACATTCTTCAACTCTTAAGCCGAGCAGGCAGAAAGTGGATTTTTGGTCATAAATTTATAAAGTTAAAAAACTGGGAACTTTACAGTTAAGTTTGTACTCGGCAAGGATTCTTCCCAGTGATCTGAGGAGAATGAAAGTTTTTCACATTGTGGAAATTTCAGAAAAAGTGAAATGGCAGACCATTTGATTGATGCCCCGAGCAAACCACCTCTGAAGCTGCCAACCACTTGTGCTTGAGAAACGTCAGGAATAAATTCCCTTCCTTTGGAGAAACACGTTTAGAGAAAGCTCAAACTTTCTGAGAGCCTTATTATTAAGTCACAAGTCCAGACTGGATGCGATTTTCAAATTCGAGCCACGGAAAACCATTGTAATGAATCCAGGTCGATTTCACAAGAGTTATATATCGGGAACCTTTGATGCGATCAAATATCAATTTTCACGCTCCGGCAGACATATTTACTTTGCCAGATTAATGACGACAATCTGGGATCCGAATGAGACTTCAAAGTGCAAGAATGAAACGGGCCGGGGCCATATGAATGAACGATTGAATGTGAATACGCCTTTTATACAGTAATAAAGCTATGGCTTTTGCGGTCGGTTTTTCTGGACTTGGGAGCTGGAATAGTCGAAGTTCGGTGAAAACTCAGGCAGTTTGCCAACGATTCACGTATTGAGTGGTCGATTTTTTGTTAACACTGTATTTTTAAGTGCAAGTTTAAAGAAATGTTGGCTAATTTCTACAGAGTTTTGTTATTGCTTGTTCTCTAAGAGGAATGTGTCATCAGCATATCATAAGTTTTAATGGTTGTTTTCTTTAGTTCGATTTCTGCTTCTAGACGTGTTCTAGATCTTCCGATATGGTCGCAATTACGTCTCCCAAATCTAGTCGGAACCGAGTGGATGAAAGAACGCAATGCTGCCTATCTATTTTAATATTTTTCAACCGTTTCCATTTATTGATATTTTAACTTTCAGATTTCAATAATCAACTTGATATTGTTCTTGTGTCTTACATGATATTGGCGTATAAAAGTGTGCTGGCATTTTTCGCGTTATCTTCTGGCATTCCAACCCAATCTATGCCTAAGTCCTTATCCTGTGCGATTTAGCATTATCAACCGTAATCCATCTAGGGACGATGACTCGCAAACTTCTTTTTATCCTTTAGCTAGATGCTTTGAAATAAATTGATTAGATATGCAAGTAAATATTCAATATGCAAGCAGCCGAAGCTCGTTCGTAGGGGCATATGACGCAAAAGCTTCGATATCAGGGAAATGTATTGAAAGAAAGCTAATTTACTTAATCAATCAGTCTGACAAAGAAGCCAGCTATAAAATCGAATTTAAAGCAGTTTTGTTGGGTATTTTGCCTCCGAATGTTTTGTCTTTTAGAAACGACAGAATTTCTTGACGTCTTTTATTACAGATTAATTTAGAGATCCTTTGTTAACAAAAGGCATTCAGGAACTATCACCTAGATAGTTTCATATGGCGCCGTTTCGCTCCAGCCGATAGAAAAAATTCCAGTGAGTTTAAAAACTCTCACAAATTGTCATTTTTTGGACTTTTACTGATACCACAGTTTCAAAAGATGCCCAGTTTAAAATGCCTTGATTCTCCTCTGTTTTATTGAATTTTATGAAAACAATTACCATTTTCAAACTATTTTTCGGGATAAGCAAAGCAATGAAGCACCGATCAGCTAGAAGCGTGAGCACAATTTCTTCGCTAGTCCTTGATACTCATAACCATAATATTAGTAATGCTTCAGCATTTGTACTGAACACAAGGAACTTTCATTTAGCTGAGAAGAGACACTAGCTAAGGGAAATTTAGGCTTGTCTAATAGAGGTTGGGAGGTTTATTGGAATCTTGTTCATATGTAGGATGGTTTGGCTACGATATTTCCCAGCTAGCTTAATATCATGCATTTCATCCACAATTACCAATAGATCAGAAATGTCCTCAATAGCTTTTGCAATTTCTTCTCGGTTTAAAACTTGCTAAAACTAAAACTGCTCATATGCTAGCGATTGTAGCTTATTGATTGGCACCCCATCATCCACCCAGTTTATAGCTGAGAACAATTCAACCAGTAGAGAGACAAAGTAAGACAAAGCGAAATTTACCTTCAGAGTTCCTCTTAATGAGCTCCTCATCCAGAATACTTAAGATTATTATGTTGCACAGACAGCTGAAAGCCGTCTGCAATATTTTTGCTGCTCCAGTTGCCCTTCTTCACTCAGCTCATAATGTTACCTTAAGAGCCGCTTTGAGCAACTTCAAGCTTCTGATCTCAAGACTTACCAGTTTCCATCAACTCTTCAGTGGCTAGTCAGCTGTGCTCTTGAAGCGCTTGAAGGCCATCGCAACTTTTCTAAATGAATTTCTTTACTAATTGGAAGTTTCTCCTACAACTAGATCCCAAGTCTGTCGTAGGATACGCTCCAGGCGAAATTTGTTGGCTATTTTTGAAATTATAACTTTTTATGGTAGGGTGAACCGATTTTTCTGCGGCCTCTTCGAGCCTGAGGCTTGGGACGCACATATGCACTTTGAATTCGACATTTTTCTCTTAGTGCAGGTGCATCTGTAGATCTGATAAACTTTTCAAATACACATTGCGTTATTAAACTGACAGTGATTTTGGTTTATCAATTATTGGGTGTGATATTATTATTGTGTTCGATGCAATTTATTTTATAACGCTGATAACAATGAATCAACAAATTATCAAGGGAGAAGCTGCAGATACTGCAAATACTAGAGAAAGGGTGCTCATGTACTAAATGCCTGTTCGAGTTTCGCCTTCTTTTAAATTTACAATTAAATTACACACAATTATACGCACTAAAGCAGTTTAAGTGCATAAAAATGCGGATCGTCGATCAATTTGCAGAAAAATGTATTACAAACTTTTGAAAATTATCTTCAAAAGACCGGGTATTTATCATTGCAAATGAGATTGCACATTGCCGTGCACTACTGAATATTGTTTTAAGAACTAACAATCGATGTTGCGCAACAAAATTGTGCCTCAGATCCACTACAATAAAGTTTTTGAAAAACTGTTGGACCTATTTTAAATCGCCTGATTGATTGTGGACGCAAATTCGTATCATGAAAAGACAAAATTAAATTAAATCGTATCGGTAGGATACCGGTACCAATTCCCTATATCTTACTCTCCGTCTTTAGTCCAGATGCTGCCCAGATGATGTCCATTTGCATTGTATTGCACGATTCAAAGTTCCGAACTGGTAAAATATTACTACCTACTTGTTTAGTGATTTTTATCGGAGACAATTGTTTAACCAGATGTTGAGCGGATATTTTTTAAAGAAGGCAGGGTCAATTTATGAGAAACGCTCAAGATTAAGTGCAAATAAAGTGTCACCACTATTATTAATAACTTTTAATGCAATAATATGTTCTATTATTTGTTATTTTATTTTGTAACAACAAATTATCAATATTTAGATATCTATTTTGTAACCTTTCATATTTAACATAAAATGATAAACATCATTACTGTTTTGTAATAATATATAATAAATATGTTTTGAATTTAGTTGAAAAAATGTTTGAGTTTACCTCGGTTATTTCAGAAAACATGTGTTCCGTCTTCTTATTTTTTATCACGCAACGCATTCTTGATGTTAAGACGATACGAATCTCTCTTCAGCTTATATTTGCAAAATATGTAAAACGAATTAGTTAGGGCTTATTTTCAATGATTAGTTATGTTTACCACGCATCAAAATTATTTTTTTTCTTCATATACTCTTTGATTCCTTTATGATTAAATCTTCTCAATTTAGTTTAATTTTTTTAGCCTTGGATTAGTTCAGTTAGAAATACATTATGTATACATATAGTGTGTCATATAGTGTATCCTGTCTGTATAGCTCTTCCTCGTTTTACCGTCTATTTTAAACAGATGAAACGCCTGCTAATCACCAAAATTAATTGATTTTTTAGTCCTATTCAGATACAAGTTGTAGCAGACGTTCATGAACAACATCCACAAGAGCAGTCGTAAAAACATGCTACAATGCGAAAAGTATTAAGTAATGCTGAACGCCAAAAACGTTCGTGCTAAAAAAGGAGCATTCAGTAATGGATTAACTCAAAGTAGCTTTCATCAACTGAACGTCAAAGATTATACAAAGCAAATAAGAAATTACGACTGAAAAATACAGAAACTCAAGAAGAAGAGTGTACACAAACCCAAGAAGAGCAATATGTACATCTCGTTAAAGAATGTTAAGTGTTGCAAATAAAAACGATACTTTACATTGAAAAGGAAATTACATTAAATTTTACCTATTCCTGATCCATTTAAAAATCATTAGACTAACAAGAATATTAACATTTTAAAATAAAATTATTGTTGTTTATGGTCTCTATAAATAAATGAAGTTATCACTTTTGTCGAGCGTCCCGTGACGCACACCATTTTTTTTTGTTAAATAACTTGTTCTTTTTGTGAAATGAGAGCACGTTTTATCAACCGGAAGTGAAATACGAGAAGAAATTCTGTTTGGCAAAAAATTTGGTGGAAAAAAAAAATCACAGCGTTTTTGGGGTTAGTTTTCAAATGGCGCTCTTCAAAACTTAAAATTCATGGCAATATAAATCGACTGTTGGTAGCTTAGCAGTTTGAAACTGTGTCCACCCGGCTTGAGCAGAGTTCGCAATGTAGGAATACAGTTGGAATGGAAGTTATGTGGAATGTGTGCTCAGGCGTTGGTTAGTTAAAAACAGTCGAAAATTGACTCATTATGAGCACCCAAGTCGGCGCTTAAGCGCAACCTTTTATATTGCTAATTCAAGACTGTGTTTGAACAACAGCAATTAATTATCGCTCCGCCCGAAAGCCACCTTTTATTTAAATTGGAGCCGAGCGGAAAACGGAAACTATAGAGTGTTCCAAAAAGGGTCAATTTATCAACATGGCAGCCTCTCTTGCATACGCGAATCCGACACGGTCGCAATAATGCCGGCACAGTTTCTGGTTTGTGTAGTGTAAACACCTACAATGTTATAGCGTGCAATTTATGTTATTAATGGACGATGGCGGCAAAGCCAAAGTGGCCCGAGTTGCTGATACGTTCCGGGTCATTAGAATCGCAATGTTTGTCACGTCAAACTCCAGATAGGCTTTGCCAGACTTTTTATCCAGAACGAGCCTGCCAGCCAGTTGCCTAAATTGCGCGGTTTGTCTTCACCAGTGTCTGGACTTTAATATTAACCATCTACTTAACATGCCGATCGCCTATGCTCTATGCGTGGCGGAGCTTCGCAAAAACCATAAACAACTCAACTCGGCACAGCACAAGTTGGAAAAATTAAATTACACTAGAGAGTAGAGAGCAATAGAGAATCACACCGAGTGAAGATCTCAATGGGATGCATTTCGCAGACTTGTCTATGGCATTTCGGTAAATAAAACATGGAAGTTGTTGGAGAGCCTTTTTCGCTTTTGAGGCGCACACAGTCGTAAATGCACACGTCTTCATTTACACACAATACCACCCTGAAAGAAGACGACATCTTTGCTCAAGTATTTTTAGCTTTACATTTACAGTGGCGTTTCCGTTGCAGATCCAACGGTTTTTATTTCTGAGCACTGCCGATAATCCTCAATTTTTTATTAATGCTTTTTTTCTGAAAGTCTTTGTTTAGATGATGCACTAAAAGTGGAAACTGTCAATGGAGCAAAAAGTTTGGATAGAAAGCGTCTGACCATCGTCTTAAAA
>NW_026018916.1:4107408-4117385 GCF_020466585.1 Dendroctonus ponderosae
TCAAAGTCACATAACTGACAATTTGCACAGACGAATTATCAGAGCGAATTTTCATATACTGTATTATCCTACTAATGTTACACAATTTATTAACATACTCTTTTTTAGGTTCATTTAGGTTATTTTGATAACGATAGCAGAAAATAGCTATCGAAACGTCAAGGTAATTTTTCAAATTAATTTCTCTACTAATTGGAATTTTCTCTTACAGCTTGAGCCTAAGTGTGTCGCAGGATACCCTCTAGCTGATAGTACTTGATTACTTTTTGATAAATAATTCGTTCTTATTGCGAAATAGGAGCACTATTTATCAATCTGTAATAAAAGACGTGAGGAAATTCTGTCTTTTTTAAAGACAAAAAATTTTGAGGCGAAATACCCAAAAAGAAGTTTGTAAAAAATTAATGACCTTGTTACTACCGTGGTTAATTGCACGAGTCTTGTGTAAGACGCTTGTGAAAGTACCAGTCTTGCTATTTCATGGACAAAACCGGTCGACAAAACTTAATAAAAAATACAGATCTAACCGCAATAAAGTAATAGAAAAATGAGATCTCTAATCGCGTTCCGACTTGCGCTAATAAAATTTTAAAACCTCTTTTGAAAACTATTTCCAGTCACATTCCTCTTGTATTTCATTAATTTACCACTTTTGCCAAACATCAACCAAATCGCATTCTAGATACCACTGACTTGAGGACCACTATCACATCATTCTTGAATAACATTTTGTGATGTTTTCGTAATCCAGGGCATTTGCAATTATTAAAACCTCTGCCAGTTGATCAAATATCAATAAACCAAACAGAAAAAACAATGAACAAAAACAACACAAAATTATCGTTTTGATAACTGAATGGGATAAGCTTCAAGTTGGAACAATCGAATGGAAATGGCAAGCAAAAACGATAGCTAAATGCGCAATGTAAACCAACACGCATAATTTATGCTGCACAGGAAACATTGAAATTGTTGAATAAATAAATTAACAGACATACCAAAACTGCAGTATTGGATGTTGTCGGCTCGCTGTTCTTTTTGATGCAAAATGCCCGAGTATTTATTCCAGCCGTCATGTGCATTAAATGTGTATGCATTTACGGGAATTTATCGATCTTTATCATTAGTTTTCATCAAGGTGTTGCTCTGGATGGTGCAAAGGTGCAAATACTTCTAATTTCCAGCACGCCCTAGCAACTTGTCGCAAGCAAAGCAATAAAAACGAAAAAATTTCAATCCTAAATCAGAAATATAAAATTCCGGATCAACTTCGATCATCGTCTCACAGCCGACATCACATCCAATAAATCAAAAGCAAAAACCATTTTATTTTCGAATTATTCGCGAATTGCCTCATAAACATGCACAGTATATTTGCTCGACGGGCGTCGTACGAATACGTTCCTTATACGTTATGGTTAGTATTTTTCTGCTATTTCCTGAAATACGTATATGATACCAATAATAAATAAAGATCAAAAGGAAGTGCAAAATCTGGGCATAAATATTCGACTTTGACGACTGTATTTAGGTCGCTGTCAAAGGAGAGGTTGGCGAAAAAACCAAATAAACAATTATAAACTGACACGTTTCAACATTGAGTTGCCCCAATTCAGTGGCGTCTGGTGCATAAGAACCCAAAAAAGACCTTGATCTTTCAATCGTGATTTGCGAAAAACCTGTTTTTCTATGACGGGCGATTATTTGGGTTTTCTTCCATAAACAATTGCGAAACAGAGCAATAATCTAAACAGTAAATCTGTCCGATTACATTTGATATTCTGTCATACTATTTGCGATCGAATAAATGCTTAGCAAAATGCAAGCAAAGTCGACCAGTAGAACAATCTACCGACTCTCGCTACTGCTGAACCATTAACAAATCGGGATCTCACAGTTGTGCTCTATGCGCTCTTTTGAACACCCGCGCAACACTTCACTACCCCCTTATCCAGCTGAAGCTGAGCCGTGTTTTACGCACATATTTCGCTGCAGTCAGTCCAGCGCCAGTCGCGTTATTGAGTAGTAAACTAGTATCGCTTGTTTGTCAAAACTGGACAAAAGTATTACAAAATTTGCAGAAACAGCAGGAAACATGGGCGAACTTTTTTTAATAAAAGTTTTTCGACAAAATTACAGAACACCTTCACATTTGTTCTAGTTGCCGTCCCCGCTTTCATGTTGCCCATAAATCCCCAATAGACGCCGATCTAATTCCCTAGTACATTTCAAAATTTTTCGTTGATACTTTATTGTAATTTCGAGCAGTTTCGGACAATAACAATTTGAAAGGCCAGTAAAGTTTTCGGCTCAGTCCGATTGCCCGTTACAGGCGTATCGTTTGGCATAAAAGGACAATTTCCCGTTTAACGACTGACAAAACACTCTCGTTAAAACAATACATTGGGGAACTCACCAGCTGACAAAACAATTCCTAAGGTCTCACCGGGTTTCTTCTTGATGTGAACCGTCGTGGTGAAGAGATCCTGCCTGTTTTCATGGCAAGTACTCGACGGCTTGCCAGAATCCTCTGAAAATGTTGGCGACATCGATTTTAGCTCTGCAATAGAATGAATCGGTTTTAATTAAACCGTTAATATCTTCTGGATTGGTTTTGTCTGCATACTGGACAATTAAAGGGTTGAACATTTTAGTTGTTTGTGAGGCGAAGGAATGGGACTCATATTTTTATTTGCCTCAACCTAGGAGTTGAGCGGAATTTAAAATTTCTATTTATCCAATCCAGCTTTAGAAACACATGCATTCTTTCCATTAGTACCGTTTTTACCTCTGTTGCCTCACGTAGGGATTGGAATTGGGTTTTTCGATTTCCATCCGGGCATCGATTAGAGATTAAGAGCATATCGGCTTATATTCAGCGATTCTTTTCGCTCTTTTATCGTTAATATCTGGATGGGGGATCAAACTGTGCAATTTCGGTCAGATGAACGAAACAATGKAAAAGGCAACCTAGTCAAATTGAGGTTCAGAAGGATTTTACCTTTATTCATTCGTAAAGATTTRCTTTTTCTAGCGGTGTAAAAAATGCCTCCARCGASAAATAAAATTTAGAAAGTCAGTTGGTTTGSGTTAGTTTGGGYYAGTTTGGGTGGTTGGAGCGCTGCTCAGTGTACAGAAATTTGTTAAAWATCAGAAGMWACGTGCATTCTAGTGAACTTTGCGACAATAATAAAGGAGAATTTSATCTTTTTAGTCGCATATCAAGCGCTGTTCAATTTAAGCTGGTGTGCAAAAACAGATTTTGAGTCATTTTGCAAATACARGCTCACCTTAGTGCATACAAAATTGTAGGCAAAAATGCGAAAAAATTGGYGAGRAACTAATTTTTCAAAGTCACTTTGCAAACCGCCGGTATGTAAATCAGTTTACAAATGCTCGGTSTAAACAAAATTGTAAAAAATCCGAAAAAATYGRGATTACAGTRAACTTTACATCAATAACAAAGGAAAGTTCGCTTTTTCCAGCAGTATAGCAAGTGRTGTTTTATCTCGGCTGGTGAGCGASAAATAAATTTTTGAAAGTCACTTTGCAAACCGCCAGTAGGTAAATCAGTTTACAGATGCATGCACACCTCGGTGAAACCAAAATTGTAAAAAATCCGAAAAAATTGACATTACAGTGAACTTTACATCAATAACAACGGAAAGGCTGYTCTTTCCAGAAGTACAGCCAGTGGTGTTTTATCTGGGCTGCTGACCGAGAATTAAATTTTTGAAAGTCACTATGCAAAGGCGCAGTAGGTAAATAAGTTTACAAATGCAAGCGCACCTGAGTGAAACCAAAATTGTGAAAAATACTAAAAAAATTGGCATTAGAGTGAACTATATAACAATAACAACAGACAGTTCAGACTTTCCAGTAGCCTCGCAAGCAAGTTTTTATCTTATCTGGTGCAAGAGGAATCAATTTTTCGAAGTCAGTTTGCAAATGCCAGCGATCTTCGGTGTATAAAATTTTTTAAAAAATCTGGAAAATCTGTCATCACAGTAAATTTTATGACGATAAAAAAATAATGTTTTCTCTTTCGAGTCGTAAAGCAGACGTCGTTTTAGCTGTGCGGACCTGCGAGATATGAATGTTTGAAAGTTCGCTCTTTTCAGTCGCATCTAGCGCCTTTCTATCTGGCGAAAAAAAATTCTTCTCAGTGTTAATGTATAGAGCTATGGAGTCTATAGTAAGGAAAATTAAACATCGTGACTACTGAAAACGCCCTGAAATGGATTTCAGTTATTTTCCGTTATTTCTGATCTGAAGTCCATCGTGTTTACCGAAGATTCCTCACTTGCTTGCGATGAAAATTCCATTTCATTCCGGGCATTTGAGGGACTTGAGTCGTTTCGAAAAGGAGTAACGTGAGATAGAAACATAAGGGTCACAGACCCGAAAGAATACGGCACAGCCTTCGGCACTCGAGCAAAAAACAGTCATTAGGGAAAGCAATGCAAGCAAGCAAGTCTTAAAGGAAAATCGGCATGGAAAAGGGGGAACAATAAAAGCAAAATCAACAAATTTCTTATTTGCCAACATTTAGGCAACGGATCATTTGTTTTGAGCAGCTATTTTGCTGTTATTAAATCATGTCGAGACATAACTTGCAAATTGGAACTGCCAGTTCGCGGCAACGACAAACATTTTGGGACCGGAAGTTCGTCGCTCGAACTTCGGCAATATTTTGGAATTTGATAATGGAACTTAGTTATCTTCATTGTTTATTGGCTTACAAACTGGAGAGGACGCAGCCGTATTAAAATATTGGCGAACTAGATGGATAGTCAAAGGCAAAAATTGCAGAATATGTTAGAAGAAAACAAACAATACAATTTAGCTGAGGATATAAGTTTAAAACGAAATGGGTCGCTTTTATTACGCGAAAATTTGCATGGGACCCAGTTTATGACCGTAAATTAGATTTATCACGTCTTTATGCCTAAATGCTGCAACCCTCTTCACCGTACGTCCTGCGTCGCTGAAGGAAACGGCCAAGGGGAGACAGGAGACGGTCGAGTTTCTCGAATACTAACTAACTATAAAGCGGATTTTTCCTGATTTTCTCCACTTTATTAAGAGTTTTCTGAAATTCCTTTCAGCGCTAACATTTGTCGTATGTATGTTGTAGTTGCAACCAACTTCTGCAGCTGAACGAAACTCTCAAGCGAATAGAAAGTTTGGAAGAGTTTTGTTTGGTTTTCTGTGACCGTTGGTTAGAACGGATGAAAAAAACAACAGCAATTAAATGAAAAATGTACCTTTAGTGAATTTCGCCAGTAGTAGCCAAAACAATGCAAAGTCATACGCATTTTTTTCGTTTTATTCCCAAAATCACCAGCACTGTAAAGCAAATCCGATTGGGCTCAGTTCAATCATAAGCGTTAGAAAGTAATTAATGCGAAACTACAGCCCTGTCACACTTTTTTTCCATTTTGGACAAGAATCGTCAATGTTGAAATGCAAACTCGGCCTTTCCATTAGTTACGGTTATTGCATTAACACGGGAAAAAGAGCCCATTTGGGTTTTTCATATTTTGTTACACTGGTTTGGTTGCGTGCACCACATTGCCACTCGTTATCCTCTTTAACAAAAAAAGGTAAAATTTTGCCAATTTTTCGGCATAAAACCCGATGCTGTTGGGCAAAGAAGTTTGAACTAGATTTATTTCTGGTCGAATATATTTAACATTTTTATACTATGTGTGTTAACTTTTCTGTAAATGCGGTATATTCAGCAACCTAAAAGGGTTAATAAAACGCCAAATAATAGGATTGAAAACATAGCGAGGCAAAAAAACGTCGCCTCACAGGCAGAACTTATATGGAAAGGAACACAACGATAACCAGGGAAAGTTATGTAATTTAAAGCCGAAAGTCGGCTTTGAGAGCTTATTAAAAAATCTTGAAATTCCGTTGCGTAAAAACAGCGTTTTTTGTTTGCAATTTGCTCATCTGCTTGGTGGCAGGTACGTGAAAAGTAGAACATTGTTTCATAAAAATGCAGGTATATAAGGCAAATTTATTATTTGCTCTACCATGGGAATGCTGTCGTGGAAGCGCGTTTTTATTATTATTTTAAGCCGGAATTACGTGGGAGTTTGAAAAACAACGCAATTTCAGGTGAAATGATCCCAAAAGAAATTAGGTTACATCCATAAAAGTTTTTTGCAATTTAGGTGATTTTCAGCCTCCAATTCCTCAACCAAGCTCCCATGTGAAGTGCCCATGGTACCGTCGGCGTATTTAACAAATTATTTCCGAATACATATCGAATCTTTTGCCTGTAGTGTCTAGTAAACTAAAATCCGATAAAATCGCTTCCGGAAAACAAACGAAAATTTCAAACAGTTTTTGCTTGATACCAGTGGAAAAACAATAGTTTAATTGAACCAACACGGGCTAGTGATTATAACATTTTATTTCAAAAACACTCTGCATCCGGCTCGAATATAAAAATGGCAGCTTCATAAAATAGAGCGCCACATTTTCCACTAATTATTATGATTAAAACGAGTGTAAATCCCTGGTTTCTCTTAATAAAATGCGAAATAAATGAATTTATTTCTGGACTCGTCAACAACAAGAGCACGTTGTTTTAAATCAGTCTTTAATAAAGATGCTTAATGCGCCTTTAGGCCACAAGGATAGAGTAAATTTTTCATCTTTATTTGTGTTAATTTTGCACTTCGTTCAGTTTCTGCTGGTCAATCAGTGTCGTGCCCGTAGGGCTCCGCACAACAACCGCATGAAAGTGGCATGTATTTGTTGTGCCGAACCCTTCGGGTACGACACTGATTGGGACCCAAAAAATCGCTTTAAATCAGCACTTGGTTCAGTTTTTCCTTCTAAATCAGTGTCGGCACAACAATCGCATTACAGTCGCAAGTGTTTGTTGTGTCGAGCCCTTCGAGTACGACACTGGTTGGGGCTCAAAAAATCGCTTTAAATCAGCACTTTGTTCAGATTTGCCTGTGTCGAGTCCTTCGGGGGCTTTTTCGGATTTTTTTATTTTATTTTACGAGATTTTGAGAGCCATTCTTCAGATTGAGCTAAAGTGCCATTTTCGGCTCCACCGGATAGAGCACTCAAGCATCATCAGGAAAATGTTTGTGGTTTTCACATAGAAAGCAAATTTTTACGAGAATTTTTGGGTTTACGCGATTTTGGAAAAAATTGAGAAATTGGCTCAAACATTACTATTTCTCGTTATATCTCAAGAACCATTTTAGCTACAAAACCAGTTTTTCAATCACTGGATGGAGAATGGACCCCATTCAATAAATGCACACAGTTTTCATACACCTAAAAGAACATAAAAATTTCCGGCAAAGCCCCACTTTTTTGCTCAAAATTCAAGAACGGATTGAGCAAACATGTGCATTTTAACATCACTGGATAGAGCTCTAAATTCATCTATAAATTTGTAGATCACTAGAGAAACATTTTTAGTTTTCGGACAAAATGCCAACATTGCAAGATTATTATTAACTATTAACTAAACGCGGTTGTGACAAAATTTGGATATCGGTTTGAACAAGCTTGGGCCTTTTCCATCACAATTCAAAAATCGTTTGAGCTACAGAATTAATTTTGCCACCTGTGGATTGAGAATGAAAAAGTCCATCCACAGAATAGAACTGGAGCTAGAGAATAAAAGCTCTTTTCGCACAGCAACGTACAAGATCAGGCTATAATTTCCAAGATTGAGTCACTTTTTTACTCATATTTCGGAAACTGGTTGAGCTTGGACGCTCATTTACATGACGCGGTTTTATTGGTTGTAACTCAAAAACCAGTTAAGCTACAGAACCCTTTTTTTTTCGGTAGATAGAGAAATCAAGCGCCGTTCATAGTCTACAAATTCTCCTCGATGAACCTAAGCTGCATATTGAGCAGATCTTCATTCAAGAGAAAACATTCGGTGTTTAATAGCCAAATTTGAACAATTCCCAATAATAGTTTATGGCAGCAGATTAGTTTCCATTATAAAAATTCCCGAAAAAGGGGGCAGTGCATTTTCTATTTGAATGGAAGTACACTGGACCGATAAATCGTCCCGCCTATCTGGTATCCAGTCTCCTAAAGCGCATTAATTTTCTTTATTGGTATCGGTCTGAGTAATACTTTGCGGAAAAATTTTAGTGGCTGCAACGCAGTCTCCACATAAATCTTCTTAGCACGTTATTCCATTACTATAAAAGGCAATAATTTAAATTATTAGCAGAAATACAAGGGCACTCGGCCAATAAATTGCGCCCAATGAGGTTGAGATAAAGCGCGAACCAGGCCGGAATCTATCGCCCCTGATTTATCACGTCTCGATTATGCCAATACAAGTGTTTTCGACTGAATTTTTTCGAAGTCAATTTTTCCAGTCTCTGCTTTTATTACAACAAACTGCTTAAATATTTTCTACGCTCATTTTCACCGGTGGTTTTTTGAGGAGAGTAAAAGGTTGCTTTCTGTGCGCTCGAGATGCTTCTCTTCTGTTCATCCTGCTTATTTTCACTTCATAAACAAAAACTCATTTTTCAGCATGTTTTCAGGCAAAAAGACTAGTGGGCCTATTTCATAAAGGTTCATCTGAGAATACCCAAGGCCTGAAACCTGAGCAAATTAACGAGCTTTTGATGGTGTTCGCAAATTTCCGTTTCCCATGTCTTCCCAATTATTTGCACCCCCGCCGATCTGATACTAGTGGGAAGTTTTTGCGGATGCCGCGCATCAATCAAGCCCTTTCCAGTTTCCAGGCCTGGATGACACAAAAACCAGAATCTAAGTGTTCTGGAATGGAAAATTTTCACTTTTTGGGCGCAACCGCCCCGTTTTTCGCTATTAGGGAAATAAAAGGTCAAAATTTACCATGATAAATTAAACGTTATTGCCCGGGACAAAAAACGTGGCCGCCCGAGGTTTTGGAACTTTACACCCTGCAATTTGTGACTCGCATTACGATGGGAAATTGCCCATTTTTTCCACTTTTGCAATTAGATGAGCGGTTGTCTTGTTTCATTTGAATCCATGTGTTCGGGGTGCTGTTTTATACCTTTTAGGGGCGCATTTTTTTAAGGGAAATCACTCTTTTTCTGAGATATTGTGCCTTCTTCGTAATTCTTAATTAATTTGTATTCAAAAGAAAAACAAACAATAGACAAATTGAAACTGGTGAGTTTTTCCGGACGTTTCGCAAGCACGAGTGGCTTGCATCTTCAGAGGTAGTTTGTTCGAAGATGTGCAGCGGAGAAAACCACTTCTGAAGATGACCATGCCGCCAAAGAGTAACTATTTTGATAACGAAAAACTTGCCTAAATATGCGCAATTTTTGGGAATTTTTGAAATATTTCGCTTCCATAATTTTTTTCTGGGGACGAGCGACATGAATTATTTGCGACTATCTGAGCGTTACAGCGAATTTGCGGTTAGGTTTCAAATTGCGCTCTTCAAAACTCTCTATCCAAAAGCTGTGAGTTGAGAAGTGCAAAATGGCAAGAAGAACCCCATTAAAAGATGCCACATCAGTGGTACTAAACAGCAACAAGATAAAACTTGGAAAATTGAAAAACAGAAACGATAAAATCCTGTACTTCAAGGTGGTGCAGAAAAATATAAAACCTCAGAAAGATTGATTTTGAACATTGCGCAAAAACCAGGCAATTAAGTAATGGAAAGCGTGCACACTTTTAGTGCTACACACACATTGGATGTGTGCTTTCCCGCCCCTCGCCATCAATAAAAACTCATTTCCCTTTCAGACTCATAACCCCATTTAACTGCAACAACAAAACGGCTTCGTAGCACCTCTGAAACACACCCTCCGCTAAAATATCCCTGAAAAAAGTGGCAAAAAAGAGTGCCGGCAAACGTTATTATTTAAATTTACACAGTATTGTGATTTACTGATGGGGGTGTTTTGCCGTTGGTTTTTTTCCTGCTGTATATCGGATATTGTCTTTATCGCCCACCCCCT
>NW_026018916.1:4117485-4118520 GCF_020466585.1 Dendroctonus ponderosae
TCCGCACATAGAACTGAAAAAATACTCTCAAAACTGTATAATTCAAAATATTGACGCATCGAAACAACATTTTCACATTTTTGACGGGTTTTCATTCTGAACTTTGCGCTCCATCAGGAATTTTGGCTCAATATTTGACTATAGAATTGAACATCGATTTGCAGGGATTTTTTTAGCCTTAAGTCGTATTCAGCAAACTTTCTGCCCCCAAAAAATCGCAAATTCGCACATAAATTATGAAGCAATTATCCATCAAATTTTTTATTTTTATGGGCTTTGGCTCCTCTTGAAAATTGGCATTGGCAAAATTCTAAATTTTGAGTTTTTGTAAGCTTTTTTGAAAGAGCAACATTTTTTCTTCATGGGTGCATTTTGAAAAATATTAATTTTCGTATTTGCGTGCCTCAATATTTTGATATTTTGATTTACGTCGATTAGAGAGACACTTTTCGCCTTTATGTACGGACTTTGGTACAAAAAAATGACTGGTGAAACGCTGTAAATCAAAATGAAGCATTAAAATATAAAATTTCAGATTTAGACGAGGTTAACCTCTCTGAAATCCGAAATGAAAAACGCTAAATTCTGCATGTGTATTTAAAGCAGCGTTTTGAGAGTAATTTTTTTATTTTTTGTGCTTGTTGAGCAATTTTTCATCACTAAAATGTTCAGAAAATCCAAGTTGAAATTTGGGATAGAGAACGCAAAATGTTGCGCGTGTATATCCAACAATTTTATTCACGAAAAGTGCAGCATTTTGAAAAATAGTGAATTTATTTTTTACAATCTTCTTTTTGGGTATTTCGCCTCGAAAATTTTTGTCTTTAAAAAAGACACAATTTCCTCACGTCTTTTGTTACAGATTGATAAATAGTGCTCTTATTCCGCAATAAGAACGAATTATTTATCAAAAAGTAATCAAGAACTATCACCTAGAGGGTCCTGCGACACACTTAGGCTCAAGCTGTAAGAGAAAATTCCAATTAGTAGAGAAATTAATTTGAAAAATTACCTTGACTTTTCGATAGCTATTTT
>NW_026018916.1:4118620-4119825 GCF_020466585.1 Dendroctonus ponderosae
ACTTCGGGGGATTTTTTGCAACAGCCAGCAAATGGACAAACATCATGTTTTGCCAACAAAAAATTTCAATTAATTGCTGTCGGACACAATAGCCATTTCGACTGGTAAATAAACCAGCTTTTTGTGCCACATGTAGCAGGAAGTTTTTTTGCTAATTGCCAGCTTTTTTACATTAACTGGGCTGTTCATGCATGTATATGCAGTTTACTGTTGAACGTCCACCAACACCCTGCTGAATGTATGTACTTTCGGTTTAAATTGAATTCATTTACAGGGTGATTCAAATTTGGGTGTCTGTGATCTGGCAATTGTGTTTCTGGTTGGACTGTGAACATAATATAATAATAAGCAATTTGGGGTTTCAAAATTCCCACTTCAAATGGGTTAACAAATTATTCTTATTTCATCTCTGAAGCTTCTAGAGTGTTTTTAAATGCGCGCATTGCAAATTTAAGAAGAATGCTATTGGGTTCTACTCCTAATGAAATTTTCGGTCAAAAATCGAAATTTTGCATAAGTATTTTTTGCCTTAATGGATAATTTGCGACTTACGAAGTTCCACGATATACATATTAAAGCTTTTGGGACCATAACAAATAATTTTTTGTCTTTTAGAAGTAGCGACCGACAAAGAAGTCAATCGCTTGGTTTCAAATCGGAACTTTCTACTTCCTTTGGTTACGTTTCTTTCAGTGTTTTTTAAACGTTGTAGGCAGTTTTCTGCAAATTTTCTTACACAAAACAGAAGTGAACTTCACATAGATTTTTGCAGTTTATTTGCACAATTCAGAAGCTTTGCAGCCAGTTTATTGGGCAGTTTCAGTACTTCAACGCGGTTATAGAAGCTAAACTTCAATAGAAATCTAGAAAAGTGTTCTGAAGTTGACTAACTGCTGACCTGAAGCCTTTTGATTGCACCTTTTTTATTTTTTATCAGGTCGCCTCAATACTTGGACTTTCTAGACTGATAATAGTCAGATTTTGGAAAATGCTTTAACTACTTCCGAAGGTTTGCCACTTCGTTGTTGGCACATACGTTGTCGTTTTTCAGGGCCACTTCACAGAACTCAAAGCCACTTAAAAAGTGCTTAAACCACTCTTTTACCAGACTTTAAAGTGCCATGTTCAATAAACAAATTAGAAGAAACGACGATTATTTTGAGTCTTCTATATAGGGGGTCCAAAAAAGATAAGAACGTCCTTAA
>NW_026018916.1:4119925-4121393 GCF_020466585.1 Dendroctonus ponderosae
CATTTGCGAATTCAGATTTTTTGCGATGAAAATGTTGCTGGATCCAAACACAAAAAAATTCCTCTCTTTCCACATAAAAGCGTTGTAATATTGAAGCATCAATTTTTGTATTTTTGGGAGAATCAAATCTTTTTTGACAAAAATGTTGATCAATCTGTACACGAAAACAAAAAAGTCTATTTTGCATAAAAAATCTCTGTAATATTGAAGCATTGAAACATCAATTTTTGTATCATTTACACATGCACATAAAACCATAAAAATTAGTGTTTTGTAGCATTTTCAGACATTTTTCGGGACAAACATTTTGCTGAATCTGCACATCAAACAAAAAAATGACGCCCATTAAACAGCTTTAATGCCGTATTTTTTTGGGAAATCAAATTTTTATGACAAAAAAATGTTGATAAACCCGCTGATAAAATCAAAAAATACTCTTTTCGCACATAAAACCGTTGTTATATTGGGGCATTGAAACATAAATTATTGTATTATTCACAAACAAACCCTTTTTTGTGGCAAACATTTAGCTGAATCCGCAGATGAAATCAAAAAAATGACTTTCATACAAAAATTGAAGCTTACATTTTTGTCTCATTTACGAAAAACCCAATTTTTTAGGTCAATTTTTGGCTAAATCAGCACAAAAAAACAAAAAATGCCTGCCGAAAATCATTGTAATATTGAAGCGCCAATTTTTGTATCATTTTTGGACAATCATATTTTTTGGGACATTTCTGCTGAACCTGCTTCTGCAAAATCCACTTCAAGCTGCAGTTTTGAAGCGTACTTTTTGGGACTTCAATTGCATGCGCTTTAATATAATAGAATCAGCCCAAAGCCGAGTTTTAGTTTTATTTCCGATATAACTTGTAAAATCGATATTCCAAAAAACAATCTGGAACATTAAAATATGGTCGTGATTTTCGTTGGTTTCGTCGTTTTGTTGCGCCCCTGCAATTCCACTTTCCTCGCTCATTTCTGCCGTTCATGTCGCGCTTTTCTTTGTCTCTTTATGGCTCTGGAAAATCCAGATTTGGGGACGCACACTGGCACCGGATGCGTTTGTAACGCTCATGTGACTGCCAACTCGACAACGACGTCGTTAAATATGTACCGGCTTTGGAATTTATAAATAGGAGTAGATATTGTGACGGTTCAAACCATAATCTCCCCAGAGGCAGAAACAAGTTTTGCCTTGTTTCAAAAACTTCTGCTCTATCCCTGAACAGGATGCCTTGAATTATATTGATGTGAGCCATTGAATCACGTAAAAATTGAATATATGAAGCAGATCCGGGCGACTCACGAAGCTCCCGCTTTTAGAGCCGGGAAATGTATTGAAAGAATGCAACTTTATCAATCAGGGTGACAAAGGAGGCAACCATTTGAATATCCACATTCACATGGCTGTTTTACAAATAGAGCAAGCACAAATTATTCCAATTCTTTCCTTCTTCTTAAGGAC
>NW_026018916.1:4121493-4125528 GCF_020466585.1 Dendroctonus ponderosae
CGGCACGAAAAACATGAAATTTTGGCCTAATCTTGCACCTAAATGTCCGATATTCAAATTTCGCAAGTTTCTCAACCTTAGATACCAACTTTCCATAACGGGATTTTCTTTTTATATTTTTATAAATCTCTATTTATTTAGGCTTGTGCAGACCTAAGTAAATGCAGAAATATCTGCAATTTAAAAAAAAGAGGATTTAGGTTGTACACCGATCCAAATCCCGTTATAGAAATTTCATAATTTTCAAAGGCTATCTGGATTCGAAACACCGAAGTTTGTGAAGTTTCAATGGAGGGATTTTGCTTGTGCATCGATCCAAATCTTCCAAATAGAGAATTGGTAACTTTAAATGTTCACCTAAATCCGCTTTTAAAAATGAGTTTTTAGACGGGATTTGGATCAATGTACAATCAAAATTCTGTTTTTTTAATTGCCGCTGTTTTGCCATATTTATTTAAGCCTGCGAAAGCCCAAAGTTCATCTGTTTCCACACACAAAAAATTGCAAACTTTCGAGTATAACGGGCTTTCGCTTTTACACTGGCAAACTTGTACATTTTCAATGTTCATTTGATTCCATGAGCTAACTGAAAACTATCAAGGTTCCATAATTGGATTTGGACCGATGCAGAAACAAAAGCCTGTTCTTATACCGATCTAAATCCGGTTGCAAAAACTCAATAAGTTCATTTGATTGCATACAAAAAATTACAAAATTTCTACAATGCTCGTTGCTTTTTACATCGATCCAAACATCATTATAGAAACTCGCCAACTTTCGGCTTTTGAGCATTTTATCACTGCTTGCCAGCTGCACTTTTTGTTAGTTTTCCCGGTTTTCTCACCTGTGTGCTGGTCCATTGGGCCGAACATGAGTGATAATTAGGGGACGACTCATGTGCGGATGTTCCGGCATGTATCCGCCCCTTAAGGTTATTCCCAAGGAGCCGTCGATTCGCTCAATTGTAACTTCTGTTACTTGGGATGTTACGCAAAGTGAATTTTGCGACGCTGAAAATAAATCGTTACCATTCAATTAATGAGCATCGGGCAAAATGAAGCAGAGTAATGAAAGAATATGAGTAAATGCACGTTTTATTTAGGCAAAAAAAGGCAAAGAATGTGAAAAGCAAAGCAATAAAGTTCCTTCATTTGTAGAACCGTGAGTAGAAATAAAGATAAAATTCGAAACTCGATGCGACTTTTATTAAGCTTCCAGCACGTGGAGAGAGAAATGTCTTCTAAAGAATGCTCACATTTGAAATTTCTAGTTGATTTCATTTGGAAGACCCAATTTTTAAACGGAAAGAGCGCAGTTGCGCAACACTTGCATTTTGAGACCGGTACTTCAGGATTGTGAGGGGGCGCAAAATTCAGGATTGTACGTGACTTTTATCAAAATCTCCTATTCCGTAGGGCCAAGAATTTTTTCAAGGTGGTGAAAATTGCAAATGGCTGCACGGTTTCGTTTGCATGAGTGGGCATTTTAAAGGGAAGAGCGCACTTTAAAACCGTCTGTTATGAGATCCGTAATGAACAACCTGGGAAAATCTAGATTTTCGACAATTTTTCTGAAACTTTCAACATCGACAGCACCGACTATCTTCTGAGCATGATTAACGTTGCAAATTTCTACYTGCCTCAGTTTGCAAGACAATAATTTTTAAAAGTAAGCGCGCAGTTGAGTAAACATATTCCTTAGASACCGATATTTATTAAGCAGGCAAAGCTTTGGATCTCCGGATGTTTTTACGAAATTTAGTGCACATATGGAYCCAAMTGTCTGCTAAACATGGTGTAAACTAAAAATTACTGCCTTCCTAAATCTGCAAGAATCGAATTTTTAAAAAAGRGCGTGCAGTTYTGTAAAARCATTGCATGTCGWCAGCCGCATTGACTTGGAAAAACTCGACATTTTAGGCGATTTTTTATGAAACTTTCTKCMTCGCCAAAACCRAATGTCTTCTAAACATGATAAACATTTCCAATTATTGCCYGTCTAAGTTTGCAATATACAAGCTTTTAAATCCGAGAGCGCACTTGAGTAGAAGCATCCCTTATGAGACCCATAKTTACTAAGCTGGAATATACAAGAGTTGGAAAATATTCTATGCCTTCTACATAACTGTAGCTTACCATAACTGGGCAAAGAGTACTCCACTTCCATTACAGTGTTGCCCTCGATGCTGTCTAAGATACTGGTGACCTCATCAGGTCGCATTCGCGTTGTTGATATGCCATTAACGCTCAGCACTCTGTCGCAAGGCGTTAGCTGATCAGAATTCTGAGCGGCCCCGCCCGGTCGCAGTGCCGCTATGGTTGGACAGGGATCAGCGTCCGATATTCCTGGAAAAGAATCAGCGTTCTGAAGCTAATTTTCAGCAAAAGAGCATCACAAAGTTTTCTATAAAACCCATGATTTTCTTCATAGTGCCCTAAAGAACACCAATGTAATCCCGGAAAGCCCGATATCAAGCCCCTTAATATAAGCATAGTATATCTAGGTAGGAATAAAATATATCAGACAAATCACGTTTTATTCGGTTCCAGCTTCCGTTTCATATATGGGAAATAAAGTCGTCTTTGTCGCTGGCAGCCGACTGACCCGTATGCAAAATGACCGCATAAATCCGTATCAGAAAACGATATAGCTAAAACGCAATTGTTTCTCGGAGATAAATCAATTCAATTCAGTATCGGAATTGGCTTCCATTGCAAGATATGTTGCAGTGGATATCCGGCGAGCCCGGAATTCTTTTCGGTGCTTGACTTGCCGGAAGAATGCATCCGTGCAAGAAAAAATTCAAATATTTCATGGAATCATTTTGATTGCTCTATTTGCCGCCGATGGGAGTTTAACGGTGAAACATTAAATGTTTGCTTTTGAGCTTCGTGTTTCGATGAAAATGAAAATTTCTATTTGAATATGTGCAAACTTTCTCTAATTGGTTTAGGCAACTACTCTCCGTATTGAGTTTCTGTTGTTGCATGTAGAAATAGTGAACATTTGTAGCGTCTAGTAAAATGATGAGAAAATCTCTTTCCCATCTTTAGATTCACTCAACATGATTTGATGGACCCGCACTCATTTCCAGCTTCCATGCAACTTAAATTGATGTAGTTCTTGGCTTTAAGCAAATCAAATTAGATCTATTAGATACATTCTGGATTTTCCGCCATCTAAGCCTTTAAAGGGCTCAAGCCCATTTATTATTTTCCATTGAATGACAGACCGATTTCCTTGAAAAATTCTGGGCTTTTCCAGTCCCGAAAGTCCAATTGGCTGTAAGAAATCCGGAAGATTTCCGGCCATTTATAGGATTGTTCCCTAGGAGGAGGCGACCTCACAACGTCGAATACGTTTCCATCAGAGCAGCAAAATTGTACTTTATAGGCCATTTGATTAGTGTCCAGACAGCAAAGAAAAAAAATTATCTAAATTGCCCAAAAATGGTGGATTTCTATATTTTATTGTAGTTAAATGCTTAGTTTTTGAAAAAAATATACCCACAAAGTGTTCTGAACTTGAGATTCTAAAGCTTAGGCAAATTTTCGATGTGGAGCTGCTGTAGTTTCAAAGGCCAAATTTTGTTAAAGTAAGAGGGCGGTTGCGAAAAAAAATCTAGAAACCCGTACTTATTAAACACGTGAAGGTCGGGATCATAGACCATTTTTTTTAACTTTCTTTAGTTCACAGATCCAAATATATCCTGAAAGTGGTGGAAATTTGAAGGTAATGTCTGCCTTAATTTGCAAGATATGAAAGGCGAGGGCGCAGTATAGAAAAAGCAATGCTTATGGGCACTGATATTTACTAAGCAGGAAAAATTCAGAATTCTCTGCAACTTTTATAAATATCTCCCAATCTGTAGAGCCGAGTATTTACTAAAGATGGTGACAATTTCAACTTACTACCTCTTCTACTTTGCAAGATACACATTTTTATCCGATAGGATGCATTTTAGTAAGAACGTCCACTATGAGACCGACGTTTACTGAGCTGGAAAAATTGCGAATTGCCGGAAATGTAAATGAA